>NC_091065.1:116249355-116612480 GCF_000393655.2 Nicotiana sylvestris
GCATATAATGATAAGAGTAAAAGTCTAAACTAGAAAAATAACTAAATAGGAAAATTAAAAAGTCTATACTAGAAAAATAACTAAATAGGAAAATTAAAAACTTGAACATAAATCAATTAAAAGCTTAACTTGATAAACAATCAATAACTAAGTCCCCAGCAACGACACCAACAACTTGTTGGTTTCCCAAGTACACGCAAGTATACGTGGCCATCAAGTAATAAAGTGACTCAAAATTCGGATGTCAAACCCATAGAGACTTAGATTAAAAGTTAACTAAGCAAACTAAAATCAATTTAATGCCCAAGATGGCCAAAATTTTAACTTTTCTATTACAACTACTATTGCGAAATTTAAACACATAACCAAGCGAGATATAGATTCCAGGGTTGTGGTCGGTTTATCTGTAACGATCCGACTGGTTGTTTTACTTTCTAGAACCCCGTTCCCCTAAATAGGACTTCCCATACTTGCTTTTACTGATTTATGACTTACGGGGATGATTGGTTCGAGATTTGGAAGAGTTTGGGTTGAAAGGAACACTTTGTTCCTTAAGGTTGGCTTAAAAGGCCAAGTTTGACTCCGGTCAACATTTTGAGTAAACAACCTCGGAATTGGGATTTGACGGTTCCAATAGGTTTGTATGATGATTTCAGACTTGGGCGTATGTTTGGATTGGGTTTTGGATGACCCGAGAGCGTTTTGGTGCCTAATAGTGAAAGTTAGTTCTTTAAGAATTTTGAAGTTCTTTAAATTTGGTTTGGAGCGGATTTTGGTGATATCGATGTCCGAATTGAATTCCGAGACTGGGAATAGTTCCGTAATTTCATTTAAGACTTGCACACAAAATTTAGTGTCATTCCGAGTAGTATAAGTACGTTTCGGTGCATTGAAAATAAATTGAAGAACTTGAAGTTCTTAAATTTGATTCAATTGGTTTTAGGGTGTGATTCTTAGTTTTAATGTTGTTTCGGTAGTTTTGAGAGTTCGAGCGAGTCCGTTTTATGATTCCGAACTTGTTGGTACATTCGAGTGGGGACCCCGAGCGTCAATCGGATGAGGCCCGGACCAAGTTGAAAGTTTGGAGCAAGAGTTGAAGCTCCAGCTGCTGTCATAACCGCACCTGCGGTTGGTCAGCCGCCGGTGCGAGCTCGCAAGTGAGGGCAAGGCCTCGCAGATGTGGCCCAAGGAGAGCGGCACAAGTTCCGTAGATGCCACGCCCTTTCCGCAGAAGCGGGACCGCAAGAGCGGGATCCCTTCCGCATAAGCGACCCCAGTGGCCCAGCCAATTCCGCAGAAGCAGACCCTCGTCTGCAGAAGCGGGACCGCAGATGAGGCCAACGCACCGCAGGTGCAAAAATCGCTGGGGCAATGCACTTCATTTAATATGGGAGTTAGGCATTTTTGACTCATTTTCTTCCACACTTGGGCGAATGGAGAGATCTCAAAGAGGGGATTTTCACCTAGCTTTTGGAGGTAAGTAATCTCTGCCATATAAGAGTTAAATACTTAGATTATGGGTAGATTAATATGTAAAAATTTGTAAAAATCATGGGTTTAGAGGAAAACCCAGGGTTTTGATAAAAATAGAGTTTTACCACGAAAATGGTTATGGAACTTAGTAAAAAATATATATTTAGGTTCCTAGGGTTATGGGTAACAACTTCCTTCAAAAATTTCCGAAATCCGAGCACATGGTCCCGGGGGGGGGGGTTGTGAATTTTAGGAATCTTACAATTTGGGTTGGGTAATCACTTCAATAGTGGAAATATGAACTTTTGAGCATAAATTGATTAGTTTATGTATTGTTTGACTAGTTTCGAGTCGTCTGGCATCGAATTTGGAGGTTGGAGCGTATTCTTGAATTGGGAAGTAGGCTTTGAGACGAGGTAAGTCTCTTTTCTACCATTGTAAGAGGGAAATTTCCCCATGGTGAACTTAATTAATATGTGATTATTTGTGGAGGCTACGTACGCAGGAAGTGACGAGAGTCCGTACATAGCTACTATTCCTGTTATGTCCGGGTAGTTTTAGATTTACACCATACTTTGTGGACACCGTTATTTGATTATACTTGCTTATTGTAATAAATGGAATTAAGTTAAGAATTTTCTAAGGATTTGAAAGCTTCAAATTGAATTGTCTTTATTTTAAAAAAAAGAATCAAGAAAGGGTTATGATTTAAATGATTAACTTTACATTTGACCGCGTCGCAAGTATGATCCGTGAACGGGGTAATTCCTTAAATTTATATTTGACCACGTCGCATGTATGAGTCGCGAGTAGGGTGAGTAGATGCATCTATGGTTCGCGCCGTTCGATCCTCGGCAGTGCACAATTTACATTTATGTTGGATCGGGCCGAACGTCCTCGGTGGTATTCGTGTGTGATAATAGAACTGAAAACTATTTATAACTTGTATAAATTTTTGTTTGAGGGATCACTTGTTTTAAATAAAGGAAGTGTTTTATTGTGGTTATTGATTATGACGGAAGCAATGTTCAGTTATTTTTCCTGTTCTGAGTTTACTGTTTTCTCCATATATTATGCTTAATTAGAAATTTCATATTGTTATATTGTTAGCCCTACCAAGTGTCGGAGTCGACCCCTCGTCACTACTTCTTCGAGGTTAGACTAGATAGTTACTGGGTACATATTTTTATGTACTCACACTACACTTTTGTACATGATTGTACGGGACTTGAGGCAGGTGCATTTGGTCACCATTACGGCGTGTAGATTTGATTCCCCTTCAGAGACTTCATGGTAAGCTGCCTTATGAGCCGTCATGTAGCAACTGAAGTCTTCTTTATATTATATTTTCTATCTATTTTATTTCAGACAGTAGACTAGTATCCTTTTGTATATTCTACTAGATGCCCACATACTTGTGACACCAGATTTTGGCACACACGCTAGTAGACTTATGATTTTGGATTTATTTACGTGATTTCTATTTTCATAATTTGCTTTTGCTTAATTGGGTTTCATTTGTAAATTCCTAAATCTTTTGATAAACAAGACAATAATATTCACTTAATAACTAATTTGAATGGAAAAACCACTAGTTTGATTAGTGTTGGCTTGCCTAACAACGGCGTTGGGCGGCATCACAACCTGAAATGAAAACTTAGGTTGTGACAACATGGTATCCGAGTACTAAGTTTACGTAGGTCTCATAAGTTATGGGCAGACCTGGTAGAGTCTTGGGGAACGGTACAGAGATGTTTGTACTTATCTTAGAGAGGCTATATGATGTTTGGACGTTACTCTTTATTCATATTCTATCATGCAGTTGATGGTATACTAAATTGCTTTCTCTTATTCTCTCACAGATGGTGAGACCACACGCAACAGACGTTCTGCACCTGGGAGGAGATGCTCCCACCATTGCTAGGCCGAGGCAGAGGCCGCGGGAGGGCACCGGCGCGAGGTAGGGGACGAGGACGTTCCAGAGTTGCCCCAGTTGCACCACCAGCGAATCCAGTAGATGATCCCATTATTGAGGAGCAGGGAGAGGTGCCCGCAACAGAGCCTGCCTCGGTAGATTTCATGTTAACACCGGGCTTCCAGGAGGTCATGGGCCGTATGCTGTGATTCATGGATTCTATGACCCATGCTGGTTTATTTTTAGCACACCCAGCCATATCTCAGGTAGGAGGAGGAGGATAGACCCCTACTACTCAGTCTCCTGGGCATGCAACTACAATATATCAGACTCCGGGTACACTACCCGTGGGCAGAGCGTAGCCAATTGCAGCGTATGTACCTGAGCCTAGACCAGTTGTGGCTGGTGAGCTGCAGAAGCTTTTGGACAGATGGACCAGGCTACACCCTCCTGTCTTCGGAGGTGAGCGACATGAGGATACCTAGGGCTTCGTTGATAGGTGCAAGGATAGACTTCACAACATAAGGATATTAGAGTCGCATGGGGTGGATTTCAGTACCTTTCAGTTGGAGGGCAGGGCCCAATAGTGGCAGTCTTATCTTCTCGGCAGACTAGTGGGTTCTCCTCCCATGACTTGGGACCATTTTACACAGATTTGTTTGGATATGTATATCCCACCCTCATAGAGGGAAGAGTTGCGGTGCTAGTTTGAGCAGCTCGAGCAAGGTCAGATGTCTTTGACCGATTATGAGGCGAGTTTTCATAGTTGTCTCACCATGCACTTATGATACTTCTTACGGATGCAGAGAGAGTACAGAGATTTATTGCTAGGTTGTATCCCGGTATTCGGGCTAGCATGGCCAGAGAGGTTGAGATGGGTACTGATTATCATCTAGTGGTAGAGATTGCTTGGAGGATTGAGGGCTACCGCCAGAGGGGAAGAGAGCAGATGCATCAGGACAAGAGGACCTGATTCTTCGAAGAGTTTAGAGGTTCCCCGGCTTGGGGCGGAGGTCAGTTTGGGAGGGGTCAGCCTAGCAGGCCCACATATCCAGCACCACCACCTCCTTGGGGTGCTCCAGCGCGACCCTATTTTAGTGCTATGCAGAGAGTTCTTATCACCCAACATCTCATCAGGGTCTTTCCAGTGCCTATTATAGTGCCATGCCAGAGAGTTCATACTACGCACCAACCATTCAGGGTTCTTCTAATGGGTATTTAGGCAATCAGGGTCAGACTTTAGGGCAACAATCTATGGTATCGAGAGGTTGTTACAAGTGTGAAGATCCGGGTCACATGAAGAGGACTTACCCAAGACTTCGGGGCAAGGCAGTACAACAGGTTCATCAACCCATGATTGCAATACCAACCGCTTGACCGCCCAGAGGTGAGGGAGAGGCTGGTAGGGGTCATCCTAGAGGTGGAGGCTAGGCAGGGGGAGGTCAGCAAATTATTGTTCAGTCAGGTGGAGGCCAGCCAGCTAGCGCTCCAGCTAGATTCTATGCTTTCCCAGCTAGACCAGATGCAATGACCTCAGATGCCATGATTAGAGGTATTATTTCTGTCTATGGTAGGGATGCTTTAGTGTTATTTGATCTATAATCTACCTATTCATATGTATCGTCTCTTTTTGCTCATTTCCTGGATATTCCTTGCGAGTCCTTGGGTACTCCTATTTATGTGTCCACTCCTGTGGGTGATTCTATTGTTGTGGATCGGATCTACCGGTCGTGTATGGTCACATTCTGTGGTTACAAGATTAGAGCGGACTTTCTATTACTTGATATGATCTACTTTGAGGTCATCCTGGGCATGGACTGGTTATCCCTATATCACGCCATCCTTGATTGTCATGCCAAGACTATTACCTTGGCGATGCGAGAGTTACCGAGGTTGGAGTGGAAAGGTTCCTCTATTAATTCAGCGATTTAGGTCAGCTCTTTTCTGAAGGCTCGACATATGGTCGAGAAGGGTTTTTGTCTTATCTAGCCTATTTTCGGGATACCACCGTAGAGTCTCCGATGATTGATTCAGTGCTAATAGTCTGGGAGTTCACCGATGTGTTTCCTTTTAACCTTCCAAGCATGCCACCAAATCGTGATATTGATTTTTGTATTGACTTGGCTCTAGGTACCCAACCTATATCTATCCCACCGTACCGTATGGCTCCGAAAGAGTTGAAGGAACAGCTTGAGGAGTTCTTAGCAAATGGGTTTTTAGACCGAGTGTGTCACCTTGGGGTGCACCAATGTTATTTGTAAAGAAGAAAGATGGAACTATGCAGATGTGCATTGATTACCTCTAGTTGAGCAAAGTTACCATCAAGAACAAGTACTCATTGCCGCGTATCAATGATTTGTTTGACCAGTTGCAGAGTGCTAGGGTGTTTTCTAAGATAGACTTGAGATCGGGGCACCATCAGTTAAAGATTCGGGACTCAGATATTCCGAAGACTGCCTTCCGTACTAGATATGGCCATTATGAGTTTCTAGTGATGTCCTTCGCCTTGACTAACACCCCAACAACGTTTATGGAATTGATGAACCGGGTGTTCAGGCCTTACATTGATTCTTTTATTATTGTATTCATTGATGACATCTTGATTTACTCACGTAGCCTAGGGGAGCACGAACATCATTTGAGACTGGTGCTTTAGACATTGCGAGAATAGAAGCTATGCTAAGTTCTCCTAGTGTGAGTTCTGGTTGGAGTATGTAGAATTCTTGGAGCATGTGGTATCTGGATAGGGTATTAAGGTGGATCCCAAGAAGATTGAGGTAGTTCAGAGTTGGTCACGTCCCACTTCGGTGACTGAGATTAGGAGTTTCCTGGGGTTGGTAGGATATTATCGCCGGCTTATGCAGGGTTTTTAATCTATTGTGGCATCTCAGAATAGATTGACCCAAAAGGGTGCTCCGTTCCGTTGGTCTGATGATTGTGAGGCGAGCATTCAGAAGCTCAAGACAGCTTTGACTACAATAGCGGTTCTAGTATTGCCTTCCTATTCGGGGATGTATACGGTATATTGTGATGTTTCACGCGTTGGCTTGGGTTATGTATTGATGTAGGAGGGGCGAGTTATTGCATATGCTTTGCATCAGCTGAAGATTCATGAGATGAGCTACCGTGTGCATGATTTAGAGTTAGCCGCGATTGTTCATGCTCTTAAGATATAGAGGCATTATCTGTATGGGGTGTCACGTGAGGTTTACACTGGTCATCGCATCTTGCAGCATTTGTTCAAGCAAAAGGATCTCAATTTGAGGCAGCATAGATGGCTTGAGTTACTGAAGGACTATGATATCAACATTCTTTATTATCCGGGCAAGGCAAATGTGGTCGCGGCTTCCTTAAGCAGGAAGACAGAGAGTATGGGTAGCTTGGCTTTCATTTCAGCAGAGGAGAGGCCACTAGCTTTGGACATTCAGTCCTTGGCTAACAGACTTGTGAGGTTGGATATTTCAGAGCCCAGCCTAGTTCTTGCATGTGTTGTTGCCCCATCTTCACTATTGGTGTAGATCAAGGCTCGATAGTTTGATGATCCGCACTTGGCAGTCCTTAGAGAGACGGTGCTACAAGGTGGTGCCAAGGAGGTTTCTATTGGCGAGGATGGTGTTCTGCGACTCTAGGGTCATCTATGTGTTCCTAATGTCGATGGCTTGAGGGAGAGGATTCTAGAGTAGGTACACAGTTCTCAGCATTCTATGATCCAGGTGCTACAAAAATGTATCGTGACTCGAGACAACACTATTGGTGGCGACGAATGAAGAAAGACATAGTTGAGTATGTTGCTAGGTGCCTAAATTGCCAACAGGTTAAGTATGAGCATTAGAGGCCAGGTGGCCTACTTCAACAGATGACTATACCTGAGTGGAAATGGTAGCGTATTACTATGGACTTCGTAGTTGGGTTGCCGCGTACCTTGCGGAAGTTTGATGCAGTTTGGGTCATTATCGACAGGTTGACCAAGTCGACATACTTTATTCCGATTGTGACTACTTATACTTCAGAGAGGTTGGCCTAGAATATATTCTAGAGATCGTTCGGTTGCACGGTGTGCCTGTTTCCATCATATCAGATAGAGGCCCTCAGTTCACTTTGCATTTTTGGAGAGCTGTAAAGTGTGTTGGGGACTCGGGTAGAGCTTAGCACTGCATTTTACCTACAGACCGACGGGCAGTCATAACGGACAGTTCAGATACTGGAGGACATGGTCAGGGTATGTGTGATTGACTTTGGGGGATAGTGGGATCGGTTATTGCCTTTTGCCGAGTTTGCTTACAACAACAGTTATCAGTCCAGCATTGAGATGGTTCCATTTGAGACTTTATATGGTTGGCGATGTCGTTCTCCCATCGGGTGGTTTGAGCCCGACGAGGTTAATTTATATGGTACTGATTTAGTAAAGGATGTCTTGGAAAAGGTAAAGTTGATCTAGGAGAGACTTTGCACAGCACAGTCCATACAAAAGAGCTATGCGGATCAGAGGGCGCGTGATGTATCATTTATGGTCGGCGAGAAGGTTATCTTGAAATTCTCGCCGATGAAGGGTATTATGAGATTTGGAAAGAAGGCAAGTTGAGCCAAAGGTTTATAGGCCCATTTGATGTGTTGAGGCGAGTTGGGGAGGTTGCTTATGAGTTTACCTCCCAGCCTATCAGGGGTTCATTTAGTTTTTCATGTGTCTATACTCCGGAGATACCTCGCTGACTTGTCACATGTGTTAGACTTCAACACTATTCAGCTAGATGAGAGCTTGGGTTATGAGGATGAGCCAATTGCTATTGTTGATAGACAAGATTGCTAGTAGAGATCCAAGAGTATTTCCGCGGTAAAGGTTCAGTGGAGGGGCCAACCAATCGAGGAGGCGACCTAGGAGTCCGAGGAGGACATACAGAGCAGATATCCACACTTATTCAGTGTCGTGCCCTATTTTCTCGCGAAAGTAGGTTTCGACATTGACAACTCTTTTAAAGGAAGGGTTAAAAGAGGAGAGTTTCCACCTAATGATTTTTAAGGTGTGTTAGGGCACCTATTTGAAAATGACTTTATTTTAGCTAGTCAATGCCACTAAAGATCGGGTAAGGGCTCGAAATTACCTCGAGGAGAAGGTGTTTAGGCACTCTTTGAGGTTCACAACTATGGGTCCCGTCCGAACTTGAATCATATGGATTAGTCAAATAAACGAAGAGAGAGAGAGAGAGAGCACAAAGTTTGGGAATTTTATTATAAGAGATTTTGAATAGATGAGTACATCGACTTGATTCAAACAGAGGAGAAATAAGATGGGGGGTCCTAAGTTTTTTTAGCCTAAAGGATCACCCTGTGCAACATAAATAATACTTCGTAACTCCCTCGAGATGGGGTGTTATTCATATTATTCAGTGGGCACATACTATCAGCTCCTGCTACCCGATTACTTCTTTAAGTTATTACTTAAAGCGCACTAGTTCAATTATAAGTCGTACCTTATGCGTGCACTACCTGTCCCATACCTATAGTCCAGGAGGCATTGGACCTCTACTTTTGGGTGGTTCTAGACCTTACTTAGAGTGCTTAGAAAATGTCAAAATTAGGCGACATACAAAAAACATGTTGGACTTCACATATAGGCAATTAAAGGCTCAAGTTAGTCTCCACACTTAAACAACAAATGCACGTAAAATAGGTTTTCATGTTAGACAGTTCAAGATTAAGGAACTTAAATCCCTATAGACATGATTTCTATGTGATAGGCATCAAGGCATGCAAGCAGTTTTAGGAACCAGCGTTATTCATAGACAAGATTGCATAGGTTGTTACACACTGATTATTGAGATTATAGGTTTCCAGTTATTAAACCTGTTATGTCTAGGTGACTCATGCAGTAAGGGGTAATGATAACGATTGAGAGGAGCCCAGAATTATTTACGCATTTGACAATGGCCTAAGTGCATAATAAACCATATTGCGAGGCGCACCATTGACCCTTATTAAGACGAACAATGATATCCTATAACCAGGATCTCTAATGATTAGCACTTGGAGGTGATTTTATTATTATACTTAACCCTATAGATATGTTTTCTAGGTGAACAACGTGATGCATTAACAAATGAGATGATTAGAGTCCTATAGGCATTATCTCTAGTGTATATGCTGCAGCAATGCCAATTAAAGGAAAGTTCAACAGGTAGCAACAAAGATATTGAAGCATCTGAGCTCATGCTTTGCTAATAAACAAATAGTGCAAGTGTGTGCTCTTCCTAATGGCATGATTTCTATAGAGAGTGAACGACATAAAGTAAATGCATCATTCAATCCTATAGGTATGTTATCTACCCATCGTATGTTAATATTAAATCTAACCCATCCCCTTTTACTAACAACCTCAATCATTTATACAAAGGCATTATAGGCCCAATTATTGAGTATAAGTAACAATATTATATAATAATGAAAAGGCCTATAGGAGGCCCAAATAAAATAACTAGATACCCAACCTTACTGGGCCTTCACTACTTCTGACATAGCATACTTAAGCCTTCAATAGAGAACCACAGGTTCACAAGTCCATAGGGGAGTCCAAACCAATTCAATGAGCCACAACACCAAGTGTTGCACCACTTGGAACAACCAATATAGATACACAGTTCATAATAGGGAAATAGAGTATTAGGGACAATTTTGGAGGTTGAGGGAAAGACTAAAATTAAGCCCTAGTGTGTCAGAGTTCACAAGGGCATCAATGGGACCCCGAGCAGTGCTCACACTAGGGAGGCCAACAATAGAACCTAGATAGCCTTAGCTTTCAGCCGGCTAAGAATAGGAATTCAGAATATCAGAGTAACAAGTAAGGGGAATTGACCAAATCACCAAATTTAGCATACAATACAAGTGGTCGAGCAGAACAGTAAGTTTAGCAAGATTCACATAGCAAAGTACCACATAGACAACCATCATTAGGAATTAGGAGAATAAACAAGTTTATAGACATACATAGTTTATCATGCATGAAGTTGGAGTAGTCGAAGCCTAAAGACCCAAATTAAGTTAAGTCTAACCTAGTGCCAAATTAATCAATACTTAGACATAATGGAGGGATACACAATGTGATAATCACCGAAAGTAGAAAATGAACCAAGGTATACTGGAAAACATATTAGCATAGAAGTAAAGTCCTAGTCAATAGAAAATAGATTGTTTGTCTTTAGAAAATCAGGATATTATGAAACAAGTTTAGAGCAGACTTTAGAGAAGCATTCCATAGAGTTAGGGATAATACACAAAGGGCAAGTCAAGTACACAATGTTTAGCACTGAAAGGTTCATTCAAGTGGAAGGGGGGGGGGGAGTGATTCCCATAGAGTTGGAGTGGTATCCAAAACAAGAGTATGAAGAAATTTTGTAACTAACAACATGCAATCACAATAGTCAGGCTTGTGTTAAAGTGAACTATTATTGAAGTTCAAAACTAAACATGATAAGATGCTACATGGCACAAAACCCATTTCAGAAGACAAGAGATCACATATTGCAAATCATAGAGAAGAGTGCGTATTAGCATAACACAAACATTAAATCACAGAATAACCTGAAAGTGTTGAACATTATCATAGTTAAATCATACTCATGGACTTCAAATACATATGCAGAAAGAATTAAAGAAATTGAACATTGCAAAGGTTTAAAACACTAACCACTAGCAGAATCAAAAGAGTGAAGAGTGTAATAGGAAAAACCCCAGGTCCCCGATGCTTCAGAGTTAACAAGAGCCTCGAGAATGGGCTCCAAGCAGTGCTTACACCCGAGGAGGTTGTTTAATAATTTTAGGGAGTGTTCGATTGTAACAGTAAGCGAATGAGTGAGAAAGGAAAGTAGTGAAAACAATAGCAGAGATTAGGAGATTCAAAATTTTGTTTAAGGGGTTTTAGGGGAGGGATTTATATAGTAGCAAATCTAATACATAAAATAGTGATACATAATAAAATTAAACATAGAATAAGGAAAATTTGACATGCCATAATCAATTAGAATTAATTTTAGGGCAACTAGCACACAAAATAAGGAAGTTCAGTAAATTAAATAGAGAATAAGGAAAATATAGCACGCAAGAATAAATTAGAGGCAAATAACACTTAAAATAAGGAATACAATAGGTTGAACTGAGAATAAGGAAAAATATCAGCCATACATAAGAAAGGGAAAAATATTAATCGAAAATCGATAAAGAATAAGGGAAAATCTCAAATCCTAGTTTGACGAAAATCAAAGAATTCACCAAAGATCTTGGTGAATCGGCCTTATATCACCTTATCATGAACGTATATAGACAAAATACCGTGTAAATCTTGAAGATTGAAGACGATTGCACACAACTCAAAGTCTGGTACTTGCCAAAAATGGGCAAGTACTAGGTGATACCAAAATCATATAAGTAACAAGGTGACATAGCATATATGGAAAGGAAATCATGAATGATTTCCATATTAAGGTCAGAATCAGAGAGAGATTGGGATATGGTGGTTAGGGTTTAATAGAGAAGAAGAGAGGTGAGAGGTTCTTGAGGCGGTAGGGAAAAGGGGAAATGAGTTATGGTTTGGATAGGTTTAGGTAGGGGTTGAGGGTTTTGTAGACCGTTGATCTTGGGAGATCATCGGTCTGGATTAAAAGATAGGTGGGGCGGGTTGTTTGTAGTGGGTTGTTGGGTATTCCAAAAGGGGTAATTTGGTTTGTGCTTGGGGTAATTGGTCTAAGGTTTGGGTAGTTTTAGGTCTGAAAATAGGTAAGAAACTGGGCTATTTTTTAAATACCCCAAAAATTATCAAAATAATTTATAAGAAATGCTTAATAAATGAATAAAAGTATTATTTATACACTGAAATACTTAAAATAATAATTTTATATTATAAAAATATAAATTTGCTAATAATATAGAATAAAGAGCCTTTATGTATGAATATAGGCCATTATTGCAAAATTAGATAAATAACTTAAAAATGCTAATGTAAATATATAAAATGAAATAAAATATTTGAAACATATGTTATCGGTGAAAAACAATAATTTTAAGTAGTTGAGTCATCACAAAATAATTTAAAGGGATAATTACTAAATTTTATATAATTTAAATGGAAGAAAATTAATTTAAAGCTCTAAAAATTATGAAAAATTATGGAAAATGCTTTTATAGGTTTGTAAACTAAATAATAATGCAAAATACTATTTTGAAAGTATGTATATATATATTGCAAAATATGAGGGCAAAATTGTGTATCAACGATTGCCCCTCTTTAACCGGGAATGATGAAAGAGTTGTCGGGTAAAGAAATGATGACCAATTTTGGCCGAATTGAGTGAGGAGGCATGTAATTTTGAAAAAAATAGGGGCTAAACCATGGTTCCAGTTGCCTACATATCCCTGGTGTTACGGGAATCAGACCGTGTGTAGTTCTGGATCCAAAGGTGAACGAAACCGACAGAGTTGTTGTAGGAATGGTCATACATTTGGAAAATGCTCTTTTGGGAAGGATAGTATCAGATGAATTTATGCACAGTCATGAATTGAAATTGAGACGTTATGGATATATCACAGGGCAAATATCTGAAGGGTCATAGAGTAAAAGGTGGGTAGTTACTAGTGGTCGGTTACGTTTGAAACAATTGCAGGAGGTGAACGTTATGAACGAAAAATGGAACGAAGATTGCTCCCGTTTGAAGAATGGTTACTTCCTGGATTACCTGCAAGACTTAAAACAAAATGCATGCAAATATATATGGAGTATTGTGAGAATTTAAATATGACGCAAATTTCCTTTGGACCATGAAGGTTGTCTTTGGACGGTGAGGATGATGTCCTTAGACCATGACGTCCTGGGCCATAAATCGTGAGATAAGGGATTCACAGTCCATGAAATGATGTCCTCGGGCCATGAGGATGGTGCCTCTAGACTATGACTCTTTGAATAATGCTGTGCACTTTTGGGAGATCCTCAGGCTATGGAATGGTGTCTTCCGGCTATGAGGATGATGCCTTCGAACTATGACTCCTTTGGACAAAATGGCGATGTTTCAGCCCATGAAATTCAAAGATATTATACTTGGTCATATACGAAATGAAATAAAACAAGGCTTAGTCTTGTGTAAGATGAGGGCAGTGCTTAGCCCCAGGTAAATAGAGGATAGTGCTAAGTCTTAGATAGCGCAATGGAGATAGTATTTAATCTTGAGGAAAAGTTAATGATTAGCCTTATGCAATTAGGGAGGCAATGCTTATCCTCATGCAGGAATAGGAGACAATGCTCGGTCTCGATGCAAAAAAGGCAATGTTTAGCCTTATGCAGTTAAGGAGACATGGCTTAGCCTTATGCAAATAGGAGACAATGCTTAGTCTTATGCAAAAAAAGGCAATGCTTAGCCTTATGCAGTTAAGGAGGCATGTCTTAGCCTCATGCAAATAGGAGATAATGCTTAGTCTCAATGCAAAGAAAGGCAATGCTTAGCCTTATGCAATTAGGGAGGCAATTCTTAACCTCATGCAAGAAAAGGAGACAATGCTTAGTTTCGATGGAAGGAAAGGCAGTGCTTAGCCTTATGCAATTTAAGGAGGCAAGGCTTAGCCTAATGCAAATAGGAGACAATGCTTAGTCTCATGCAAAGAAAGGCAGTGCTTAGCCTTATGCAGTTAAGGAGGCAGGGCTTAGCCTCATGCAAATAGGAGACAATGCTTAGTCTTAATACAAAGAAAGACAGTGCTTAGCCTTATGCAGTTAAAGAGGCAATGCTTAGCCTCGTGCAAAATAGGAGACAATGCTTAGTCTCATAAAAAAAAGACAGTGCTTAGCGTTATACAATTAGGGAGGCAATGCTTAGCCTCATGCAAAAGAATAGGAGGCAAATGAAAAAATATTTCTTAGCTGAAGATGTTTGTGGTAGATAATTTGTTTTCTTGAAGGCAGTGTCTTGATGTATTTGCGAGTATTGTTATCTTATTGTATCTGCATTAAAAAAAATTGTGAGTTCTGTGGGAGAAGGTTGGTTCACACTTTTGTCTTCTACCTTGCTTGTGCTCTTGTCTTGAGATCCTGTTTGAGTTACCCTGGGTAACATCTGGCTATTTTGTAAAAAAAAAAAAGTTTTCAAAAAATATGCATGTATTTGATGAATGTAGGTATTTGGAATATAATTATATGCGATATCAAGTAAGTTAGATGAACCAATGACTGTGACATATTTTAGAGACATCACGACCTCTTTGCTTTAGAATTTTAAGGGTCCTCCTCAAAATTCTGCCTCAGTTTGAAAGCAATTTTCTGGCTGTTCTGTGTATGATGAAATTGGCTGGACTCGCTTAAGAATTTTGAGGGTCCTCCTCAAAATTCTGCCCCAATTTCTCACCATGGAAAAATGAAGATTTTATTAAGATGTGACCGAACCCATAGGGCTGTCTACGTATCCCCTCTTAAATGGGAATCAAGTCAAGCATAGTTCAGTTACATCAAATGAAGAATTGTAATCAATCCTAAACATAGTATCTCTTGACTGCGTTTGAGTTGATAGGTTTTGTCCAGATCTCTCCGTCCATTTCTGCAAGTATGAGTGCTCCTCCTATTAGTACTCGATGAACCATGTAAAGACCTTGCCAATTGGGGTGAAAACTTTCCTTTGGCTTCATCTTGATGCGGGAAGATACGCTTTAGCACCAACTGCCTTGGTGTGAATTGTCTAGGCCTGACCCTTTTGTTGAAAGCTCTAGACATTCTGTTCTGGTAAAGTTGACCATGACATACCGCATTCATTCTTTTTCCATCAATGAGAGCCAGTTGTTCATAACGACTTTGTTTCCATTCCGCATCACTAAGCTCGACCTCTTGTATGATTCTTAAATAAGGAATTTCAACTTTGGCGGGAATGACGGCTTCAGTACCATATACCAACAAATAAGGAGTTGCCCCGATTGATGTGCGAACTGTGGTACGATATCCAAGTAGATCAAACAGCAACTTCTCATGCCATTGTTTGTGATTATCTACCATCTTCCTTAATATCTTCTTGATGTTCTTATTGGCGGCTTCCACAACTCCATTCATTTGCGGCCTGTATACTGTGGAATTCTTATGCTTGATCTTGAAGGTTTCGCACATGGATCTCATCAAATCACTATTAAGGGCGGCGTTGTTGGTAATGATTGATTTCGGTACCCCAATTCTACAAACAATACGATCCCTAACGAAATTTGCGATGACCTTCTTAGTTATAGCTTTGTAGGATGCGACTTCAACCCATTTTGTGAAATAGTCTATGGCCACTAGAATGAACCTGTGCCCATTTGAAGCAGTAGGTTCGATTGGGCCGATGACATCCATGCCCCAAGCAGAGAAAGGCCAGGGTGCACTTGTTGCATTGAGTTCATTGGGTGGCACTCGTATCATATCAACATGTACTTGGCATTGATGGGACTTTTGGCCATACCTGACGCAGTCTATTTCCATAGTCATCCAAAAATATCCTGCTCTTAATATCTTCTTAACTAAGACGAAACCATTCATGTGTGGTCCACAGGTTCTGGCATGTATCTCTTCAAGCAATTTGGATGCTTCCTTGGCGTTGACACACCGTAGCAACCCCAGATCCAGAGTCCTCCTGTACAGAATTCCTTCACTTTGGAAGAAATGGTTGGATAACCTTTGGAGTGTGCATTTTTGAGTATGATTTGCGGGCTCTGGGTATTCTCCTTTTGCTAGATATTCTTTGATGTCGTGGAACCATGGATTTCCATCGGTTTCTTCTTCAACAAGAGTACAATAAACCAGATGATTTTGGATTCCTACCGGGATAAGGTCGATGAAATTCTTGTCTAGGTGTTGTATCATGGAAGATAAAGTATCCAATGCATCGACGAACTCATTCTGAATCCTCGAAACATATTTGAATTATATCTTTGTGAATCTCTTCATCAACTCTTGTACATAGGGCAAATATGGTAATATATTGTATTCTTTGTAGCCCATTATCCTAGAACCTGATGTACCAAAAGGTTTGAATCTCTAATTACTAACAATTCCTGAACGTTCATATCGATGGCTAACCTGAGTCCTAAGATGCTGGCCTCATATTCTGCCATGTTGTTGGTATACGGGAATCTGAGCTTTGCGGATAATGGATAGTGTTGACCTATTTCTGATATTAAGACAACTACAATACCCACTCCTTTGAAGTTTGTAGCTCCATCAAAAAACATTCTCCAACCATCATATGTTTCGGTGATATCTTCTCCTACAAATGATACCTTTTCATCGGGAAAATACGTTTTAAATGGTTCGTATTCTCCACCTACAGAATTTTCTGCAAGATGATCCGCCAATGCTTTCCCTTTGACCGCCTTTTGAGTTACGTAGATGATGTTGAACTCACTCAGTAGTATCTACCATTTTGCTAACTTCCCCGTAGACATGGGTTTCTGGAAGTGTTTTAGAGTATCCATTCTTGATATGAGATATGTGGTGTAGGCACAGAAGTAATGCCTCAACTTTTGAGATATATATGTTAAAGCGCAGCGGGTGCATTCGAGCAAAGAATACCGTGATTCGTATGGTGTGAACTTCTTACTCAGATAGTATATGGCCTGCTCCTTTCTTCCCGTCTCATCATTTTGTCCCAAGGCAAAGCCGGAAGCCCCATCTAGTACAGATAGGTAGAGTAGCAGATGTCTCCTAGATTCTGGTGGGACCAGGACCGATGGTTTGGATAAATTTTCCTTGATTTTGTCAAAGGCTTTCTGGCATTCTTCAGTCCTGCTTGTTGCAGCATCCTTCTTCAACATTCTAAAAATCAGTTCACAGATCATAATTGATTGTGCTATGAAATGGCTGATATAGTTGAGACGCCCTAAGAAACTCATCACATCTTTCTTACTCTTTGGAGGTGGCAAGTCTTGGATAGATTTGACCTTTGACGGGTCTAATTCAATCCCTCGGTGACTGATGATAAAACCTAGAAATTTTCTAGCAGGGACTCAAAAGGCACACTTTGCAGGATTTAGTTTCTAATTATACCTTCGAAGATGATTAAAGAATTTCCTAAAGTCTGCTATATGATCTGTGCTACTTCTTGATTTTATGATGATGTCATCCACGTACACCTCTATTTTTGTGTGTATCATGTTGTGGAAAATGGTTGTCATGGCTCTCATGTAGGTGGCTCCGGCATTCTTTAGGCCAAACGACATCATTTTATAGCAATACATCCCCCATAGAGTGATAAAGGTTGTCTTTTTCGCATCCTCTTCATCCATCCAGATTTGATGATATCCTACGAAGCAATCCACAAAAGACTGGAGTTCATGCTTGGCACAGTTGTCGATCAGTATGTGTATATTGGGCAACAGAAAATCATTTTTGGGACTTGCTCTGTTTAAATCTCGATAATCGACACATACTCTGACCTTCCCGTCCTTCTTCAAAACCGGCACAATGTTGACTAACCAGGTTGGATATTCAACCACTCTGAGAACCTTGGCTTTGATTTTCTTAGTTACTTTCTCTTTTATTTTCAAACTCATATCGGGCTTGAATTTTCTAAGCTTCTATTTCACTAGTGGTCACATGGGATCGGTGGGTAACTTGTGAGCCACTATGGATGTTCTCAGACCAGTCATATCATCGTAAGACCATGCAAATTTATCTTCATACTCTTTCAGGAACTGAATGTAATCTTCCTTCTCTGATGGTGATAGGTGAATACTTATACGGGTTTCCTTGATTGTTTCGGAATCTCCTAAGTTAACTGTCTCAGTTTCATCCAAGTTAGACTTAGGCTTGTTTTCAAAATTTCCACCTCTCTGACAATTTCTTCATGTATTACATCGTCTTCCAGATCATCTGAATCACTATTCTTATGCTGCATTGTCTCATTAAATGCCACAGTCATATGTTCATCGGGATAAGTAATAATAATGATGTAAAGAAAAACATAAAGGATAATAATAAATACTAAAAATAGCAATTCATTAAATAAATCTTGAAAACATCAAAACAAGTACGACCGAATGACTCGAGCAATTATTTCAAAATAAAATACGTTCAAAACAAAATACCGAAAATTTCCTAAATGCTCAAAATTGCTTTTAAAAATAAATTGTGCTAATTGCTAGGCTACCCAGGATCTCGACGGGCCCGAGATGGTGCAACAATCTAGTTCTTGAGAACAACTCCTTTCTCCACGGTCTGAATAGTAAAGTCCTCCTCCTCCTCAACTATCACACTGCAGTCCATGTCTTCATTATCTAAAAATAGATTCCTTATGCCAGCTAAAGATTCATCTTCTCCAGACCCCCATATCACGTCAGCTTGTTGAAATGTATGGTGCAAATGTGGTACTGGTTGTTCCAGTAGATAATAAGGACCATGCTAGGGTGGCGACCAATCCTGATACTCTTTCCAAGTATAATCATACCCAAGCACAAAAGTTGCACCATGACGCTTTGGTTGCACTAGTTTGGGGATCCCTTGGAGATTCTTACCGAGACCCTTGCCGGGTTCATACCTTGTCTATAACAATATGCTTTCTATCTTCTTGCTCCACCATTTGTCTTTCTTAATTGCATTAACGCGCTCAATGCGGTGGTATGTTTCTCCACCCAACTGCTTTCTGTTCTTGATGACTGGAACAGTCTAACTGGTATAAATGGGATTACTCCCATCTCCATAGATGGTCACTTCCTGATGATTCCATTCGAACTTCACAGGCTGATGCATAGTAGAAGCTACAACCCCAGCGACATGTATCCAGGGTAATCCCAACAGTAGATTGTAGGTTGCAGATATATCCAGCACTTGAAACTCGACATCAAACTAGGTCGGGCCCATCTGTAGGTTGAGGTTGATCTCCCAATTTGTGGCCCTTCAAGACCCATCAAATACTTTCACATTCGTACTCCCTGCTCGTATCTCATGCAGACCTCTACCCAGCCTCTTCAGAGTAGTCAGTGGACATATGTTGAGACTTGAACCCCCATCTACTAGGACCATGCGATGAATTTGTCCTCAAATTGCACTGTGATATGTAATGCCCTGTTGTGACTCAGCCTGTCCGGCGGCAGCTCATCTTCATGGAAAGTGATCTTGTGGCTTTCCAACACTTGTCCTATCATGTTGGCCATTTCTCTACTGGTGGTGTTGTTGGGTACATAGGCTTCATTCAACACCTTCATTAGGGAATTCCTCTATGCCTCAGAGTTTTGCAGTAGTGATAAAATGGATATTTGAGCAGAGGTTTTGTTCAGATGATCAACCATAGAATATTCTCTTGCTTGCACCTTCCTCCAAAGGTCATCTGGGCCAGTCTCAATGACAGGCGGCTTAGAGGTAGCTTCTTTGCTTGTTCCTCCCAAATGCTCGGGTGTATAAACCCTACCAGTTCTGGTCGTGCCTTGCACTGCACCTGTTTCTTCCATCTTTGCCTTTCCTTTCCTTCTTGCCTCCGCAATATAATCCCATGGTATAGCATTAGACTTATAGGGCGGCATAAGTGCTACCATCATGGTGAAGGGTGTTGTTACTTCAACCTCAAATGGAGTTGGTGCGGCTACCTCAAACTTCAATCGGCGCTTGAGTTTGAACTACAATGGGTGTGAGGGTGACTTGAGATGTTTTAGGATCATCTCTCCTCCCTAATGAGTCCAATTGACCCTTCCGGATCCCATTCTTCGTCGGTCTCTATCACATTTACTCCCTCACCTCTATGATCTGGGAGAGAATTGTTGCGAACATTAAGTGCAACCTCTTTTGCCTGTATGACTTTAGTGTTAATTAATGTCTAGATTTTGTCCTTTAGAGTGTGACATTCAACAATGGTGTGATCTTTCATGCCCGAGTGATAATCACATGTCTTCTTTGGGTTAACCCACTGAGACGAGTTTTCAATAGCAATAGCGGGAACAAGAGTGACATAACCGGCAACCTTCAGTCTCTCTTAAAGTTGGTCTAGGGGTTCAGTGATCGGAGTGTATTGTCTGGGTGGTATGCGGTCGAAATTTGGTCTTGGTTTCTAATAAGTTTTGGCAGGCTAGTGGTGGTGAGTGGTAATATGCTAGTTGAGTGTTATAAGTTTGATAAGTGCCTGTAGGTTGTTGGTATCTGGAGGGTGAAGGCTTGTATGTGGGTGGAGGTGTTTGGTATGTGAGAGGAGACTTTGGACCTTGGGCTACCATTACTACACCTACTTCTTTCTTTTTGGAGATACCTCTTGACTGCAAGGCTTTATTTGTGGCTTGGAGTACTTCGAAATTTGTCACCATTCCACTTTTGATCCCTTCTTCTATTCTTTCCCCCACTTTGATGATGTCAGAGAACTTATGGTTTTCAATAACCATCAACCTTTCATAGTATTGCGGTCTTGAGCTCTGATGAAGAACTTATTCATCTATTTTTCTTCAAGTGCCAGTCTTACCTTCACAGCTTAAGACCTCCATCAAGTAGCATACTCGCGGAAGGTTTCTGTTGGTTTCTTTTTGAGATTGTGAATGTAGAAAATGTCTGGTGCGTTTTCTATGTTTAACTTGAATCGGTCCATGAAATCTAACACCATGCTTACCCAATTAACCCACTTCTTTGGGTTCTGACTGATGTACCAAGACAAGGAATCTGTAATGAGGCTCCTCATGAACATATTTATACGGATTCGTTCATCCTTGCCAACTCCTACAAGCTTGTCACAATATGTTCTTAAATGCACTTTCAGATCACTAGTTCCGTCGAACATTTCGAACTTAGGAGGTTGTAACTCGGTAGTTCTACATCTAGCTGAATACACAAATCCTCATAATTCAAACTGTCAATGCCTTTGCCACCTTCGATGCTTTGAACTCTGTTAGTAAGCTTCTTGTTTCTTTTGCCATGTTCTTGATGAACAGGTCCTTCTCGGCGGATTCGGGTATGTATAGGGTTTGTTGTGGGGTGTGGGGGTAACGTTTCCACGTGTATGGGATTGCTTTGGTGGACTCCAGGAATCAGCACATAATGATGGTCATTGGTTGAGTTTTGTGGATCAAATGTAGGTTGTGATGCATTCTGGGGAGTGTAGTATGTGGTCGTTTGTGGGTATTGAGTCAGATGGTGATAGTGTTATTGAGGAGTAGGTATCAGTAAAGGGTTTTGGTTCTAAGGAGATGTGGCATATTGATGTGGTGCAGGAGGAGTTTTTGGTAGGTTTTGATTGTGTGTGTTCTGGAGAGGCGTCGGGTTTTGGGCATTTGTATTTTGTTAGTTGATATCGGGGACATTTAGGGTGAGGTAAAGGTTTGCCAAGTTCTGGACCTGCTCAAGCTACCATTGTAGCTCCGATATTTTCTGTTCCAAGTGCAGGAACAACTCATTCCGTGCTGGAGTACTCTGACCGTCCGGAGTTTCAATGTTTTCTGCACTGTCTTTTCTGATACCACTTAAATCGTCCATCTTTCCTATCCCTTTACTTTTGCCTTTAGGATCACTTGGCGGAGGAGGAGGTGGAGTACCTATGGATCTAATATATTATGCAGACGATGCCAGTCTGCACGAACCAACCTTGGGGAATGGGAATAAAGCAAAATAAAAGAAAAACAAAAGGTAACCAAGTTAGTAAGGGGTATTGAAAGAATGCTTGCAATATTAAGCATGCTTTGCAAAATAAATTCGCGTCCTAGTTTGGGGGACCTCGTTGTACCCGAGGTAGGCCTAGAGACACATAGACTTGGAGAAAATTGATGCCAATAATTGCGTCATTCCATTAATGTGAAAAATGAAACAAATCTTTACTAACACGATAATAATAGGAGAGTTACTAATGGAATATACCTTATTATAATTGCAATCTAAACTAAACTATAAAGCAGTAAAACAACATTCCCCTAATTTACTCTGTTTCAGAAGGATCTTTCCCGCGCTTGGCTCTTTTTACTCCATCGATCAGATTCCCCAAGTCGCGCATATCCAGCAATAAATAAGCCTTTGCTAGGATCCCTCCTTCATTTCCATCCATGTTTTGACAGCCTGCAACCCTCTTTCGCATTTTCCCTTCAAGTTCCATCAACCCTTGCTCCAGATATTCCAATCTCCCTGTTGATTTGGTGGCAATTTCCCTCCATTCATTGATTGCTTCCATATTCAATTTGTGTTTCTCTAGATGCCTAGCTTCAGATTCAAAGACCCTCTTGCGTAACCTCCTGTACTTGACTTGTGCTTCAGCGGCGCCATCTATGATCCTGTTTTTCAGATTAACTCCTGGCTTGACGTCTCCTGCTATATCATCCACTAGCCATGATGGGTAGAAGTACACATGACCGGCGTGATATCTATCTGGATCAATAATGTCCTTTTCCACAATGACCTTCTAATTCCACATATGTTGTGCCTCGAACTTGAATGGTATAATGTCCCCTTTAAAGTTTGCTTTGTACTGGACCATGTTGGAAACCCGAGGTATAACCTGTTTTCTTCCCGTTTGTCTCATTACCCTTATGGGAGCATAAGGATAAATTCCCCTTAACCTGATCAGTACTATATAAGTAGTATCTCTTGACCTGATGATGAACTCACTGCTAGGAAACGATTCGAACATCCAATGTACCTGCTCATTCGTCATATTGCTGAAGAAGCACACCCAGCTCACAGCATTTCCAGGTTGTGCAAACCTATCTGGGATAAATGTCATTCTCTTTGGGTGATGGTAAGCTATGTGGTCATTCAATGGTCGATGCAGGGGCTCCTGGAGATACTCTTCTCTTTGAAAATGTTCTAGTAACCAAACTTGCAGTAGCAGATTATAACCCTCGAAGTGACTGACCCCTGCTTGCACCGATCTAGAGCGTGGTACATTTAATCCAAGATCATGGGGATGATAGTGTAGGTTTGTCCCTCAATGCCTTCCATTAAGGTCCTAGCAACCATGGCTAGACGAGTGTGGATCCTTCCCCCTTTTGTTGGAAATATCAGCAATCCCAAGAAGTAGACAATGAGACTCGATGGTGCGTCTATCCTAAGGAATTAATGGCGAGTTCATCATGATGAAGGCGACATGACTTGTTGTGCCCGTAACATTTATAAATGAACTCAAATTGGATGTGAGGCTTATTCAAACAACGCAGTTTATCGTTTTTCTTGAAACATAACATTTTCAGAAAATCGTGTGGGGTGCGATTCTCTGGTCCCAATAATTTGGGACTATCCCATGGCAGATTAGTGAAACCTCCTATTTTGTCTAAGAGAGGAGTCATCTCTATGTCACCGAAGCAGAATACAACCCTTTTCTCATCCTAAAACATAGTTAGCGGCCTCAATCAATGCACTATTTGGTAGGATGTCTAACAGAGATGGAAAATTACCCAGGACCCTTCCCACATGATTCTTGTGGCAAGCCGCGAGATTTTTCCACCAATCCAGTAGCAAAGGTGGGATGTTTTGGACCATGCCGAACCGGGGAACTTCGTGCTCCATTTTCTGCAAACAAATAGAGTTACCCTTTCCCTCTCCAGATTCGACTATTTACACACTAATGATCAATATATTGGCATATCTTCTCCAAGTAATGCACATAACGTGATGGTGTCCATTGGGATTGTGGAAAACCTGTCGGACTTTGGACAAGGCTTATCTTAGCAGGATATCACGTTGAAAATGTTATAGCCCATACTAGGTTTAACATGATGCATGTACATTTGATATTGGAGTAGGGTTTCTAGAGTGGCCTAGACTGGTACTCTCAAATGGATAACTTGATAGGGAAAGGCACGGGACCATCAACTGCACCGCTGATCGACTAGTTTACTGCAAATAAGTCTTTTCGATTTTAAGAGGGTAATTTTGGAAGGGCACGAACACTCATCAAGTGCTGCTATGTTGATAATTGGCACGAGTGGAATATGATGTGGAACATGCTTTATGCAAAGATAATAACACATTGCTAAGTATTTGCATGATAAATAAGTAGAAAGCGGTAAATACAGTATTAAGGTAAAACATGAAAAACATAAAAGAAAGACAAAGGAAAAAGTTAGTTCGTGGAATATATGCGAGAATGTAATAAAGAAAACAAGGGTGTAGGGATGGAATCGGAATGATATATAGCAGTCTTTAAACAAATAAAGAGCAAGTATAGAAAATAAGGGTGAATAGGAAAGGGATGTGCATGTTATAACGAATAAGGTGAATAGGGAAAGGGGTGTACATGTAATAGCAAAATTTAACAGATAAAGATGGAAAAGGAATGTGCATTTTATAGTAAAGAAAAAAAAAATAGTCCACATAAGCCAAGTTCATTATGGTACGAGCCTAAGTGTAAATCTCCAGCAGAGTCGTCATGCTATCGTACCCCATTTTCTCGCGAAGGTGGGCTTCGACATTGACAACTCTTTTAAGGGAAGGGTTAAAAGAGGAGAGTCATCACCTAACTATTTTGAAGGTGCGTTAGGGCACCTATTTGCAAATGACTCTATTTTATCTAGTCAACGCCACCAAAGATCGGGTACGAGCTTGAAATTACCTCGAGGATAAAGTGTTAGGCACTCTTCGAGGTTCACAACTGTGGGTCGTAGCCGAACTTGAATCATATGAATTAGTCAAATAAATGAAGAGAGAGAGCATAAAGTTTGGGAATTTTATTATAAAATATTTTGAATAGATGAGTACATCGACTTGATTCAAATAGAGGAGAAATAAGATGGGGGATCCTAAGTTGTTTAGCGTAAAGGATCACTCCGTGCAACATAAATAATACTTCGTAACTCCCTAGAGATGGGGTGTTACTTATATTATTTAGTAGGCATAGAATATCATCTATTCCTACCCGATTACTATCTTTAAGTTATTACTTAAAGCGCACTAGTTCAATTATAAGTCGTACCTTATGCGTGAACTACTTATCCCATACCTATGGTCCAGGAGGGTATTGAACCTCTATTTTTGGGTGGTTCTAGACATTACTTAGAGTGCTCAGAAAATGTCAATACTAGGCGATATACAAAAATACATTGGACTTAAAATATAGGCAATTAAAGGCTCAAGTTAGCCTCCACACTTAAACAACAAATACACGCAAAACAGGTTTTCATGTTAGATAGTTCAAGATTAAGGAACTTAAATCCCTATAGACATGATTTCTATATGATAGGAATCAAGGCATGCAAGCAGTTTTAGGAACCAGCATTATTCATAGACAGGATAACATAGGTTGTTACACACTAATCATTAAGATTATAGGTTTCCAGTTATTAAACATGTTATGTCTAGGTGACTCATGTAGTAAGGGGTAATGAAAACGATTGAGAGGAGCCCAGAATTATTTACACGTTTGACAATGGCCTAAGTCATAATAAACCATATTGAGAGACGCAACATTAACCCTTATTAAGACGAACAGTGATATCCTATAGCCAGGATCTCTTATGATTAGCACTTGGAGCTGATTTTATTATTATACTTAACCCTATTGACATGTTTTCTAGGTGAACAGCGTGACGCATTAAAAAATGAGATGATTAGAGTCCTATAGGCATGATTTCTAGTGTATATGCTGCAGCAATACCAATTAAAGGAAAGTTCAACAAATTTATTTCCTATACGCAGGCTTTCTAACAACATGTAGCAACAAAGATATTGAAGCATCTGAGCTCATGCTTTGCTAATAAACAAATAGTGCAAGTGTGTGCTCTTCCTAATGGCATGATTTCTATAGAGAGTGAATGAAATAAAGCAAATGCATCATTCAATCCTATAGGCATGTTATATACCCATCTTATGTTAATATCAAATCTAACCCATCAATACTTGTATGGCATCATTCAATCTTCTAGTTAATATCAATACTTGTATGGGCTTGTCGGCCTATATGTTAAGTATATAATGGATCACATTGGCCCTATAGGCCTGTATGTCACAGGTGTGAGTTTCTATATTAGGTTGGGTCGTTCTATGTCGGTTATTCCCTCATATTTACTCTAGTTATCTCATGACGCCCCTTCTGCCCACTTACCTATGATGATGTAATAAGAAAGATACGTTACGTTGGTACTCGATTGAGTAAGGTACCGGGTGCCCGTCATGGATCATCGGTGTGGGTCGTGACAAAAGTGGTATCAGAGCAGTTCTAACCTAGGGAGTCTACAAGCCGTGTCTAGTAGAGTCTTGTTTATAGGTGTGTTGTGCACCACACTTATAAGTAGGAGGCTACAGGGCATTTAGGACTATCACTCTTTCTTCTTACTCTAGATCATGTGGTAGAGCTCACTTGTAGAATTCAAACTCTTGAATTCTATTTTACGCGTAATAAGACGATACCTACAACCAAACAATTGGTAAGAGATTGCATGTGGTTGTGAAAGAGTTGAGTCCGAGGAACTCAATTTTGCATGATGCTTATGATGAGTAAATGTAAGGTATTCAGTAGATCATGTGTGTACTAAGACGTGTAAGCCTCTCGATAAGGAGCCATGAAGCAAGAATATCTATCCACCCCTATGGTGAAAGGCAATGAGAGATTCAGAAGATAGATACAAGTTTCAACAAGTAAGAGAAGTGTATACGATAAAATCAAAGGGTCAAATTTTCTATCGTTATAGCACCTCGAAGGCTCAAAATCACGGTCGAGTTTCATCCCTCAAGGGCCATCGACGCTCGACCTCGGAACCATATGAGGCTGATGGTTATGGGAAGAAAATGGGGAGTTCCCAAGGAGTGAAGCTGGAGCCAACAAGATCTGTCAGGCCAGTCTGAGCCCGTATCTTGGCATTAGTTAGGTGTCCCATCTCCGTATCTTTGTAATAAATGCACTTGTACTATGCTGGAATTCCCCCTCTTATATAAATGAGATCCTTATCATTTTGTAAACATCTGTTTCTACATACTAGATATACAAGAACATCCCATCTGCTCTCTAACATATTCTCTTGATTTTATTACTTCATTTATTGCTCGTACTTCTTGTGATTCTATTCATTGTTCATCATTTATTGCTTATTATTGGCCATAAAGAGCCACACTTGATCTATTTATAATTGTTATTGGTCATCGACCGCCTTCGATAGCTCCCAGCCGAGCTTCGAACCCGACCTCGAGGCCCTCGAATAGGTAGGCTTGAGGCCTTGATTGACAGCGATTCGGTTTGATTAACACCTCGTTCTTAAGCTCTTATTTCGTTTCTAAGTCTTTCACATAGTATCAACTGCCTAATAACTAGCATAAAAATAGATCACCTATTTTTAGAACCACAAAATCAAATTTAATTGTTATTACCATTTTCACGGTAAACAGTTTCGCTCTCACCGTGGGGATAAAAAGGATGACGTTTGGGCTTTCGATTGAGTAATGATTTCATGAATTGTATAAGATTAAAATACACACGTAAGGAGAATCACATTGGGATGACTATGATATAAAATATGGTTATGGAAGTACAGTATTGCCCCCAAGTGGATTAGGAAAATCACTTCAAATGTTCCATGATGCAACGTAAGCCCTAGTGGCAATGTATTACGTAAGAAGTTTCAAGTTATTAATGGAAGATTGTAGATCAACATTGAGGTGAGTCAACAATGGATGGTTAAAATTTACAAAGTACGAGATGAGATTAGGCCATCAATCTTAAGATGAACAGTAATGAAGAAGCGTTAAAAGACTTAGCTTTATGTATATAGGATAAGCAACCAGAGTAACCTGGAGTTTGGTAGCAGACCCTAGTAACGATAAATCGAAGTAAGAGTTATGGTATAGTATGGCCTACTTAGATGTAGCTAATGACGCCCAGAGGGACAACTTGGCATAATTTTGTATATGTTCACAAAGTGAGGCCTAGAGATTGGCTAAAAGCTGGAGGAAAGAGGAGAGAAGAGAAGCATAGGCGCATATACAAAGTTAGAGTTGTACAGGCTGCATGATAGAAGGTAACAACAGTTACGAGATTAAAAGGAATTCGACTACAAGTCGTTCTATGAGAAAGAGGCTTAAAGAAGAAAATGCCCTGGCCTTTGGATATATTCAAAGAACAGTTGCCTAAATGGCAAGGAGAATATTAATTTATTCGCAAGAGCTATGGGTTATGAGAATGATAAGTGCATCAGTCAACACTCGAGGACGAATGTTCCAAAGGGGGGAATGATGTTACGCTCCGCAGTATTACGTCGATATTACACCCCACAGTATTATATTATGATGATGTTATGCCCTACAGTATTATATTGATGTTACGCTCTACAATATTATATTACGAAGATGTTACACCCCATAGTATTATATGTGAAATTATCGTAAGATAATTGACCTCAGTTCAAGGACAAGATTATTTGGAGATTATAAGCATTATGCTATATAAAACAAGTGATGATTAAATTCGTGAAGATGAAAGGGTAAGCAAATCGAAAAAATGAATTTTCGTCGAAGTTTGGCATTTTGGGATAAAATACGAGCCGAGCTAAAATACCAGTATTTATGGACTAGTGACATACAAGGTACCACATGACCATGATAATAAGGTGTATAAGGTATGTTGAAAGTGAGTAGTATTTTAAGTAATTTGAGATAATTCTTAATTATGTGGATAATTGGGTAATTAATAAATTTTAGTGGGAGATAAACTAATGGATAAAGTTAAGGAAACTTACGTGGAAGCCAATGAAAATCCCAAAGAATGACTCTTGAACCATATATAAAGATGTCACATTTAGAAGATTATGTGGATAAGTCATCAATTTAGTGGGGCCACACCCACTACTACAAAAGAGCTTCTTTAATACACAAAATAGAGATGCTTACATCCCATCTCTAAATAATGATCTTCAACAAGGCTTCATCAAAGAACATATATGATAAGTAACATGAGTTACTTCAACAAGAATTCAGACGAGGCATCTTAGCATAATAGCAATGGGATTTTGCGATTCTAAGAGAGTATAGTGCAATCTTTCTCAAGAATATCATACGAATTTTTTCCTACTTCGATCCACAGTAATATGTTATCGCAATTGACATGTCGTAGAGGGATTGTCAAGAGAATCGACTTAGGTATGTTAAGTCTATCCCTTCTTTCTTTTTGGCACGATCCATATGATACAAACGAAACGAGCAAATGCACAACTTCCATAAATGATTCTATTGATAGAAATGCTAGAGATGCTTATGTTCTTGATTCCCCATGTGTCCTATTATTCTATCATTTGTTCATGGGTATCAGAAAATTCGTAAGTTGATAAAGTTTACTCCATGATATTAGTCAAAGGCATAATGATCTTATGCCATTCCAAATGATTTTATTAACATACTTCTCATGCATTGCATTCATTTATATATGTACATTGACCCATGACTAGATGGCGTTATATATGCGTATATATGTATATGATATATGGGAAAAGGTTACGGTGTTATATACGCACCACCACCTGATCAACCGGTATACGTTGATGATTTTGCCTATAGTGGTCGAGATGATATGATGGGATTCCCTCAGAGGCTTGATGATGTTATGAACACATGTACCTATGCACGACATGGCATTCATACATTTATGCATGACACTATAAGTATTACATGATTTACAGAGTTATCCAGACTTACATGCCGAGTCTTTTACTCCATGTTTCTTTCATGTCTATTGTCTATTATTTACTGATTTTCATTCCTTACATACTTGGTACATTATTTGTACTGATGTCCCTTTTACTTGGGGATGCTACGTTTCATGCCCGCAGGTCCCGATAGACAGGTCAAGAGTCCTCCACGTAGGCTATCAGCTCAGCGAAAGATGTTGGTGCGATCCATTTGCTCCGGAGTTGCTTGTTTGGTCAGTATGATTTAGACGTGTATTGTTTGGTATGGCGGGGCCCTGTCCCAACTTTTATGCTAAGTATATACTCTTAGAGGCTTGTAGACAGATGTCATGTATATGGATACTTGTATGGTCTTGTCAGCCTATATGTTAAGTATATAATGGATCACATTGGCCTTATAGGCCCATATATCACATGCATGAGTTTCTATATCAGGTTGGGTCATTCTATGTCGTGTATTCCCTCATGTTTACTCTAGTTATCTCATGACGCCCCTTCTGCCCACTTACCTATGATGATGTAATAAGAAAGATATGTTACGTTGGTACTCATTTGAGTAAGGTACCGGGTGCCCGTCGTGGCCCATCGGTTTGGGTCGTGACATCATTTCAGGTAGTATAAGTAGATTTCGGCGCATAGAAAGTAAATTGAAGAACTTGAAGTTCTTAAGTTTGGTTCAATTAGTTTTAGGGTGTGATTCTTAGTTTTAACATTGTTTCGTGCGTTCTGAGAGCTCAAGCAAGTCCGTTTTATGATTCTGAACTTGTTGGTACGTTCGGGCGAGGCCCTGAGCGTCAGTTGAATGATGCCTAGACCAAGTTGAAAGTTTAGAGCAAGAGCTGAAGCTCCAGCTGCTGTCATAACCGCACCTGCGATTGGTTAGCCGCATGTGCGAGCTCGCAGGTGCGGGAAAGGCCTCGCAGATACGGCCCAAGGAGAGTAACCCAGGTTCCTCAGATGCGGCACCCTTTCCGCACAAGTGGGACCGCAGGAGCGGGAGCCTGTCAGCATAAATGACTGTGAGCATGTGACTTTTGCCCTACATAAATTACTCCTGCAGAATCCCAAAGAATTAGATTTTTTCTTTTAATTGTTTGTTATTTTAGGAATTATTGTAGAATTTTCTTAATTATTTGTATTTTTCTGTGCATTTTTAATTTTATTTAATTCATGAAAATACAAAAATACTTTGCATTTGCATTTAGGAATTTAATTTTACATTTTTAGGTTAATTAGCAATTTAGTTGTCTTATAAAAATGATTAAAATCACAAAAATAATTCACTTTGCATTTTAACTTTTTAATTTTAAATTTTGTAGTTTTTCTTTTAGTTTGGGAATTAATTAATTGTTGTAAATACTATGTAGGGTAATTAGCTTATTTTGGTAAATTAATTTAGTTTTAAGAGTTAATTTAGGTTTTAAATTAATTTTGAAAAAAAAGGAAACTTGAAATTGAAGTTGAAAGGAAAAAGAAATAAGAAGGTTATTTTTGGGTCAAATTCGTAGCAACCCAAATGAATTTCCCCCTGAAACCCGTTCAAGATTTGGCCCAATCACGCCTTTACCCTGTCCAATCTTCACAACTTAACCAAACGACACCATCTGGAGTTCAAGGTTTTAACTAAATCCTGGCCTTCCATTTGATTTCATCCAACGACCAAGACCACTTACCCCATATTTGCTTATAACTGTCCGAAAGCCCTAAAGACAACTTAAGCCAAACACCCCTCTTCTGTCTCTCTTACCTCCTTCGTCCAAGCCCTAACGCCGCCTCCAAATTCTGCTATTCCCCACTGGCGTTTGACCTCTAAATCCTCCCAAAACGTCACCACACAGTCCCCATAATCCCTCAAACACTAAACCACCGTCAATTTCCCCAAAGTCCCCTCTATTTTTTCTCCAATTTCAGATCTTAAATGGAACCCTAGATTCGTTCCCACCTTTGATTCCTCATGCAAAAGGCCTGGTTTGATTTTCTCCAAAGCGTGGAAGAGATTTTGACTTGAAACAAGTGTTAGATGGTTGTTATCACCAGAACATCCCGAGTAACACTCATTTTTGGTTCAAATCGAAACCGCCGAATAGTCCGCTCAAACCCATCATCTTTCTGTCTCTTTCAGGTATTTTAGGTCCTTTGTTTTTTGTTTGAATTTCATTCTCAGCTTCGTCTGATTCTTTACTTTTTCTTTCTTATTTTTCTGTTTCTCAAATCATGCTTGTTAATTTTAGATTATTTTTCTTTTAGTCAGCATCGTTTGGTTTCGCTCAAGTTTCCCTCCTATTTTTGATTTATTTAGAATCCTTGGTTCTAGGAGTTCATATAACTCTGATTGGCCATTTCCTTGGGTTTTTGGTGGTTTCTGGAATCAATTTGGGCTCTGTCAATAGAGGCCCAAAGAGGAGGGTCAGTCCGGGTCTTGCAAGCCAGGCTTTGGGTCTTGGGGTCAACCCGATCCATATGTGGTCTTGAATGTAAATAGCATAAGCCTAAAGGATAGTTTAGGGTTTTTAGTTTAGGGGAATCTTGTATAACTGATTAGGAAGCTACCTGGAAGGTGGGATTTGGGATTAACTTAGCAAGCAGGCTAAAAATTCAGGGATTTAACTTAAAAAATGAAAATTGGGAAAGGGGCAATTGGAAAATAATAGAATCATTTCTGCTCCCCTAGAGGTCCTATATAAGAGGCTCGTTGCCCTTCTCTTTCATTTGAGAGATTAGAGATTAAAAAGGTTGAAAAACTTAGAAATGGCTGGAGCATTTTTGAGATTCTGAAAATATTGAAGTTTGCTTGAAATTTGTTTGGTTTGGCTCTTAGACTTCCTCTGTTAGTCAGATTCTATTGATAACGCGAAAGAATTATGTTAATCTGGGTTCAAAAATGGTATAAAACTGACTGTGGGTTGTGCTGCTGTTTGCTGATACACTGTTGCTGTCCTTTTCTTAATCTCAAGCTCATTTTTTTGTTATTTTGTTGCTGTAACCAGGTACCTCTTTGGACCTTTTATCAATATATGAAGTTTGAATCTGAAGCATTGTTGGAGATGTAGATCTTAGTCTGGCTGAATACCTATGTGTATTACTAAACTTGTCTTAGTTATGCATCAGTTTATGTTTCATTACATCATTCATTGTATTTATTTATGCCATGAATATTAAAATGTGTATTCAGTTTGTATCTAGACTTTAGGTTTTGTCATTTTGATTTCATTTGGGGATTGAATCTTTCTGTCATGTGTTTGGTGTGGACTGTCATAAGATAGTCCTTGGTGAGATGAAAGACTCCCTTTGTTAGGGTTTTGATCGTATTGGTTCAAGCTGTTAGTTACTACAAGGTTACAGTTAATTAGTTGTGGGTTTTACCTCTTTTAGATGTTGGTTTGGTAGATGAACAAATTCAGTAACATGCTGTTGCATTTTTGATATCTAATTTGAATGGTTAGAATACTCTACTGTTAGATTCACTAAGTGTGTGAGTTCAACGATGATTAGTAGTAGTTCTGATTTTTAAATACATATGGTTTGTGTGTTCTTTGAACATGAAGGGTTCTGTTTTGTTTTGAAAACGAGAAGAAACATGCTTTTGTATTTTTATTAAAGGCAGGTTGTGTAGTTTCAATAGTTAAGTGTTTAATGCTCCACATGCTACTGTTTTTCCCAATATGTGCTAAAGTTCAAAGTTTCAAGGACTGTTGGGCTTAACGTGAGGCCCCGAGAAATCAGTCCATAGCCATAAGGTTTGGCTCTATCGAGAGCTCGACCTGGGGCCCCATGGCCTTCAGTATATGCTCATTCTCTTAAGAGAGTTTGCTTGGTTCAACAAGAAAAGGATTTTAACATAAATTAATCTTTAAAATGTTAATTCAATTTCAGATCTCATAAAGCCTTAGTTGATATGTGTTTAAATGACTTTGTATAAATTTTGTTCTGAGAGTTGGGCCTAATGCTAGCCCAGTCGGTGAAAGGACTCAATCATCTGGACTTCCCTACCCGTTCATCCTCTTGGGCTGAATTTAGCCCAGAAGCCCAACACTCCCAGGTAACTAGTAGTTGTACAAACAATAGTTTCAATTACGTTGTTTTAAGATAATTCTTTTACTTAGGTTGAGGTGTGCCATATTAAATAACACCAATAGTTTATGGCCCTTATAATTCTAAACTAAGAATTCGTCCGAACAATTAGACTTGAGGTGTGGCATAAGCAAAAATTAGATAACCCATGACCCTCAGATAATTATTACCAACTCTTTAAAAATTGAGGTGTACCATCAATTAAATTTTCATGGCCCTCGCAAACCTTGTTATTAATTTGAAATTTCGTAGTTTCTTTAGGCACGTTCTTAAATTGATTTTTCCTTTATTTATTAAGTTCGGATGTGCATTTCATGTGACCCAATTTCAATTCTCAACAACGTTAAATAAAATGTGTCGTGGACCGCGGGTGCATTTCATGTGGCGTGATTCAAGGCGTGTTTTAAATAACATTGGATCTTCCTAAAAATAATTAAAAGCGGTTAATAAGTTAAAAATTGTACCATAGGTTAAAACATGTATTAAAATCAGGTAATAGGCCAATTATAATAGTTTGAGTGATCGTGCTAGAACCACAAACCCGAGAATGCCTACCACCTTCTCCGGGGTTAACAGAATTCTTTACTTAGAATTTCTGGTTCGCATATTTTAAAAATAAAAGTCGAATTTCATCGATTTGGAATTTTAAAATAAACTGGTAACTTGGGACACTAATTAAACTATCCCAAGTAGCGACTCTGATAAGTAAATAATCTCATTTCGAATAATGTCACTTACATTGGAAAAACTCCCCTATATACCCTCGGGTGTGTAAAAATGAGGTGTGACAGTGACCCCAGCCGGCCCAGCCAATTATGCAGAAGCGGACCCTCGTCCGCAGAAGCGGGACCCGCAGATGCGGCCAACGCATCTCATGTGCAAAAATCGTTGGGGCAGTGCACTTCATTTAATACGGGAGTTAGGCATTTTTGACTTATTTTCTTCCACACTTGGGCAATTGGAGAGCTCTCAAAAAGGGTATTTTTACCTAGCTTTTAGAGGTAAGTAATTTCTACCATATGTAAGTTAAATACTTAGATTATGGGTAGATTAACATGTAAGCATTAGTGAAAATCATGGGTTTAGAGAAAAATCTAGGATTTTGATAAAAATTGAGTTTTACCACAAAAAGGGTTATGGAACTTAGTAAAAATCATATATTTAGGTTCCTAGGGTTAAGGGTAACAACTTCCTTCGAAAATTTCCGAAATCCGGACACGTGGGCCCAGGGTGAATTTTAGGAATCTTGCAATTTGGGTTGGGTAATCACTTCAATAGTGGAAATATGAACTTTTGAGCATAAATTGATTAGTTTATGCAATGTTTTACTAGTTTCGAGTCGTTTGGCATCGACTTTGGAGGTTGGAGCGCATTCTTGAATTGGGAAGTAGGCTTTGAGACAAGGAAAGTCTCTTTTCTAACCTTGTAAGAGGGAAATTTCCCTAAAGGTGAACTTAATTAATATGTAATTATTTATGGGGGCTACGAACGCACGAAGTGATGAGAGTCTATTCATAACTACTATTCCTGTTATGTACGGGTAGTTTTAGGTTTACACCATACTTTGTGGATACCGTTACTTGATTATACTTGCTAATTGTAACAAATGGAATTAAGTTGAGAATTTTCTAAGGATTTGAAAGCTTCAAGTTGAATTGCCTTTATTTTAAAAAAAGAATCAAGAAAGAGTTATGATTTAATTTACATTTGACCGCATCGCACGTATGATCCGCGAGCGGGGTAATTCCTTAAATTTATATTTGACCACGTCGCATGTATGATTTGCGAGTGGAATGAATAAATGCATCTATGGTTCACGTCATTCGACCCTCAGCAGTGCACAGTTTATATTTATGTTGGATCGGGCAGAACATCCTCGGTGGTATTCGTATGTCATAATAGAACTGGGAACTAATTATAACTTGTATAAATTTGTTGTTTGAGGGATCACTTGTTTTAAATAAAGTAAGTGTTTTATTGTGCTGTTGATTAGAAGTGTTCAGTTATTTTTCCTGTTCTGAGTTTACTATTTTCTCTATATATTATGCTTAATTAGAAATTTCATATTGTTATATTGTTGGCCCTGGTAAGTGTCGGAGTTGACCCCTTGTCACTACTTCTTCGAGGTTAGACTAGACTCTTACTGGGTACATATTTTTATGTACTCACGCTAAACTTCTGTACATGATTTGAGGCAGGTGCATCTGGTCACCATTCCGGTGTGTAGATTTGATTCCCCTTCCGAGACTTTACGGTGAGCTGCCTTCTGAGCCATCTTGCAGCAACTGGAGTCTTCTTTATATTATATTTTCTGTCTTTTTCCTTTCAGACAGTAGACTAGTATTCTTTTGTATATTCTATTAGATACCCACATACTTGTGACACTAGATTTTTGCACACACACTAGTAGACTTATGATTTTTGGATTTGTTTACGTGATTTCGATTTTCACTTATTTACTTCCGCTTAATTGGGTTTTGTTTTCAAATTCCTAAATCTTTTAAGAAAAACGAGATAATAATATTCATTTAGTAACTGATTTGAATGGAAAAACCACTAGTTTGATTAGTGTTAGCTTGCCTAACGACAACGTTGGGTGCCATCATGACCTGAAATGGAAACTTGGGTCGTGACATTATCAATCCTATTGAGTTCGTAATTACACCTATTAATCTGAATTTTCTATGATTGCTAGTTGATTGAATCGTTTCTATAAATAACATGTTCCCATAATACTATCCGTCTATCCATAATATATCAACCCTATATTTTTATGGTCTTGAATCTATCATGAACGAATATAATACGATATTCAACCAAGCAAGACTGTTAGGTATATTCCTATCCTAACCGTGAAATATTTCCCAAGCCACGGGTTAAAAAACAAGCTCTCTCTAATTCTACTCTAATCTAAACACGACTTTCCCAAGCATATCGTAGATAGTAAATAGAACTCAACTGCTGGCCAAATAATTAAGCAATTATGCATAGAATTAGAGAAATAATCAAAGATGATAACCTGAATTAACGGTAATATAATTAATAAACTTCAATATTCATGACAAACATAACCCTAGAACGCTAAGTTTAGCTCCATATAGACATGGCAGCAAAACAACAATTCATCCAAAGAAATGTATAGATTACTAAGTTTAATGGAAGAAAGATGGAATCTGATGAATTCCGGCCTCCACGGAGGCTACGTGCTCTCCCTAGGTCTGAAGTATGTCCAATAGTCCTCAAAATAATGTTTTAACATGTATTTATACCAAGTAGGGTTGGGCCAAGACGGAATTTCCTTTTCCTAGCCAAAATAGGAAAACTTGCAAACTTATTGCTTTTCATGCATCGCACTAGTGCTTTTTCCCTTCAGACAAAAAAACCCCCAGTTTATGAACTTTGGAAATTTCTGACATAAAATTACAGTAATGCCTCGCACTGTGCGTCGCACAGTGTCTCGTATTAGTGCATTTCTTCAGCAGTTGCTTCTTCCTTGAATTTTGACATCCAGAATTGATCCTCGACCCCCGAACACGATCCCGACTTAATCCCTTGGGCTTTTACTAAGACTTCAAAGCTCCAAATAGCTCGAATTTGTTCAATAACATCTACATAGCTCAGAATCATTCCTGCAAGGCATAAAACACGCAAATAGTGCCAAACACTAGCGATTAAAGCTCAAACTCAAATAAAGTGCAGCAAATTAGAGTATAATAAACGACTAAAATAAGTAATTATAGCCTACCATCATTTCATATATTTTATTTTTGACTTTATCTATTATGAATTTAGTTATTTTTTTATTATTTGTATGCATTTTCTCATCATAATTCAAAAGATACTTTCTCATCTCAAATTCAAATAAGTTTTACTGCTATAATTTTATAATAAAATTTTTATTTCTTCTTGTGAGTAAGTTTATTTATTCGTTACTTGAAATTCTTTAATTGTTCAATATTATTTGATTTGATTTTATTAAAATTTTAATTATGTGGTATTATCTATTATATTTTTTCATCATAAGGGAAAAATCACTTTTGTTTGACCCAAAACCATAACTTTCGGTTAAAATGATTATATTTATGTAATGATGAGTCAAACCTAGTTAATGATAATATCTCTAAATGTGAGTTCCGAAAATATGGCTAACGTTAAACAGATCTAGTGGGGGATTGACAATTACATTTATTAAATATTCCTAAAGGTATGAACAATAATGTAGAGGTAACTAGCAATAAATAACAATAAATGGCATTTAAACAAATAGGAGAAGTGGTTAACCTAATAAAAAATGAACTAGATGATTGTTCCTCCTGACAATGATGAGTAAAAGATAAATTCTAGAATGTTCAGACTATTCTCAGACCTGATGGAAAAGTGTGAAATAATATGAACAAGAATCTTGATAAAAAAGTAGTCTTTGTATCTTTACAAGAGAGAGAGAATCTTTATCAGAAGTCTGTTCTTATCAAGTGAATGTCATATGCACCCATTCATTGTCCTTTTTCCTATTTATATGAGACATATCCCTAGAATATTCTCTTTAATCTCATATTCTAAAAACTAGGCATTACAACTCTATCTGCGGTGCTTGAACTCGACCATTGTTGACATCTCGACCACGAGTCTCGCTGCTTCCTGATCGACCTCAACTAATTCTTTCCTCAGTGCTACCTTGCCTTAAATATTCTAGGGTAGATTTTGACCTATACAGTTAGTCCATCCACTTATTGAGGCCGGCCTCAAACGACCTTGATGATCGGATTCTGTTTGTTGTGGTCGACAAGATTAGACAAGTGGGTTGGGTCGTGATGTTTAAGACAAGCTAGCAACGTGGCCTTTTGTAAGCCGCAACTTTTGGGGTCACGCCATTCTACACTAAAGTTACGCCATGACATCATACGTTGTTATGGCACGTTTTCCCGATGTTTTGCATTATTTCCTGTGCGTCTGTCAGTTAGGAATGCTGTTTCGATTCCAGTGCCGAGTAATGATGGCGTAATTTCTTGGTTTTGATGTCCAAATTCTTATAAATAGATATGTGAGGGTATTCGTTTGTTCTTTACATGTTTTTCACATCGAAAACTTGTATCTTCTTCTCCTTACTCCATTGTTGCGTGTCTTCTTTGCTAGTTTCAGTGACTCATGTTGCCTCTAACCTTTCTTTACATGAATATCCTCTCTTTTATCAAAATTATGGCTAACGTGTCCTCCAGTGCCGGTGAGGGAAATAACTCGGTCTCCTTGGTGTTGATTATGCCTCCTCATGCTGAGGGCGTCTCTGTTGCCACTGAGGATGAGAACTTTCATACGATGGAGGAGATAGTTTCTCGTGGTGAGAAAGTCAGGTCCGACTTCTCAAAGGTGCCTAAAGATGAGCCTGAGGTGTCTAAGTCGGCGATGAAAAGAGGCCGATCTGGTAGATCTTAGGGCTAAATTCAACATTCCCGCTCGCATCGATTTGGTCCCTACGGAGCGAGATGTGGAGTAAGTACACCGCCCTGCGTATTGTGCGTTCTACGCCCACCCCTTTCATGTCGGATACACTCTTATCCTTCTCCCATTGGTAGAGGAGTTTTGTTGTTACTATGGTGTTTGCCTGGCTCAGCTCACTCCATATATCTTGTGACGACCCGACCCGTCGTCTCGTGAGTTATCGCCCCATTTTCCCCATTTCCTATTTCTTTATGCTTCATTATCAGTATTGGTGTGAACGAGTTGATTTGGATTGGTTTTAGTAGGAAATGAGACACTTAGTCTCTTTAAGGAAGGTTTGTTTTGGAAAAGTCAACCAGACGTTGACTTATGTGTTAGAGGGCTCGGATTTGAATCCTGATGATTCGGTTAGCTTTGGGGGATGATTTGTGACTTAGGAGTGTGATCGGAAGTAATTTTGGAGGTCCGATGTAGAATTAGGCTTGAATTGGCGAAGTTAGTATTTTGGCGAATTCTGGTTGATAGGTGAGATTTTGATCTGAGGGTCGGAATGGAATTCCGAGAGTTGTTGTAGCTTTGTTATGTCATTTGTGATGTGTGTGCAAAATTTTAGGTCGTGGTTTGGTTGGGTTTTTGATCGAATGCGTGTTTTGGAAGTTTTAAAAGAACTTAGGCTTGAATTCGATGTAATTCGATGATTTTAGTGTTAGCTGAGGTGTTTTGATGATTGGAGCAAGTTTGGATGATGTTTTAAGACATGTTGGCATATTTGTTTAGAGTCCCGAGGGGCTCGGGTGGGTTTCGGAATGGTTTCGGGCCATTTTTAGGCCAATTTAACTTGCTGGATTTTTGATAGCAAGGTTCGAAAATTTTGATGCGAGGAGCATAATTTGGAAGCTTATATCTCGTAATCTATATGGAATCAGAAAATGTATAAAACATTAAAGTTGTAGCCCTTGTATTCTAGTTTCTAGAAATATAAACCATTAACCATTTGGATATTTGTACAGAAAGTAATAATCGATTGAATAAGGACTAGTAAAGCTGTTTTGAAATTTCCCAGAAATTTCTGATGCGAGGAGGCTAAGTTGGAAGCTTATATCTCAAAATATATATGGAATCGGAAAATGTATAAAACATAAAAGTTGTAGCCCTTGAATTCTAGTTTCCAGAAGTTTAAACCATTTGTCATTCAGACATTTGTACAGAAAGTTATGATCGATTGAATATGGCTGGTAAAGCTGTCTCTGATGGACTTTTAGTGACGAAACTGGACTTTTAGTGACAGGCGGACAGAAACTTAAGGACCAAAAATGCTGATTTTTTCATTTTCGTTTTGGGATTTTTGGAGCTCGGTTCTTGGGCGATTTTGAGGTGTTCTTCACGATTTCAACTCAAGTAAGTGTCCTATACTTGAAAGTGTTTATATTACAAAAATCCATGGTTATTTTCATCGTTTAATTCGGATTTAAATGGAAGAAATCAAGATTTTTGCAAAATCTTCCAAAAATGAAAAATTAAGATTTGGATGTTGAGTTGTTGTCGGAATTTGATAATTTTGGTATGGTTGAACTCGTATCGGAATGAGTTGTCAGATTTTATAAGTTTCGCCGGATTCCGAGGCGTGGGCCCCACGGGTGAATTTTGAGTGCAAATTTCGGATTTTTAATGGAAAGTGTAGAATTCCATATGGAATTAATTCCTATAATTTTTACTGATTGAATCGAATTATTGTGGCTAGATTCGAGGCATTCAGAGGTCGATTTGAGAGGAAAAGGCATTGTGGAGTAGTATTTTGCTCGGGTTTTTGCTAATTTCGAGAATTTTGGTATTTTTTCGATTGTTTTGATTGGGCTTTGTTCCCTTATCATATTATGACATATTCGTTCTGATTTTGGATAGATTCGACGCACGTGGAGGCCAATTCGAGGGGCAAAGGCGTCGCGAGCTAAAGAAGTAGCCGGTTCGAGGTGAGTAATTGATGTAAATGATGTCCTGAGGGTTTGAAACCCCGGAATTTCACATCGTTACGCTATATTGAGGTGACTTGCACGCCGGATAACGGGCGTGGGGTAGAGCACCATTGGGGATTGTGACTTGATCCGTCCCGAGAGATGTTTTTACCGTGTTTTCTGCTTGAACTAAATTGAGAATCATCCTTACTTGGATTTAACTGTTGCATTTGGGCTTCTTGCCAATTATTTGAATCCTTCAGGGATTGACATCACTGTTTTCGCATACATGCATATCATTTGATCTCAGTCCAAGATTTTTAAATACTGTTTTGCAAACTCAGCCATCTTTCTAAGATTTGAAAACTTAAATGGTATTTTTAAATGATATTTCGGGCTGAGAACTACTGTTTTACAAATGCCCAAGGGGCTTATGATGGTTTCTGGACTGAGCATGGATCGGGCTGCGCACCGCAACAGTATTACATTGATATTGAGGCCGAGAGCCTGGTTGAGTACATTGATATTGAGGCCGAGAGCCTGGTTGATTATACTGAGATTGATATGAGGTCGAGGGCCTAGATTTGATGCCACGAGATGACTTGATATTGCGCTTGGGCTGTAAGAGCCCCTCCGGAGTCTGCACACACCCCTAGTGAGCGCCGTCGACGATAAATAAATGGATGGCTCAGGCTGCACGCCGCAGTGGGTACTAGAGTGTACCATCATATGCATTGCATTGCACTCATGCATTTGTTTTTATCTGTTATACCTGTCTCAGTATTTGGTACTCTGACTTAATTGACTTGTTGCTTCACTATTTGTTGTTCTAAACTTCCAGTTATAGTTTACTTTGTATTTTTCCATGATTTCTTATTCTCAGCCTTTATTTATATTTATTACTCACTGGGTCAGTGTCACGACCCAAACTGGAGGGCCATGACTAACACCCGACCATACTTGCTGAGCACCAACGTACATTTTATCTAACCTTTTTGTTTATTATCTTTTAGGGTTGACGAGATCAATATAAATGGTAGACCTGGATCATGGACAACCAACAATAAAATATGACGGCATGAACATACTTAGCAGGGGATGACCAGACAATCAAGAAACTACATATAAGGTATGAGCTACCACGCTACCATGAAAGACTATACAACAAAAACCAGCCGATAAGGCATACAAAACTATACATGAGTCGACACTTGTCTATGAGCTTCTAAATGAACATAAGTACTGCAACATAGCTGGAACAGGGTCCCGACATACCCATAATGTCTATAATAGAAATGCATACCAGGACCACGACAAGTCTGGAGAAGGGATCTCGCCAATCACTGCTGAACTGGACAACCTACTGTGGTGGGGAGCTGCACCTGCCTGTCTATTAGGGCCTGCAGCACGACATGTAGTGTACACAAACAAAAGGACGTTATTACGAATAAAGTACTGAGTATGTAAGGCAGGGAACCATAAATACGAACAGTAATGTAAGCAAGGATAGAGAATATACAACCTGGAACATCTGAGTACCTCTGAGGGCTACTGACATGAAATGCATGATACATATGTATGTATACATAAACTTTTAAAACATACGCCTCTGTGGGCATCATCATCATCATATCGTACCCAGCCATAATAGGCTTGGTAAAAACGTACCCGACCGTCATAAGGCTCGGTAGAATCGTACCCGGCCACGTGGAGCTCCGTAAAACCCAACTGATCAGTGGTTGCACAATATGTGCCTTACCCGGCCGACTATAGCACGACTCAGTAGAGTAAAATAGATACATATATATTATGCATGCTCGACTCATGGAATCACATTCTAAACCTTTCAGAGTGACGTAAGGTCGGTATCCTCTATATACGTTATTAGGACCAACTCTTCATTACGAACCTTATAAGAATCAGGAAGTACCAACAACATTGATAACACAAGTATAAGAGAAGCAACATTAACATCAATCGTTCCATAAGAGGGAAAACAATGTAAGTACTACTAGCTTCTAAGAGTAGAGTATCTTTGGAAGCTCGTTCATTACATTATGTACAATCGGAGTCGTGCAAAAGAAGAAAAGGGAGAACCTCACATACCTTGTATATACTGCCCCAATCACAAGCTATGCAATTGTCACAACTCCTTAATCTTCAATAAGAGAAGCGATACTATCGTTATCATTTAAGCGTCATAACTATTATGTATCGACCATGACCTATTTTACGTTGAAATAGACAACACCTCCCCTATATATATGACTTCACACCATTCCAAACAATTACCAAACAGCCTAAACAACATCAATAATAAACCTATTGAGCCTCCCAAAACAGTCCACGCACAACCTAATTACATCATACATACGACGACCACCGTAGTCGTGTCAAACGACCCGGAAATGTTACGAATCACTATCAGCCCACAAACCTACATATATATGGTGTTCCTCCACACCCTTCCACCTCAAAAACTCCACAAAATAGTAGTAAAACACTCAGCCCAATAGCAACACAAAACAGTCCACCAAACAGTCCGCTACAAGTGAATAACTCGAACTCACGGCTTCCGATCACCATCCCGTGAGTTCTTACATGTATAGAACGAATTACCATGAATTTACAGCAGACAAAAATGTATGAAATATTGCAGTAACTTACCTTACTTGTTGGATAACTCAGCCCTTCCCTTGGTTCTTCAAACTCTAGGTTTTACCTTCAAATAGAACTTGAAAGAGAGGGAAAATCGATTAGGGTTTGTGTGGGATTTTTGGGGAGGAGTTGCAGGGGTTAACTTTGGTTTTGAGGGTCTGAAATATGGATGAAATAACTGAGTTCATAACCCCTTAAAAGTTCTCTCTTGGCCGACTTAGGTCTTTTAATTTTGTCCTATCATTTCACCTACTTGTCATCTACCAATATGTGCAGGCTTGCGAAAATATGAATATCTCTATACTCCAGATCGTATTGACAAATGGTTTAATGAGTTGGAAACTAAACTCGTAGATCTTTAATTTGGGGGGTATATCACCCCTAATTCCTTGTAAATTAGGAGAAAAGCTTAGAAACATTTAACCTAATGTTTAAGTAAAATTATGAACCTAAGTTGCGACAACGTTTGTCGACTTTTGTTTCATAACTCGTTTGACTTCAAGACTTATGATACGGATATTATATGATTCAAACACCTTAATACATGACCTTGAGTGTATTAAGAACCTCTAGGTTTACCTGAAAATACGAGTTACCACATCCTTGATTCGTTTAACTTCTAATACTTGTTAATCACCCTTATACACCCTTGTATCACTTAAGACCAATAGGATTAACTTCTTATCATCTCAAAGGTAATTCCTTCTTGAATTTATGTTAACTAATATATGGCATGAACTAACGCGTGTGGATATGGGTTGTAACACCCTTCCCCCTTAGGAACATTCGTCCTCGAATGTAAGGGTTCATGGGGAGTTTAAATCATCATGGATTCCGGTCAAGTTTCTCCCATAAATAGAGGACAAACTTGCAAGCGGTTAACTCAACGTATGGCCTTACAAGAGTATGCAAAGCATTATGGACATGTACATTATCTGCATATCGCCATTTTGTATTAAGGAAGAGTATTCTCAAGTTATTGCTTACCTCATAGAGCCATTTCACCTTCCAATGTATCATGTGTTCCACCAGCATCCTTGTTATCTTCATTCTGGAATAGGTACGGGTATTTAGACTTCATCTCCTCTTCTGCTTCCCATGTTATTTCTTCCATATTCTTGTTCCTCCACAATACTTTGATGGAAGCTACATCTTTTGTTCTCAGCTTGCAGACTTGTCGATCTAATATAGCCACTGGCACTTCTTCATATGATAGGTCCTCTGTAACCTGTACATCTTTGATAGGGACGACTCGAGAAGGGTCTCCAATACATTTCCTCAACATAAATACATGGAATACCGGGTGGACAAATTCCAATTCGGATGGCAATTCTAACTCATAAGCAACCTGTCTAATCCGTCGAAGAATTTTATACGGCGGACTCAGATTACCTTTCTTCCCAAAATGCATAATACCCTTCATTGGTGAGATCCTCAGGAAAACCCAATCACCAACCTCAAACCCCAGATCACGACGTCAGACATCGGAATAAGATTTTTGCCTGCTTTGTGCCGTCCTCAATCGCTCCTATATCACTTTCACCTTCTCAATAGCTTGGTGAATCAAATCTGGCCCATATAATTCTGTTTCACCGACTTCGAACCATCCAACTAGTGATCTACATCTTCTCCCGTATAGTGCCTCGTATGGGGCCATTTTAATACTGGAATGGTAGCTATTATTGTAGGCGAATTCTATGAGTGGAAGATGGTCATCCCAATTTCCCTTAAAATCTAGAACACATGCTCGTAGCATATCTTCCAGTGTCTGAATGGTACGTTCAGCCTGTCCGTCAGTCTGCAGATGAAATGCAGTGCTGAGATTCACTTGTGTGCCTAAACCCTTCTAAAAAGACCTCCAAAAGTTAGCTATAAATTGAGCTCCTCGGTCTGATATAATAGATACCGGCACGCCATGAAGCCTAACAATCTCCTTGATATACAACTTCGCATAATCTTCAGCCATGTAAGTTGTCTTAACTGGCAGAAAATGGGCACAATTTGTAAGTCGATCAATTATCACCCAGATGGAGTCAAACTTATGATAAGAGCGAGGTAATCCAATAATGAAGTCCATATTAATCACCTCCTATTTCCAGGTTGGAATCTCTATATTCTGAAGCAATCCATCGGGTTTCTGATGTTCTATCTTTACTTGTTGACAATTGGGACACTGGGCTACAAATTCTGCAATAGACTTCTTCATGTTATCCCACCAATACTGCTCCTTGACATCATGATACATCTTTGTCGAGCCGGGATGGATGGAATATCGGGATTGATGAATCTCATTCATAATCTTCTCTCGCAACCCTGCCACATTAGGCACACATAATCGGCCCTGGTATCTCAGTGCCCCATCTCTTCCGATCTCAAAAGCCATACTTTTACACTGCTGAATGCTCTCTCTTAATCGTACTAAGATAGGATCTTCATATTGTCGTGCTTTTACCTCGGCTACCAAAGATGATTCTGATGTATTCTGTACAGTAACACCTCCGTCATCAGAGTCTAACAATCTGATTCTCATATTGGCTAGCTGATGAAGCTCTTTAGTCAACCCCCATCTACCTGCCTCAATATGTACTAAGCTTCCCATTGATTTACGGCTGAGAGCGTCTGCCACAACATTGGCTTTACCGGGATGATACAATATCTCGACGTCGTAGTCTTTCAATAATTCAAGCCACCTACGCTGCCTCAAATTCAACTCTTTCTGCTTGAAGATGTATTGTAAACTCTTGTGATCTGTGTAGATGTCAACATGGACGCCGTATAAGTAGTGCCGCCATATCTTCAAAGCATATATTACTGCAGCCAATTCCAAATCATGGGTTGGATAATTCTTTTCATGCTTCTTCAATTGTCTTGATGCATAAGCAATCACCTTCCCACGCTGCATCAATACGCACCCCAAACCTATACCTGAGGCATCACAATATACCATATAACCTTCTGTTCCTTCAGGAAGAGTGAGCACTGGTGCGGATGTCAATCGATTCTTCAGCTCCTGAAAACTACGTTCACAAGTGTCAGACCACTGGAACTTGGTAGCTTTCTGTGTTAACTTAGTCAATGGTGATGATATAGAGGAAAACCCTTCCACAAACCGCCTATAATATCCTGCTAGCCCTAGGAAGCTGCGGACTTCTGATGGTGTTGTAGGTCTCGGCCAATTCTTTACTGCATCGATCTTCTGAGTGTCGACACTAATACCCTCGTCAGATATCACATGGCCAAGGAACGCTACTGAGTTCAGCCAAAATTCACATTTGGAGAGCTTAGCATATAACTTACGATCCTGAAGCGTCTGTAATACTATCCGCAAGTGGCCCGCATGTTCCGCCTCCGAACGAGAATATACTAGAATGTCATCAATGAATACAATCACGAACACATCAAGATAGGGCCTGAATATAGTATTCATGAGATCCATAAAAGCTGCTGGGGCATTTGTTAGCCCGAACGACATCACCAAGAACTCAAAGTGCCCATATCTTGTCCGGAAGGCCGTCTTTGGAATATCCTTCTCCCTAACCCTCACCTGATGATACCCTGAACGTAAATCAATCTTAGAGAAATACTTGGCACCCTGGAGTTGGTCAAACAGGTCATCAATTCTTGGAAGTGGATACTTGTTCTTTATAGTAGACTTATTCAACTGTCGATAGTCGATACACATCCGTAACGACCCATCTTTCTTCCGCACGAATAGGACTGGATCCATAAAAGCTGCTGGAGCATTTGTTAGCCCGAACGACATCACCAAGAACTCAAAGTTCCCGTATCTTGTCCGGAAGGCCATCTTTGGAATATCCTTCTCCTTAACCCTCACCTGATGATACCCTGAACGTAAATCAATCTTGGAGAAATACTTGGCACCCTGGAGTTGGTCAAACAGGTCATCAATTCTTGGAAGTGGATACTTGTTCTTTATAGTAGACTTATTCAACTGTCGATAGTCGATACACATCCGTAACGACCCGTCTTTCTTCCGCACGAATAGGACTGGTGCACCCCAAGGTGAAGTGCTAGGCCTAATAAAGCCCTTATCCAGCAAGTCCTTCAACTGCACCTTCAACTCTCGCAACTCTGCCGGGGCCATTCTGTATGGAGGAATAGAGATCGGTTGAGTGTCAGGCAACACATCAATGCTAAACTCAATCTCCCTTTCAGGAGGAAGGCCTGGGAGTTCATCTGGGAAAACATCTGGGAATTCGTTGACCACAGGGATTGATTGTAAAGTAGGCGGTTTCGCCTCCGTATCCCTAACGCGAACGAAATGATAAATATAACCTTTTGAGATCATTTTCCTTGCCTTAAGATAGGAAATAAACCTACCTTTTGGTGTAGCAATATTCCCTTTCCATTCAATGATGGGTTCACTAGGAAATTGAAACCTAACCATCTTTGTATGGCAGTCAACATTTGCATAGCATGAGGCCAACCAGTCCATTCCCATTATCACATCAAAATCAACCATTTCTAACTCAAATAAGTTTGCCGAGGTTTGACGACTACAAATCATCATAGTGCAACCTCTATATACCCTTCTAGCAATCACAGAATCTCCTATCGGAGTAGATACCACAAGGGGTTTACTTATCAATTCAGGTTCAATGCCAAACTTATTAGCCACAAAGGGTGTAACATATGATAATGTAGATCCCGGATCAATCAGCGCATATACATCATAAGAAAACACAGATATAATACCTGTAACAACATCTGGAGACGACTCGAGATCCTGTCGACCTACTAGAGCATAGGTTCGATTTTGAGCACCACTCGAACTCGGCACTGCACCTCTACCCCTACCACGACCTGTCGACTGCTGAAAACCCCGTGCTGGAGGTCGAACTGATGAGGAAGAACCAGACACAGATCCAGTCGGCTGAGCCATACCATCACCTCCTCTATTAGGACAATCCCGCATCATATGGCCAGGCTGCCCGCACGAATAGCATGCATCAGAACCTCGACGACACAGTCCAAAGTGGGCCTTGCCGCACTGATCACAATGTGGTGTTGGGGGTCTCATCTGACTAGTATCCCTGTGATGTTGCGAGCCAGATGCCCGCGAACTCTGACCTGGACCAGAATAGGATCGATCATATCGAGGCCTCTGAAACTGTGGAGGAGCACTAGCTACAGGTGGCGCCGAACTCCTCGAAAACTGTGGCCTGATGCGGCCTCTGAAGTCATCAGAATACCCTGCAAATCTCGCCCTCTTATGCTGGCCCCTATCCTGCTCCCTAACTGCCCTCTGCTGGCGCTTACGATCCTCTAGGGTCTGGGCATAAGCTTGAATACGGGAAATATCCATGCCCTCCACCAAGGAGGCTGTCGTACACTCATTTATCAGATGTGGTCCCAACCCATTCACGAACATATGCACCCTATCACTCATCTCGGCCACCATATGGGGAGCATACCTTGCCAAAGAATCAAACTGCATACTGTACTCTCGCACACTCATATTACCTTGTCTAAGGTTCAAGAACTTATCAGCTCTAGCTCGTCGTATCTCAACTGGCAAGTAGTGACGAAGAAAGGCCTCAAAAAATTCCTTCCACACAGCTGGAGGAGCGTTCGAACCCCTGGATCTCTCCCAACTATCATACCAGAGAACCACTAAATCCCGTAGCCGATAAGAAGCCAACTCTACTGCCTCTATATCACTAACATGCATAACCCGAAGTGTACGATGAACCTAGTCAATAAAAGTCTGCGGGTCCTCCTTGGGATCTGATCCGGTAAACACTGGAGGGTCTAAATTAATAAAATCACGAACTCTCGTACTAACTGGTTTCTCAGCAGCACCTGTATTCTACCTCTGAGCCTGAGCAGCTACCAAGCTAGTCAATAACTGCAAAGCACTCTGCATATCCTGGTCTGTAGTGCCAGACGGAGGAACTGGAGGTGCTGGGTGCCTCCTAATATCCTCTGGAGGAGACGGGGTAGATGAGGTATGAGACGACATCTCACTCTGAGCCTTACTTTGGCCTGCTCTAGCTTGGGGCACCTGACTGGTACCCTCTCCCGCAGCTGTATCAAGCCGTCTACTAATTGTTTTCTTCCTAGTCAAAGGCATCGCTGAAAGAAAACAAGGTGAATATTAGAGACAAACACTTACGACTCAACTCTACGCACGATCTAGATTCAGGAAGAAAGTAACAACCCTAGATGTCATATAGCCTCCTGATTATAAATGTGGCGCGCTACACATCTATAATCAAGACTCTACTAGACATGTCTCATAGACAATCCCTAGGACAGACTTGCTCTGATACCAAGTTTGTCACAACCCAAACTGGAGGGCCATGACTAGCACCCGACCATACTTGTCGTGCACCAACATACATTTTATCTAACTTTTTTTTAATTATCTTTTAGGGTTGACGAGATCAATATAAATGGTAGACCTGGATCATGGAAAACCAACAATAAAATATGACAGCATGAACATACATAGCAGGGGATGACCAGACAATCAAGAAACTACATATAAGGTATGAGCTACCACGCTACCATGAAAGACTATACAACAAAAACCAGCCGACAAGGCATACAAAACTATACATGAGTCGAGACTTGTCTATGAGCCTCTAAATAAATATAAGTGCTGCAACATAGCCGGAACAGGGCCCCGACATACCCATAATGTCTATAACAGAAATGCATACCAAGACCATGACAAGTTCAGAGAAAGGATCTCGCCAATCACTGCTGAACTGGACAACCTACTGTGGTGGGGGAGCTGCACCTGCCTATCTATTAGGGCCTGCAGTACGACATGCAGTGTCCACAAACAAAAGGACGTCAGTACGAATAAAGTACTGAGTATGTAAGGCAGGGAACCATAAATACGAACAGTAATGTAAGCAGGGATAGAGAATATACAACCTAGAACATCTGAGTACCTCTGAGGGCTACTGACATGAAATGCATGATACATATGTATGTATACATAAACTTTTAAAACATACGCCTCTGTTGGCATCATCATCATCATATCGTACCCAACCATAATAGGCTTGGTAAAAATGTACCCGGCCGTTATAAGGCTCGGTAGAATCGTACCCGGCCACGTGGAGCTCGGTAAAACCCAACTGATCAGTGGTTGCACAATATGTGTCGTACCCGGCCGACTATAGCGCGGCTCGGTAGAGTAAAATAGATACATATATATAATGCATGCTCGACTCATGGAATCACATTCTAAACCTTTCGGAGTGACGTAAGGTCGGTATCCTCTGTACACGTTATTAGGACCAACTCTTCATTACGAACCTTATAAGAATCAGGAAGTACCAACAACATTGATAACATAAGAATAAGAGAAGCAACATTAACATCAATCGTTCCATAAGAGGGAAAGCAATGTAAGTACTGCTAGCTTCTAAGAGTAGAGTATCTTTGGAAGCTCGTTCATTACATTATGTACAATCGGAGTCGTGCAAAAGAAGAAAAGGGATAGCCTCACATACCTTGTATATACTTCCCCAATCACAAGCTATGCAATTGTCACAACTCCTTAGTCTACAATAAGAGAAACGATACTATCGTTATCATTTAAGCGTCATAACTATTATGTATCGACCACAACCTATTTTACGTTGAAACGGACAACACCTCCCCTATATATATGACTTCACACCATTCCAAACAATCACCAAACAGCCCAAACAACATCAATAATAAACATATTGAGCCTCCCAAAACAGTCCACGCACAACCTAATTACATCATACATACGACGACCACCGTAGTCGTGCCAAACAACCTGGAAATGTTACGAATCACTATCAGCCCACAACTCTACATATATATGGTGTTACTCCACACCCTTCCACCAACAAAACTCCACAAAATAGTAGTAAAACACGCAGCCCAATAACAACACAAAACAGTCCACCAAACAGTCCGCTACAAGTGAATAACTCGAACTCACGGCTTCCGATCACCGTCCCGTGAGTTCTTACATGTATAGAACGAATTACCATGAATTCACAGAAGAGAAAAATTTATGAAATATGGCAGTAACTTACCTTACTTGTTGGATAACTCAGCCCTTCCCTTGGTTCTTCAAACTCTAGGTTTTACCTTCAAATAGAACTTGAAAGAGAGGGAAAATCGATTAGGGTTTGTGTGGGATTTTTGGGGAGGAGTTGCAGGGGTTAACTTTGGTTTTGAGGGTATGAAATATGGATGAAATAACGGAGTTCATAACCCCTTAAAATTCCTCTCTTGGCCGACTTAGGTCTTTTAATTTTGTCCTATCATTTTGGCAAGTAGGTGATGCACCTACTTGTCATCTACCAATCTGCGCAGGCTTGCAAAAATATGAATATCTCTATACTCCGAGATCGTATTGACAAATAGTTTAATGCGTTGGAAACTATACTCGTAGATATTTAATTTGGTGGGTAGATCACCCCCTAATTCCTTGTAAATTAGGAGAAAAGCTTAGAAACATTTAACCTAATGTTTAAGTAAAATTATGAACCTAAGTTGCGACAACGTTTGTCGACTTTTGTTTCATAACTCGTTTGACTTCAAGACTTATGATACGGATATTATATGATTCAAACACCTTAATACATGACCTTGAGTGTATTAAGAACCTCTAGGTTTACCTGAAAATACGAGTTACCACATCCTTGATTCGTTTAACTTCTAATACTTGTTAATCACCCTTATACACCCTTGTATCACTTAAGACCAATAGGATTAACTTCTTATCATCTCAAAGGTAATTCCTTCTTGAATTTATGTTAACTAATATATGGCATGAACTAACGCGTGTGGATATGGGTTGTAACAGTCGGAGTACTCACATTACTCCCTGCACCTTGTGTGCAGATCCAGGGACACTACAGGCTGAGTGAGGATTTGTTTAGCTGAGCAGCAGTATTCGGGAGTATCGAGGTAGCTGCATGACATTCACAGCCTTGATCTTTCCCATCTATCTCTATCTTTTATTCCGTATTTTTCCTAGACAGACTTGTAATAGGTGGATATTCTGTATTAGAGGCTCATATTCGTGACACCGAATTCTGTTGGGCTATGGTGTGGTGTTTTAATTGAACTTCCGCAGATTTTATTATTAATTATACACTTGAATAAAATGACTTAGTAAATTTTCTATGATATTTATTTATAATCTGAATAAGAATTTGGGATAATGTTGTTGAATGGTCGGACTTTCCTAGTAGTATGTTGGGCGCCATCATGACCGGGGTTGGGGTCGTGACAAGTTGGTATCAGAGCCTAGGTTAATTGGTCTCGCGAGTTATGAGGAGGTTTAGTAGCATCTCGCGGATCGGTACGGAGACGTCTGTATTTATCCTCGAGAGGCTGCAGAACCTTTAGGAAAACTTCACATTCTTGAATTCTTATAGTGCGTCATTGATTCATCTTGAAAAGAAACTTTTGAAATTCCTTCCACGCGTTCGTATGCGCGCATGGGCGCTCAGTATCAGATGTGACTCAATGGCTTGTGATTACCCGATCGAGGGGCGAGGTGTTATCTCTGTGAGTTTATGGTGGGCCAGTCTGGAGGACTTGAGGTTGGATCTTTGCCTATGGCGGGAGTGCCGAGGTGCTGATTGTGTGAACAAGTATTTTTGAACTTATATGTTTGGTAGTGTACCTGTTAGTGGAAATGATGGTTGTGGCTATGTGATGAGTATGTTAGTACTGCGAGGCATATCTATATGATTTGGAAGCGACGAGAAGGGTCTGCTGAATGATGGAAGAACTAATAGATGCTTGAAGTCCACCGTGATTCAAGTTATAGCTCGAGTTATGGGCGTGTGAAGAATCTTTTCATGTCTCCTAGTTGGGAGTAAAGTAAATTTCATGTTGCGGTATGAGTACAGACTCAGGAAGATCAAGTGACTGCGTAATGCTTATGGCGGTATAAGGTATACGAAAATGTTATATTGAGGTGAAGCAGGTGGGTTATCTCCCGTGAAGTGTGCTGAGGCGGTGTGATCCTCATGTGAATGACAGAAGCTCTCATGTGCAAATGAATTGTAAGTGTTGAAGTTTGAAATTTTTGGTTCACTTAAGAGAGTGAGTTTAACTGTTGCGAGATTGCCAAAGAGTTGAAGTACTAGATGAAATGTGTTTACACAAGCTTACAGAGGATTTGAGTTTAACCTCACTATGGTATTGAGGCAACAATGGCGTATATGCGTTATGAGTATAGTGTGTTGTGATCTATGGCTTTGAGCCAAGTTGGGGAGCTTGCTATTGGTTAGCGGATTGTGTGGTTATGTACTGTGTTAGTTCTGATTTGATGCATGCTGGTGAATTAGTTCTGGTTGTGGAAATTGGGCCGAGAATGGCACAAGTGAAGGACAATTTTTGACAAGATGTCATGAGCTCGGATGAGCAGGAGATAAGTTTCGATGTTTACGGTAAGTTGGTATTGTCTTCGGCGTCACCTAAGATAGGTGTTTTGTAAAAAGGGTTTTGCGTCCGGTTAATAATTCTTGATCGCTCTTCAGCGTTAGTGCCACCGGTGGTTTGGAGGTACGCTCCAGATATTGTTGTGGTAGGTTGTGGGAGTGTGTCCCACAAGAAGATTATATAAGTGTGGCATGTGATCACTTGATTGATTAAAGGTGTAAACCAAGTATGAAGTTTGTGATGGTGTCGTTAAATTGAAGATTCATGCCTAGAGGGCACTTGGCTTATTGGGTTGTGAATTGGGGAGGATTACTCCGATTTTGATGGTTGTTCTTGTGTGTTATGAGAAAAATAGGAGTTATTATGGACATTTAAAAGGTTATCAGACTAGTTCAGTGTGATCAGAATCAGCTTGCAGTCGGTGGATAGATTTAATGTGAATAATGGCTCTATATCAGGCCAGATGTGTGCATTTTAGTAACGTGGTCCTCATGAAAGAGTAGTTAAGTTGATGTTTCGTTGTCAGATATTTCGCGTAGTAATGTATTGCGCTGTGTGAGTTGTGATACGGCTTGAGAAATTGCTATGTGTTGAGAATCCGTGTAGGAATGACGTTATATGAGCATCTTGGCTCTTGAAATTCAGACTGTACATCGGACCTCAGTTGTGCTTGAGTTTTATAGCTTATAATGCTATATGTCCCTCAGAGATATTATTATGCACTTAGCATGCTTACGACCGATACTCGGTATTTTGTTGTAATGAGCAAATTTGGCTCGATATGCATCTCCTTATGTGAAATCTATGTGTGGATCGGGTGGCACGCCGCCATGGGTATGTTATCTGGATCGGGTTGCACGCCGCAATAGTGTGATATTGAGTATAGTTTTCTATATGCTATTTTGTATGCCTTGTTTCCTGTTTTCTAAGGAAAGTTCGTATTAGTGCGTGGGATTGGTAATTCCTTCCAGAGTTCGTTTTATTTTTTTTTGTATCGCGTTCGAATTGGTAGCCTATTGGCATATTAGGGCATCATATGCGGCTTTTGATTATTTCTGGGGTGGCTTATTTCCTGAGCAGTTCGTAATGGGTGAGACGAGATCATTGAATTCGAGATCAGTGCAATCTGAGTATATGAAGAAAATTAAGGGGCTAAGACCATTATTTGGTTCATAATGAGGTGATAGTTCTTTCTAGAAGTATAGACCCAATGAATTGTTGATTCGGCGGTGTTATGAATTTATACAGATCTCATCCGTCGTGTCGGTATTGTAAGAATTTGAACAAGACCTATGTATGTCATGCAGAGCATGGGATGTGTCACGATTTTTCTTCTAGATGGGATAAATGGAAGTTCTTGACTAGTTGAGTACGTAAACGTTCATGGTTCGGAAAGGAGGTGAAGTCCTCATGTTACCTTAGAATGGTATGGTATATGCGATATGTTGTGAAGGGTTGAGATTTGCATGAGTAAGGTTACAGTTCAGTTCTGAATGGAAATTGATAACATTCTTAGGTGGTACGGGCAGCTTTAGGTGATTAGAGAAATGAGCTTCAGATGATTAGGGTGAATGATCTTTAGACGATTAAGGAAATTGTATTTCTAATCATAGTGATTTGTAGAGGGTATATGTTTCAGAAAAAAGGCCAATATGATTTAGTTGATGGCACTTCAATAGTATTGCGACACTTTAAGGCTGGATCGACTGCTGATATTCGAGTTGCTTGTATGGCACATTGAAATTTTAGAGTATTTATCGTGGAATGATTGGGTATCGAAGGTGTGCATGTATTCGCACGGTGGAAACTGGAATCAGGTATGATAATTTGTGTGCCATATGGAGTTGGAGACTAGGAGTTCTCATGTACAAGCTAGGTTGTGGTGGTGGATCGTGTGTATTCGGCACCGTTCAGCGGCAATCGGGATTTGGAGGCTCGAGTGGATCTTTGTTTGCTGGTATGTCAGATTTTGGATGTGATGTTGGAATTCAGACTGGTTGTCTTAGTGTTGAGTGATTCTGAACTATTGCGCTACGGGCAATACCGAAAATGCCACGGGTTGAGTGATGAAGTGCATTGGATTATGTTCTAGCAGAGTGGTTTATATTTCAAAGGACCAGCAGACGGTTGGGAAGGATTGCTTTCTTAATTGGGCATTCGTGATGGATGTCAGTGCAAAGGTTGCTATCATTAATTCAGTTCCGGTGTTGGGGGACTTTTTAGATGAGTTTCATATAGCTATGCATGTCACCGGGCGAGGTTGTTGATTTCGGTATTAATTTGGTGCAGGGCACCGGATCGTCTGGCTCCGATAGGAGTTGTAGTAGTGGAAGTCGAGCGGGATGAGTAATTGGGTGTTACTCGATGAATAACGTACCGGTTATGTTCTATCAGGTCTGCGTGGTGTGTGTTATTTGTTTCACCATGGGTGTAATGATTTTCTTTGGCTCCAGACATCAATTGAGCATGGTTGTCGATTTCAAGCATAATGACTTGAGGTGTTTCCTGTGGAGTAGTATTTGGATAAGAACGCGCGTTGCAGCAAAGCTGTGTGGAAACATGACATCGCGGGTCAAATTTGTGTGTCCTGTTTCTATGATGTGAGACAGGGTCTCAGCCTTGTGTTGTGGCAGTACTAGTGAGTTTGAGGTACAACTCTCTAAGTTGAGTCATTTTCATGAATTGAGTATGTTCAGACCGTTTCTTATCGGTGCACGTATTATGCAAGTTGTGGCTTAGGCATGTATTGATGTGTCATGTCACCTGAGTAGTGTGTTTGGTCAGAAGAGATCGTTGAAATCATTAATGAATGCGAACGGATTCGATTTCAGTATATGTGATGGGTAAATATTGAGGTTCGTTCAAAATTTGCTATGGTAATTACCAGGAGAGAAATGACTTCATGAATGGTTGACATAGGAAATGGTTATGATTTATTGCATGTTTCCTTTATCATTAGCAGTATGTGAAAGTGTTGGAATGAGGCTTTAGTTGTTAAGAGGTTTCCTATCGATATTCGATTATTATGTGCAGCTACTATGAATAGAAATTATTGTTCCGAGTGTCTGAGTTATGTGGTATATCAGATAATTGCACCTGATATTGCAGGTATGGGTTATTACAGCTGGTTCGGGCTTATTCTGAGTATGGATGTGAAGTTCTAATCTTGTGTATGATTTCGGAAGGTGCAGTGTGGTTCTATGGTTTATGGACTAGATAGATTGTGAAATTTCAGCTATGTTATGTTATCGGACCTATGCGAGATAGGGTAGTGTGGGATCACCCATGGGTATATTCTTGGTAAAGTCGTTCAGCTATTGGTTGGCTTCTAGGACAACTCTGGGTACGCTCGAGGACGAGCGTTTGTTTAAGTTGGGGAGGATGTGACGACCCGACTCGTTGTCTCGTGAGTTACTGCCCCGTTTTTCCCATTTTGTATTTCTTTATGCTTCATTATCAGTTTTGGGTGTGAACGAGTTGATTTGGATTGGTTTTAGTAGGAAATGAGACACTTAGTCTCTTTAAGGAAGGTTTGTTTTGGAAAAGTCAACCAGACGTTGACTTATGTGTTAGAGGGCTTGGATTTGAATCCCGATGATTCGGTTAGCTTCGGGGGATGATTTGTGACTTAGGAGTGCGATCGAAAGTAATTTTGGAGTTCCGATGTAGAATTAGGCTTGAATTGGCGAAGTTAGTATTTTGGCGAATTCCGGTTGATAGGTGAGATTTTGATCTGAGGGTCGGAATGGAATTCCGAGAGTTGCTGTAGCTTTGTTATGTCATTTGTGATGTGTGTGCAAAATTTCAGGTCATTCGGACGTGGTTTGGTTGGGTTTTTGATCGAATGCGTGTTTTGGAAGTTTTAAAAGAACTTAGGCTTGAATTCGATGTAATTCGATGATTTTAGTGTTAGTTGAGGTGTTTTGATGATTGGAGCAAGTTTGGATGATGTTTTAAGACATGTTGGCATATTGGTTAGAGTCCCGAGGGGCTCGGGTGAGTTTCGGAATAGTTTCGGGCCATTTTTAGGCCAATTTAACTTGCTGGATTTTTGACAGCAAGGTTCGAAAATTTTGATGCGAGGAGCATAATTTGGAAGCTTATATCTCGTAATCTATTAGGAATCGGAAAATATATAAAACATGAAAGTTGTAGCCCTTGTATTCTAATTTCCTGAAATATAAACCATTCACCATTTGGATATTTGTACAGAAAGTAATAATCGATTGAATAAGGGTTAGTGAAGCTGTTTTGAAATTTCCCAGAAATTTCTGATGCGAGGAAGCTAATTTGGAAGCTTATATCGCAGAATATATATGGAATCGGAAAATGTATAAAACATGAAAGTTGTAGCCCTTGTATTCTAGTTTCCAGAAATATAAACCATTCATCATTTAGATATTTGTATGGAAAGTTATAATCGATTGAATAAGGGTTAGTAAAGTTGTTTTGAAATTTCCCTGAAATTTCTGATGCGAGGAGGCAAATTTGGAAGCTTATATCTCGAAATATATATGGAATTGAAAAATGTATAAAACATGAAAGTTGTAGCTCTTGTATTCTAGTTTCCATAAATTTAAACCATTTGTCATTCAGACATTTATACAGAAAGTTATGATCGATTGAATATGGCTGGTAAAGCTGTCTCTGGTGGACTTTTAGTGACGAAACTGGACTTTTAGTGACGGGCGAACAGAAACTTAAGGACTAAAAATGCTGATTTCTTCATTTTCGTTTTGGGATTTTGAGCTCGGTTCTTGGGCGATTTTGAGGTGTTCTTCACGATTTCAACTCAACTAAGTTACCTATACTTGAAAGTGTTTATATTACATAAATCCATGGTTATTTTCATCGTTTAATTCGGATTTAAATGGAAGAAATCAAGATTTTTGCAAAATCTTCCAAAAATGAAAAATTAAGATTTGGAGGTCGAGTTGTTGTCAGAATTTGATAATTTTGGTATGGTTGAACTAGTATCGGAATGGGTTATCAGATTTTATAAGTTTTGTCGGATTCCGAGACGTGGGCCCCACAGGCGAATTTTGAGTGCAAATTTCGGATTTTTAATGGAAAGTGTAGAATTCCATATGGAATTAATTCGTATAATTTTTATTGATTGAATCGAATTATTGTGGCTAGATTCAAGGCATTCGGAGGTCGATTTGAGAGGAAAAGGCATTGTGGAGTAGTATTTTGCTCGGGTTTTTGCTAATTTCGAGAATTTTGGTATTTTTTCGATTGTTTTGATTGGGCTTTGTTCCCTTATCATATTATGACATATTCGTTCTGATTTTGGATAGATTCGACGCACGTGGAGGCCAATTCGAGGGGCAAAGGCGTCGCGAGCTAAAGAAGTAGCCGGTTCGAGGTGAGTAATTGATGTAAATGATGTCCTGAGGGTTTGAAACCCCGGAATTTCACATCGTTACGCTATATTGAGGTGACTTGCACGCCGGATAATGGGCGTGGGGTAGAGAACCATTGGGGATTGTGACTTGGCCCGTCCCGAGAGATGTTTTTACCATGTTTTCTACTTGAACTAAATTGAGAATCATCCTTACTTGGATTTAACTGTTACATTTGGGTTTCTTGCCAATTGTTTGAATCCTTCAGGGATTGACATCACTGTTTTCGCATACATGCATATCATTTGATCTCAGTCCATGGTTTTTAAATACTGTTTTGCAAACTCAGCCATCTTTCTAAGATTTGAAAACTTAAATGGTATTTTTAAATGATATTTCGGGCTGAGAACTACTGTTTTACAAATGCCCAAGGGGCTTATGATGGTTTCTGGACTGAGCATGGATCAGGCTGCGCGCCACAACAGTATTACATTGATATTGAGGCCGAAAGCCTGGTTGAGTACATTGATATTGAGGCCGAGAGCCTGGTTGATTATACTGAGATTGATATGAGGTCGAGGGCCTAGATTTGATGCCACGAGATGGCTTGATATTGCGCTTGGGCTGTAGGAGCCCCTCCGGAGTCTGCACACACCCCCAGTGAGCGCCGTCGACGATAAATAAATGGATGGCTCGGGCTGCACGCCGCAGTGGGTACTAGAGTGTACCATCATATGCATTGCATTGCACTCATGCATTTGTTTTTATCTGTTATACCTGTCTCAGTATTTGGTACTCTGACTTAATTGACTTGTTGCTTCACTATTTGTTGTTCTAAACTTCCAGTTATAGTTTACTTTGTATTTTTCCATAATTTCTTATTCTCAGCCTTTATTTATGTTTATTACTCACTGGGTCGGAGTACTCACATTACTCCCTGCACCTTGTGTGCAGATCCAGGTACACTACAGGCTGAGTGAGGATTTGTTTAGCTGAGCAGCAGTATCCGGGAGTATCGAGGTAGCTGCATGGCATTCGCAGCCTTGATCTCTCCTATCTATCTCTATATTTTATTCCGTATTTTTCCTAGACAGACTTGTAATAGGTGGATATTCTGTATTAGAGGCTCATATTCGTGACACCGGATTCTGTTGGGCTATGATGTGGTATTTTAATTGAACTTCCGCAGATTTTATTATTAATTATACACTTGAATAAAATGACTTAGTAAATTCTCTATGATATTTATCTATAATCTGAATAAGAATTTGGGATAATGTTGTTGAATGGTCGGGCTTGCCTAGCAGTGTGTTGGGCGCCATCATGACCGGGGTTGGGGTCGTGACAAGTTGGTATCAGAGCCTAGGTTAATTGGTCTCGCGAGTTATGAGGCGGTTTAGTAGAGTCTCGCAGATCGGTACGGAGACGTCTGTATTTATCCTCAAGAGGCTGCAGAACCTTTAGGAAAACTTCACATTCTTGAATTCTTATCGTGCGTCATTGATTCATCTTGAAAAGAAACTTTTGAAATTCCTTCCACGCGTTCGTATGCGCGCATGGGCGCTCAGTATCAGATGTGCCTCACTGGCTTGTGATTACCCGATCGAGGGGCGGGGTGTTATCTCTGTGAGTTTATGGTGGGCCAGTCTGGAGGACTTGAGGTTGGATCTTTGCCTATAGGGGGAGCACCGAGGTGCTGATTGTGTGAACAAGTGTTTTTGAACTTATATGTTTGATAGTATCCCTGTTAGTGGAAATGATGGTTGTGGCTATGTGATGAGTATGTTAGTACTGCGAGGCGTATCTATATGATTTGGAAGCGATGAGAAGGGTCTGCTGAATGATGGAAGAACTAATAGATGCTTGAAGTCCATCGTGATTCAAGTTATAGCCCGAGTTTCTAACAAGATTAAGCTGAACTCGAGCTTAAGAGAATATTTTGTGATACCTCGAAGTGATGGCGAACCCACACGAAAAAGGATCATTACAATACTTGGGCATGAAGGTAAGATGGATTTAAGGTCCTCAAGTTGCATGGTTAAAGGCATAGCTTGGAATGATTGAGCAAAGTGGGAGGAAAGGATTCCAGCAGACCTGCGTAGCCTTCTTGTTGCGTAGGCAAAAACAGAATGAAAGTGAGGGGGGAAGACTTATGTTGCATAGGCTACGCAGGCTATTTTCTATAAAAATAGGGGGTTCGGGGAGAGAGAGAAAGAAGATTTTGAAGGTTTTCGGGTTCTAGAGAGAGAGGCTCTCGGCCATGGGCATTCCATACACTCCAAGGTGAGTTTTTATCCATGTTTTGTGCTAATTAATGTTGATAAACACTAGTATTAACATTGCAACATCCTTGGGTTTGCTAGATTTCATCAAATCCACCAAGAACACCAAAAGAGGGATTTTCTAGGGTTTGCTTCTAAAAGTAATTCTCACTACTTGAAACCTATTTATGGAGGATAAATGAGTGTTTTAAAATTACTTATGAGTTGGAGAAATTGTTGAAAGAGTGGAATAGATGAACCCAAGCTTTGACATTGAAAAGCTTGTTGGTAGGGAAGATGAATAGTGTTTGGTTTATATGAACGACGTCGTTTTGAGTTTTTAATGGAACGACTAGATTCCATAACATATTTAATGGATGAATTGGAGTTGACATTCAAGGATTGAACTTCAAATGGTGAAATAAGGATTTTTAGGAAAGTTGTGAAGTTAGAACTAAGTGTTAGGAGCTTAGTTGGTTTAATTGGTATTGTTGTGACACGTTAATGATTTATGTGAACTCATAAATGTAGATATCGACTTGTGATGGAATTTGGGGACTTTAAACAAATTGGAGCATCGTAGTAATAGTTGAAGCTTGGACTTGAGGTAAGTTGATTAATACTTACTCTTCTTGAGGAATTTTCTCTAAATCATATTTGAGTTATTTCGTGAGTTGATTTGTAAATGTGCATCCATACGTGTGGGGACAATCAGGAAAGGATGTCACCATGTATTTTAAGTTGTATTGCATAAAGAAAGTTTTGTTGTTTTACAATTGGAAAATCTTGTTTTTATAGATTTGATGTCAAACGATGCTTGAGGAAAATGTTATAAGTTTTATTCAAACTTGAGTATTGGAAAGAATATAAAATATTTGAGTGATAAAGATGTATTTTTATGAAAAGTATTTCCTTTTGAAACATGATTAATGGATAGCACTCATTCTATCTTTGAAAGATGGATGTTAATTTGCTAAAGACTTTAACATGAAAAAGATCATATGTTTGATTGTTTTATTCAAATGGTTTAGTTTAGTCATGAGAAATGATTTGATAAAAATAGATCCTTTGAGGCTAATATGCTATGAATCTATTTTTGAAATATCAAATGTTTTGGGAGTTACTAGTGGAGATCACCGAGATTGGTTCGAATGTTGAGTTCGTTACCATGGAACTACATGTGCCGGTGTAGGGACACATTCCAAGGCTAAGCCGAGATTTGTGGGATAAAGTCCCCCATTGTGAGGGAAAATAATCATTACTTAGAGTAATGAGGTTAAGTCGACTCGTGCGGCACTACCGGAAGCCACCCAGCAAGTAGGGTCAAATACTTCTTGCTAGGTCGATCACCTAGTAGTTGTTTATTATGTCGGTGTCGGTATAGTACTCCCGGTGGAAAGGTAAAAGATGATTTTATTATATTTAGGCCTAAGGAGATGAAAGTGATTTCAATGACTTAATGAAGTTGAAATGATTTTATATGATTTTTATTAGAACCATGAGTTGGTATGGATGTTTTAAAAGTTTGTATCATGATTTACATCTTTCTAGTCTTTTTATTTAAAATGATAAAGAGCATGAATGGGTCCAAGTATTTACTTCATTATTGTGTCTTAGAGATTCCATAGACAATTGTTATTCTTTTGGAGTTGTAATCAAGAGCTATTCGTAAGTCATGCATGAAAGAAATATTGTTATTCTTTTGTATTTTTCAATTATTAAAATAATGGATTTAAAGATCTTGTTTCATGTATGGTTTTAATCATTTAAAATGATTGTGTTTTCAAAAAGGCTTCCGCATGTATTTACTTTGCATATAGATGGACATTCTTGTACGGTTTGGTTCATCCGGGTTGGATAGTGTGACAGGTGTCGGTCACGTGATTTTGGGTCGTGACAAACTTGGTATCAGAGCACTACATTCTAATTCGAGTACTAGGAAGTCTATGGAATCGTGTCTAGTAGAGTTCTCCTTATTGGTGTGTTGTGCACCACACCCATATCGGGAAGGCTATACGGAAATTGTAGGATTGTCTCATTCCTTTCTTCTCTCTCTAGATCGTGCGTTAGAGCTTGAAGTGAGAAGAAGATTGTCCATATGTATTGATATCTAGATGAGGTTTACGAAGGAAAGTGCTGAGCATAATCCTTGAGATGTAAGTAACGACAGTAGCTACTAGATGACCTGCCAAGAAAGAGTCAGTGCCTATGAATATGAATATGTGGGCAAAGATAAGAAATGAAATAAAATGGATTCAAATTGAATGATGCAATAACGAATCATATTTGTTTTGTCAAGAGCTAATGACTGTTTGAAGGAAGATAAGATGGGAATCTCGTTGATCGTTATCGTGATACATCGAGAATTGCAGGAAATTTATGCTACCAAAAAGAATAATCGCATCTTGAGAGGGCATGACCCTAGTGGTCTGGTATATGGTTGGGATTGCTCGGGAAAAAAGGCATGAATATAATATGTTAGATACCAGTTGTGAAGGCAAGTAGAACAAGAAGAGGTAAAGTTCAGTCGAGTGAATGTTATAGTTTTGAGTTGGCTAAAGGAGTTCATATCCCGAGATTCTAGACAGATATTGAAAGTTGATGTGGGCCAGATGGACACTAGGTATGACAGGTTGTAGTCATTTTCATATCAGATGAGCTAACAACGACACATCTAGAGTATCAAGCGCGTTTCTGAGTGATCAAGGAATTATGAAGGGAGTTAATTGTTAATAATAAATATTGATATACATTGCAATGATGTAATGGTACTTGAATGGATAAGTAGAAGACATGCCAAAGGTATGAAGTGTACACAAGGCATAACCACGGAGGTTAAAGGAGTAACATAAGTTGTCTAGAAGGCAAGTTATCATGAGAGGATAATATTAAAGTTGTATAGATGAGGTATGTTTAATTTTGATATTGATAAATTTGTGAAAGGTAAAGTTTCTAGAATATGCTCCAAAACTCTTTAAATGGGCCAATGGAGCAGCTGAACGTGGGTTGATTAAAGCTCTTAAATTGTAAAAAGGGTTGAACGTGTCTAATAATGTATGAGGCTAGGTTAATACTTTTGATGGGTGGCAAAATACTACATGAACGAATTAAGGCTAAATAGTTGGAGAACGACAATATTACATTTTGAAAGCCGACGATTTGTAAGTGTTTCAAAGATATGTATTGATGTCTCATACATCCTAAAGATGTTGTATGGAAATGGGAATAAGGATATCCTTTTAGATATGGAGGCTCACATTGTGTAAACACATGTTAAATGGTATAGGTGGTAAGGGTATGATCAAAAAGGAAAAAGAGAAAGAAAAAAAATGCGTACTGAGGCGTGGTTTGAAAATCTATGTGGCATGTAAAGATAGGTTGTAAGTTGCTTGTATTATTATCGCAAAAAAATAGTTATTATTAAAAGCTGCATAAATTTGTGATATACGAATTCATGTGAAGCATTTGTACTTGTTCAAAATGGTTAAGCTTCGGCTAAGAACCTAAGGGAGTCGTAGTTGCTAATGACATATTCGAGCATGGACTCAAAAGCATAAGGAAGTTGTACTTGCAGAAAAATATATGTGAATATCAACACATGAATAACACAACAGAGTTGTACTTCAAATGCATATCTGAGCCATGATCAAGAAGCGTGCACGTTAGTAAAGTTATGAGGTATGTACAGATACAGAAAGAGAAATATGTTAATCATGATATTGTAGTAAGGGTGGAGGATGAATATACTTAGTAACATGAGATGTGGATTGAAAGTGTCGTGGTATTTAAGAAGGGAAAGGAACCAAGATAGCTTTAATGAGTGTAGAAGTTCAATCATATCGTCGGGATCTAAAGATAACACGAATATGATGATCACGAGATCGGAGTCAAACTCAGTCGAAAGTGGATACTATGCGAAGAGATTCTTAATTGGGAAATAAATGACCCTTAACATTAGGGTAGACACATAAGTGTACCGAGCAAGTGTACTTATAGTTTAAAAGACTTTGTAAAGTCTATAGGAGAAACATAGAAGCTTGTGAATGGACTCACTCTTTAGTGGGGTGAGCCATACATGTAATTTCACCTTAAGGTGATGGGTGAAGGAAAGAGAGATATTGCTTGGCGGAAACAGAAAAGTCAAGTTGAATTTATCAAGTACCATCTTGAAAAAAAATAAGTACAAGAAGAACAAATGAGGTTGCATCAAGGCTACAAGCTTGGTGTAAATGAAAGAGATATAATATTTTTGTTGTGGAATTTAAAGAGATAGATTGTTATTGTCGAACAAGTTGCTAATGAATAAACAAATGGTTCAAATGAGTCTTAGAAGTTCGAGTTAGGTATGAACTGACTTGAATACTTGAATACCAGTTCAAAAAAATGGGGGGGGGGGAGGTGAATAAACATGAGATGTTATTGCGCAAAAGTAGGTGGAGGGAATTGAGAAATATCTTTCCAAGTGTATTCCTAAACATGAAGTGAGCTATATAAGTTAAGACATGATTCCCAAGTGGATGCAGTATGTCTGAAGGGAGAAATAATCCTTAAGAGGTGGAAATACCATCAGGGTCATATTGAAGGCCAAGTGTCGAAGCCCTACATGTAGTGGTGATATTATGAAGATAAGAAATTCCTAGAGAATGGAACCACAAACATCGACATTAAGAAATCGATGGTTGGTGTGTGTCACAAACATAGTAATAGTAGGGAATGAATATTTTCTACAAAAAGGGCAAGCTAGCTATGATGATTAACATGTTGAGGATTGAAGAAATTCCAGTTGTGATTTCCGTAAGGGCGAGGAGATAAACTACACATTATTGGCGAATAAGGTAAGACAATGTCGTTCTTGACTTTTGAAGGGATGAAGTAATATTCTAAATGGATGCAGATGAACTTAAGTCTCAAGAGTTTCGAATGGATGAATGACATCATGAATAATATTCGAATAAAGGAGTTGCATGATTTTGAAATCTTTTCCGCGAGAAAGTTGGTAAATAAGATCCTAACCCATAAATTACTTATGTAATGTTAGTTTAAGCCTTATGGTGAAACCTTGGTTCTAAGAGAACTATAAAAAATGTAGGGATGAAAATAAGTATATGGCATCTCAAGTGTAAAGTTATTTTTTGGACGGACTTCACCAAGAACATGAGTTTAAGAAATATAATATTCATATAATGGAATTGTAATGAAAAGTGTTGCAAGGTGCAGATGGAAGCGCCTTCTTTTTCGAGGTTGCGCATGGTTTCTAAAAAGAGTGAAGGTGTGCACGTAAGTTTACTTTGCTACCAAAGCTACCTTTAATAGATTTGATGTGTTATTTGTCTAACTACGAAAATATGTTGATGGAGAGGTACGTGTGATTTCTATAGACAACCTTAAAGGTAATGCTATTCTCTATTCTTGGTAGCATGTTTGGATATTAATAGTTATGGTTTGATTTACGAGAAAAGATCTATTGAGATTCTTGTTATGCGAGTCCTTGGTTGGGAATTCAAATTATTGTTTCATTTAAAGTATATTAGCGTAATCATGACTTCGAGGAGGTCGCTTGGGTGGCCTAGGTGAATATGAAAATTGGATATCCACACTTGTTCGGAACTACATTTATGACTATTTCATAGAAGTTTTAGATTTGGTGAATATCATATTTTGACTCCATGAAGTGAGTAAGTAATTTATTTATCTTGATTATAAGTTGAGGGTTGCACATATATTGGTGTTGTTGATTAAGTTATGGCCTATGATGGCTAGATTTGACTCATTATAATAAATTTTTATTGTTGTGATGCCGAATGTGACTATGCAGTTATGATTTGAGGCATATGAGATCGTTGTTATATTGTTGATATTACTATGATATATGAAGCAGTGCGGCTCCTTTATTTGTATCCTTGTGGCTCGCTGACAGGTGACGAAAATTTAGAGAGGGATGAGTTAGTCAAAAGGGATGAGTAATAATGAGGTCATTTGGTGCAATGGTTTAGAAAGGTTATGATTGGATATTTGAACTTGATTATGTATTCACCTTGACATTCGAGGATGAATGTTTCTAAGTGGGAGAGATTGTAAAGCCCCAGAATTTTTTCTAACGAGATTAAGCCGAACTCGAGCTTAAGAGAATATTTTGCGAGACCTCGAAGTGCTTGCGAACCCACACGAGGGTAATAGGATCACTACAATTGTAACATCCCATACTTTCATGTATCTTAAGTTAATCAATGTAATATGGAGATCCTAAGGACCTTTACAAAGATAATGATGGGTTAAAACAAGTGTTAAGGAAGTATTGTGAGGGTTGGAGGTTAAATGAATCGAAGATGTTATAAACCGTACTTTTGGGGTAAACTAGGAGTGCTTAATATCCTAAGGAGTTCATGTTTTAAGGTAATTGAATCATAAAAATATTTGTATGTTTTGTTTCTAAGTCAAACAAGTTGTAAAACAAAACACGACAAAAGTTGTCGCAAGTTACATTTATAATTTAATCTAATATCACTGAGTTTTTCTCTAAATATACTTTAAGATACGGGGAAATTAACCCATCAAATTGATGATCTACGAGTCTACTTCAGCGCATTAAACCGTTTGTCGATACGATATCGGAATAGAGAGACATTCACGTTTTTGCGAGACTGCACAAGCAGCTTCCTTAGGACCCACAAAGTCGGTGGAAGCTTACCATGTAATATAAAGTGATAACTTTCGTCTCTAAAGAACATTTTCAACTAAAATCAGACCTCCAAGCAGCTCTAAACTCTCTCTAAGCATGTCCTAATGATTCATACACAAATCCAAGGCCAAACCTCCTTAAGTTCTTCATTAAAAGTGTTGTAGAAGTGGTGAAGATCACTTATATGATGTTGTTGATGTGTTGTGAGTTCTTTAATGTTTAAGGAGAGTTGTTCTTGGAGTGTTTATTGCTCTTCAAAGGTAATCTCTTCTTCTCCTACATAAGTTTTATCATATCTAAGCCCTAGCTATGTTGTTTGAAGCTAGAAGTTATGAGTTGATGGTCAAAAGACGTATAGAAGTTGCGATACCATGTTGGACTATTTTGAGGTATTTTTTATGATGTTTTTGTGGATGAAGTTTTGGGAGATAATATATATGTGCGTGTGTGTGTTTCGTTAATATTTAACTTGATGAGAAGAAGAAGTGTAGATTAATGTTTTGTTGTTATTTAAGGACCGAGCTTGTCGCTCGATGTATCGTAAGCTAGCTATTTCTATGCTTAACGTTGGCCCTATTGTTGTTGTTATATGGTATGATTGGGTAGTTCTCGTATTTTTAAGCTTCTGGATATATGGATTAAAGGTGTCCTATTATTGTTAATGTTGTGACCTTGAGGGAGGTGAAAAAAACGGGGGAGATGCTGTCCGATTTGCCGTAGAAGAAGCTTGCCATGTGGTAGCTAGTTGATGTGTTACTATTGTTGATAGTAGTGTTATCTTCATTGGTGCAGATTATATTGAAGAGGAGACTTTCCCACCATCTTCGTCGAAGGATCAACTTAAAGGTATGTAAGGCTTTCCCTTTCTTCTTCCAGCATGATTCCGTAGTGACGTCACCCTTATAAAAGGTTTTAGGGGATGAGTCCTAGTGTATGTTCTATGTTGATGGGTTAAGAGCCTCTAATAGTTCAAAAGTGAATATAGATAATGAGTTACTCGTAGTTGTAATACACATATAATTCCTAGAAATAAGTAGAGACCTCAAAGAACTTATGTTGAGTCTACGACGAGAAGTACAGCCTTCGTTTAATGGTAAATCATAAATGGATCACGATAAGAAATTATGTATAGATCCTATGATCTTATCAAATGGACGAAGTAGTTTTCACTGGTTAGTGAAGGTAGCTACGAAAGATCCCTAATGCTAATAAGTGAGAGGATGTAAATTAAGAGATGTGACAAGTTGCTTAACAAGAACCTTCCAGTAAATTTAAAGGTTGTGAATGAGCAAACTAACGAATGAAGAATAGACCATATGTAGAAGAATGTAAGGTCAAATAAGTTATGAAATGCATTGTACTACCTAACTAGAATAATCATGTGCATGCGGAAATAGTAGTGATATTCCATACATTAAAGGAAGTAAAGATTGAGTTAACGAATGTGATGAGTCGCTTGAAAGAATATGAAATACGAGCCTTACGATGTACCAAATGAATTTGTAAAGGCAAGATTATACGAATCTTGAAAGCTTTTTACTAGTATGTCAAGATGGATATGTAAATCTAAGAGTAGTTATGAGTTTCCTTAAAGCTAATGAGTAGGGAATACTAGTTGTCGAATACGAACTGAGAGTTACCAAAAGTACTAGAAGAAGTTGTACGTTATAGACACGAGTACCTAGCTTGTAAGATATTGATTGTTGCATGTTGTTGTAATGTTATTTATGCATAAGTATGTTCTCTATGGACGGTCTATGAACGTGTAGGGGGGTAATAAAGGTTAACCTATGGACGGTCTATGAAATGCATAGGTAAGATAAAGGTTAGCTATGGACAGTCCCATGTGTATGCATAGTCTGACCCAAATATTTTGAGTCGTACAGACGGTCTGCTTTGCTACGCATACGTGCCACCAGATGGTAACGTTATATTGTGCCTTACGTATGGTCTACCTTGATACATGTAAGAGCCACATTGTATTCTTATAATAAGTAACAACAACAATTCAACAAGAGATCACTGAGCAATAGTTGATAGGAATAGTTCTGATTCTTATGATAGGTTGAGTTTCTCAATTAGATTAAAGGACCAAGTGGTCCAAGTGATAGCGATCTAGTAAGTCAATCTACAGTACGTGGTAAGCTCACTCTTATTCTTATCATTCATCATACTATTTTTGTTTTCATTCATGCTTCTCAATTTTCAGAATTTATTTATATGTATTTTCTTTCTACCTTACATACTTGGTACATCTCATTGTGCTAATGTCCCATTGTTGGGCTGCTGCACTTTATGCCTACAAGTGCAAGTAATCAGTTTTACGAGCCCTCAAATAGATAGGATTGATATTCAGCGGGAAATCAGTAAGACTCCATCTCTTCCGGAGTATACCGAGTCTAGAGGTCATGATATCGGATTTTGTTATAGATTTATGGGTAGGCCGGGGCCCTATCCCGATGATATTTTGATGTCAGATATTCTTAAAGGCTTTGTAGACACATGTTCAGTATGTACAGTATGTTAGTGGCCTTGTCAGCCCACATTTATATTTTCTTTCTAGGTTGTCCAATATTGATACTCATAGTGGCCTCCTCGCCCTGAACATGTATTGATGTTTTGAGTATGATGGCTAGCTGATATGATGCTTGGCCGCCTAAGATATATTAAGAGTTGCGGCCATATTGGCCTATGTATGTTCTAGGTTACCACCAGCATTCAAGAGTTGCAAAGTTATTTGCTCGGGCCAGTACGACAGCAAGTGCCAGCCACGCCTCACCTAGGTTAGGGTGTGACAAATTGGTATCAGAGCAGGTTTGTCCTAGGGAGTCTACAATGCCGTGTCTAGTAGACTCTTGTTTATGGATGTGTTGTGCACCACATTTATAAATAGGAAGCTGCAAGGCATTTAGGATTGGTTACCCGTCTTTCTGATCCAGATCGTACGGTATAGAGTTAAGTCATAAGGAGTGAATGTCTAACTCATATTCGATGTGTTGTACAAAGATGCCTGATACAAGAATGGCTATAACTAGTCAGAAAGGTAAAGTTGTTGAGGGGGAGGCATTAGTAGATCGACACAAGTTTATGTAGATCTGTCAAAGGTTTGAGTTGAGTCACCTTCCCGAGTATCCACTACTTTACTAGCACCAGAGGAGCTTCATATAGCTCCAATACCGCCACCAATCCCTACTGATTAGGATCTTAGGGGTTCTGTGTATCTTTTGACCCAGTTAGTAGCTATACAATGACAAACTAGAGTTCCAGCTAGTGTGGGACCTTCTAAGGGGATCGAAAGTTTGAGGGTCTGCGAGTTTATTGCTGTGAGACCTCCAGAGTTCATGGGGATAGATCAGTATGAGGATCCCCAAGATTTTATTGACCAAGTTTACAGGATCTTTCAAGTTATGCATGCTTCCAAGATGGATGCAGTGAAGTTAGCAGCTTTTAGGCTGCGAGATATAGTTGTGTATTGGTATGTTTCATGGGAATTATCTAGAGGGCAAAATACATAACCAGAAAAGTGGGGAGAATTCTCCAGAGCCCTCCTGGACCATTACTTACCATTGGAAATTCGGGAAGCCAAGGTTAATCCGTTTTAGCCCTACAGCAAGGTGGCATGAGTGTTTGCCAATACAGCCTCAGGTTTGATTCGTTGGCCAGGTATGCCCCATCTTTGGTTGATACGATGCGAGCCAGGATACCAGTTGTGGCAGGGCTAGCACCAAAGTTAGTTGAAGCTTGTACCACAGCCTTACTGAATGACAGTATGGACATATCTTGGATTCAGGCTTTCACCCATAATCTAGAGGAGCATAAATAGCGATAACAACTAGAACAAGCTCGAGAAAGGCAACAAGATAAGAAAGATAGACAAGTTGACGAGTATGTAGGGGCAGTGAGTAGTAATAGGTCACAGAAGAGACGAGGTCAGACAGGGGACAATTTATCTGGGCCTGAGGAGACCCAATATTCTCAAAGTCCTCAATTGAGAACAAGTCATGGACCAAGGGCACAAAGAGTGTAAGATCAACAGAGTATTGGACAAATGAAACCACCTCGATGTGAGTATTGTAGAAGGAGACACGGGGGACTGTGCTTACGAGGTATGGATGCATGTTTTAGATGTGTCACCCCATATCATATGGAACAGAACTATCTGATGTTGAGTTATGAGGGTAGCAGTCATTCAAGGCAGCCTAGGGGCTCAGTACCATCATTTTAGTTGGGAAGAGGTAGAAAGAGAGTGCTAGGATTAAAAGGGACCTAGAATCAGAAGTATGCATTAGGAGGTCAGTGGGATTTCGAGCCCCCATCTTAGAGGCAATTAGGTATGTTACCTATTTTAGAATGAGAGTATATGTAATTGTGCTACTAGGTATATATATATATATATATATATATATATATATATATATATATATATAGTTAGCATGTCATACCTAAGGCAAATTGTTGCAAAGTAGAATTAAAAGACAGAAAGGCTAGATAAGGTAATGAACACGAGCGTGGCTTAGACATCTTTGAACTCCCGAAGTGGGATATAATTCATAGTAAGAACTATGTTGCGTAAATGCAGTAAGTTTACTAAACAATGACCAATGTAGATTTAATAATGAGGATGATAACCTTTCTTAAGGAGGTGTGAGATTGAAAGCTCAATAAGTAAGGCAATAAAGATCCTGAGTTAGAGGGCCAAGAGGGAGATGTATTTATAGATATTGAACGGTATTAGAATGTATTGAATATGATTGACTTAGGGGAGCGTGAGTATCAGTTAGAAGAAATATCCATAAGTTGGTAGTGTCCCTATATGAAGGCTCTAGTATATGGAAAACAACAATCACAACGAAGATGATAATATTATGGTATAAGATGCTGACCTTTTTCCATAGTTAGATATTATTCACAACCCTGCCAGCATAAACGGTGAATGTTGAAATGAACTTGTATTTATATCTTGCTCTATTCATGATAAATGGCCGTGTGAGGCCAAGTGTTACCATTTACAGATATTGGCCTTGTGTGGCATGTATAGTGTCTTTTCTGGTTGCATGCACGTTGGTTTTAGTCAAGTGTTCAAAGGAGGCTTTGGAAAAATTTTCGCAAGTCTCTAAGAGTTAACATTCTAGGATGAATGTTCCAAAGGAGGGAGGATGTAACACCCCATACTTTCATTCTACAATTCATCTTAAGTAAACCAATGTAAGATGGAGATCCTAATAACCTTTACAAAGATAATGATGGGTTAAAACAAGTGTTAAGGAAGTATCGTGGGGGTTAGAGGTTAAACGAATCGAAGATGTTATAACCCGTACTTTTGGGGTAAACTAGGAGTGCTTAATATCCTAAGGATGTTATGTTTTAAGGTAATTGAATCATACAATATTTGTATGTTTAGTTTTTTAGTCAAACAAATTGTAAAACAAAACACGACAAAAGTTATCGCAAGTACATTTATAATTTAACCTAAATTTAAGTCTAATGTCACTAAACTTTTCTCTAACTATACTTTGAGTTACGGGGAGATAAACCCATCAAATTGAATATATACAAGTCTACTTTCCATATCATTAAACCGTACATCGATACAATGTCGAAATAGAGAGATATTCGCGTTTTTGCGAGATTGAGCAAGCAGCTTCCTTGGGACCTACAAAGTCGGTGGAAACTTACCATGTTATATAAAGTGATAAATTTCGTCTCTAAAGATCATTTTCGAATAAAATCAGACCTCCAAACAGCTCTAAACTCTCTCTAAGCATATCCTAATGATTCATACACAAATCCAAGGCCAAACTACCTAAGTTCTTCATCAAAAGTATTGTAGAAGTGGTGGAGATCACTTATATGATGTTGTTGATGTGTTGTGAGTTTTTTCATGTTTAAGGAGAGTTGTTCTTGGAGTTTTTATTGCTCTTTAAAGGTAATCTCTTCTTCTCCTACATATGTTTTATCATATCTAAGCCCTAGCTATGTTGTTTGAAGCTAGAAGTTATGAGTTGATGGTCAAAAGACGTATAGAAGTTGCGATACCATGTTGGACTATTTTGAGGTATTTTTTATGATGTTGTTGTGGATGAAGTTTTGGGAGATAATATATATATATATTGTCGCACCTCCTTTTTTCGCCCCCGCGAGGGTACAAGGGAGTTTTTTTTCCAATTAAAGGACAATCGAAACGGGATTATTTATTTATTTCAGAGTCGCCACTTGGGAGATTTAGGGTGTCCCAAGTCACCAATTTTATCCCAAATCGAGGAAAATATTCGACTTTCCAAATGAAGTCTGCGAACCAGAAATTCTAAGTAAGAAATTATGTTGACCCGAGGGAAGGTGTTAGGCACCCCCGAATCCCGTGGTTCTAGCACGGTCGCTTAAACTGTTGCAATGGCTAAAATATCTGATTTTAATACATGTTCAAAAAAAAAAAACTATAGTACAATTTTAACTTTTAACCGCTTTTATTGTTATTATTATATTTTTAAAGAATGTGAACATCGTTTAAAAACATGTCTTTTGGATTGCGTTACATAAAATGCATCCACGATCCGGAACATATCTTTATTCAATGTTTTGAGATTTGGATTTGGGTCGCATAAATGCGTACCCGTGTTTAAGAATGTATTATTATTATATCGCGCCTAAAGCGATTAGCGCTTTATTACTTTGGGGAAGGCCGTGAAATTTGCTAAACGGCCCATCCCGAAGTTTAAGTAATCAATTAAATTTTTATCGAGGGCCCCGCAATTTGTGTGTTTTATTTAGCGAGGCTCGTCTCATTTATTTTAAATGGACAAATCTTAAAGCGACTACATTTTGCTATTTAAAATTAGTCTCTAAAATGAATAAAGAAAATCCTAATTAATTACGTTTTTTTATTTATTTATTATTATTATTATTAAGAAAACATGACATGCTAATTGCTTGATTAATACAAATATTGATGAAAAAGGAATTTTATTCTTAATTTCGAAATTATAAATAAAATAAAAGTTCAACAACTAATATCCAAAAGAATCAAATATAGCTAGATTAAAACTCAGCATTGTTAAAAAAAATTTATTGAGATTAATTATTCACAACCATTTGAAACTTGATTTAACCATAATTACTAAAGCTTATTAGAAAGTTTATTAGGCTTAAACGTTCTTCTAACCTTGATTAAGCTCAAGTCATGCCTTAATGCCTAATTTACGAAGTTTTAATTTAAATTCATGTCTTAGCTAAATTTAGCTAGTTATTCATGATTAACCTACTGTTGATAATCTTGAAACCTTCATAACTAGTGAATTAACCTGTTTTGCCGAACTGATTCATTAAAGACTAACTTAAGTTATTTTTTTATTCCAGTTATTATTTAGTAATACATGGAATAGCTTAAATATAATCAACAAAAGGAAACAAAGAAAAACGAAATTAAAACTTCAAAATTTCATTCTTCATATGTATTCATGCTTCATATTTCGGATTACAATAACCAGCTTTTCAGTTGTGTACCTGATATTGGAAGCAAAAAAATGAAGATGAGAATCAGCAACAGTAATAACAGTATAGCACAGCAGCAACAACCCAGCAACAGTACCAACCCAGGAAAAGAGTTTGCAAACCAGTAGAGCAGTAATCCCAAAAACAAAAGCTTCAAGCTTTGATGAAACAACAATTAATTCTGATTTCAAACAATGAAAGAAAGCAGAATAATTTTTTAGTTTTTTTTTATTTGAAAGTTTAAATATTTTTCGGAATTTTCTCTCTCTTAAATGTTCAGCCCTTTTTTTCTCTCTCTTATTTTCAGATTCGTTTCTCTCTCGTTCTTATTCTCTGTCTGTGTATTTTCTTCTCCGTATCTCTCTCTTCTCTTTCTATTCTGATTTCAAGACTTCTTATAACACATCCCATAAATCTTTCCATTAATTAAAATCAATACTTTTTCTCTACCCAACCCATTATCTTCTCACTCATCCCCATTACATTAAATAAATATATCACACCACCCCATTATATTTTGTTCCACATGCCTAACATAAAATAATACAAGATTCCCCCCACTAAATTTTGTCTTGTCCCCCCTTTATATTAAATAATTATATCACAACCCACCCCATTACATTTTGTCCCCCATGCTTCATATAAACAATTACAAAATGTACAATTCCTAAACTACCCCTCCGACCTTACTGAAATTACCAAACTACCCCTGAACGTACTACAAATTACCAAACTACCCATCAGCTATAACACATCAATTAATCAAACTTAACCAAAATATAGACAATATGATTAATTTCTAACAATGTTCAAACAACAAATTTCATGAACATGATTTCTTCAACATTTCAACAACAAATCACATGAACATGATTTCAACAACATTTCAACAACAAATCACATGAACACAAATTGAACAACAAAGAACAACTAAAATTTGATTGAACAATATTTTAGCAACAAACAATCCTATTTTCGGATTCAACAACAACAACAAACAAGTATATTTAGATTTCTAAATTCAATAATATTGAACTTAAAATCAACTACTCTAACAACATTACAACAAACAATTCCTATATTAAACTTAAACAAGATTATGAGACAAATTCAAGAAATAATCATAAATGATAAACAAGAAATCAAACTATACAAAATTCGGATTCAAGATCATCCAAACAAAGTATGAACATGAATGAATCTATTTTAACACAACAAACATGACGGATTAAAACGATTAAATCAATATATTTCCTTTAACACAACTAAATTCTTTTTAGACAAATAACAAGATCGACGAATAAACAATTATGAACTTAAGCTTGAACTTAACAATATTAACAATTTCTAACAATACATAAACACATGAAACAAATTGAAGAAATAGTTAATTAAATTTCAATTTGAATCTAACAAACATCAAACTAACAAATATTCACTTAAACAATAATACAAACATGAAATGAATATGAAAACAACTAATTAAACTTCTATTTTGAAATCTGAAAATTAATTTAACAAAGCACATGAACATGAACAAAACCAAAAATCAAATATCTAACCATAGACATGAACAAAACAAGGATCGAACATTTATCGACTTTTACTTCGAAAAATATAAAAACGAAATAGACTCAAAACCAAACTAATCGGTTTAAAACAACTATGAAGCACGAAGAAGATGAAGGAACAGCAGAAACGGCAACGTGCGCAGCAATCTAGCTGTGTCCATGGCAACGAAAGAACCGAAGCATGGCCATGGAAGTCGTTGAAACAGAAGACAAGGCAGCAACTCGGAGAAGATGAAGCTTCGACCAAACGACGACGAACTCGACGGAACGGAGCGGCAGCTCGGAGCAGATGAAGCTCGTAGAAGATGAAGCTCGCAGAACAGGAGCAGTTGGTCGCGACGGGGTTGTTTGGACGTGACTGAGTTTGGACAACGCAGCAACGGCTGCTCGAGTTCCGATAAGGGTGAGGAAGATGAAGCGCGACGGGTTTGAGCAACCATTTTCGTGCAACTGGAGCTGGTTTTACGACTGGTTTATGGAGCTAGGAGGAGTAGCAGCGTCGACGAGCCTCGACGAGCGTCGACTGGCCATGGCGAGTTGTGCAACGAGAAAGATGAAGAAGCAGCAGCCATGGATGGGCTGCTGCGTGTGTGCATGTTGTGTATGGGGAGGCAACCATGGTTTGCCAAGGCTTGGGATGAAGGTTTGAGAAAGAAGAAGAAGATAGGAGGGGTGGCGGATGGGGTAGTTTTAGGTTTTTAGGGTTTTTGTTTTGTTTTATTTATTTATTTATTTTTTTTTGTAAAATGTAAGACAATAGGATTTGGGTTATGGACTGGGTCGACCCAGTTCGAAATGGACTGGGTCGTAGGGAAGATTGGGCCATTTTTTGGGCCTGTGGCTTGAAATCGAAGAAGAGGCCCAATTCCGACTTTCCTTATATTTTTGCTCTCTTTTCTTCTTTTATTTTTCTAAAACTAAATTATAAAAATACTTAAACTATTATTAAGAACTAAATTAAGTTATAAAAGCGCAAATTAATTCCCAATAACAATTAACGCACAATTAAGTATTAATTAAGCATAAAATTGTATATTTGGACATTAAATGCTAAAAATGCAAACGATGCCTATTTTTGTAATTTTTAATTTTTGTAAAACAAATTTAATTACTAACAATTGTAGAATTAAATCCTACATGCAAAATGCGACATATTTTTGTATTTTTTATTAATTTAGCAAATAAACATGCACAGACAAATACAAATAATTATTCAAAATATCACAAAATTGAACACCAAAGAAAAATCATTTTATTTTTGGATTTTTTGGGAGTAATTCTCATATTGGGCAAAAATCACGTGCTTACATATATATATATATATATATATATATATGTGTGTGTGTGTGTGTGTGTGTGTGTGTGTGTGTGTTGTTAATGTAACTTGTTGAGAATAATAAATGTAGATTAGTATTTTGTTGCTATTTATGGACCAAGCTTGTCGTCCGATGTATCGTAAGCTAGCTATTTCTAAGCTTAATGTTGGACCTATTGTTGTTGTTATATGGTATTGTCGGGAAGGTCTAGTATTGTTAAGCTTCTGATATATCTATTAAGGGTGTCCTATTATTGTTAATGTTGTAACCTTTAGGGAGGAGAAAGAAACGGGGGAGATGATGTCTGATTTGCTGTAGAACAAGCGCGTCGCGTGGTAGCTAGTTGATGTGTTACTATTGTTTATAGTAGATTGAAGAGAAGACTTTACCACCATCTTCGTCGAAGGATCAACTTAAAGGAATGTATGGCTTTCCATTACTTCTTCCAGCATGATTCCGTAGTGATGTCACCCTTATAAGAGGTTCAAGGGGACGAGTCCTAGCGTATGTTCTATGTTGATGGGTTAAGAGCCTCTAATAGTTCAAAAGTGAATATAGATAAAGAGATACTCGTAGTTGTAATCTATGGATAATTCCTAGAAATAAGTAGAGACCTCAAAGAACTTATGTTGAGTCTACGGCGAGAAGTATAACCTTCGTTTAATGGTAAATTATAAATGGCTCACAATTAGAAATTACGTATAGAGCCTATGATCGTATCAAATGACCGAAGTAGTTTTCATTTTCTAGTGAAGGTAGCTACAGAAGATCCCTAATGCTAATAAGAGAGAGAGAGAGAGAGATATGTAAATTAAGAGATATCACTAGTTGCTTAACAAGGTTGTGAATGAGTAAACTAACGAATGAAGAATAGATCATATGTAGAAGAACATAAGTTTAAATAAGTTATGAAACTCATTGTACTACCTAACTAGAATAATTGTGCGCATGCGGAAATAGTAATGATGTTCCGTACATTAAAAGAAGTAGAGATTGAGCTAACAAATGTGATGAGTTGCTTGAAAGAATATGAAATACGAGCCCTCCGATGTACCAAATGAATTTGTAAAGGCAAGTTTATATGAATCTCGAAATCCTTTTACTAGTATGTCACGACGGATGTGTAAATCTAAGAGTAGTCATGAGTTTCCTTAAAGCTACTGAGTATGGATTACGAGTTATCGAATACGAACTGAAAGATACCAAAAGTACTAAAAGAAGTTGTACGTTATAGACACGAGGTGTGTAGCTTGTAAGATATTCACTGTTGAATGTTGTGGTAATGTTATTTATGCATAAGTATGCTCCCTATGGACGGTCTATGAACGCGTACGGGAACAATGAAGGTTAACCTATGAACGGCCTATGAAACACATAGGTAAGATAAAGGTTGGCTATGGATGGTCCCATATGTGCACATAGCCCGGCCCACATATTTTGAGTCGTACGAACGGTCTACTTTGCTACACATACGTGCCACCAGATGACAACGTTATAGTGTGCCTTACGAACGGTCTACCTTGCTATGCGTAAGAGCCACATTGTATTCTTATAATATTTAACAACGACGATTCAACAAGAGATCACTAAGCAACAGTTGATAGAAATAGTTCAGATTCTTATGATAGGTTGAGCTTTTCAATTAGATTGAAGGACCGAGTGGTCCAATAGATAGCGATCTAGCAAGTCGATCTACAGTACGTCGTAAGCTCACTTTTATTCTTATCATTCATTAGACTATTTTTGTATTCATTCATGCTTCTAAGTTTTCAGAATTTATTTATATGTATTGCTTTCTGCCTTACATACTTGGTACATCTCATTGTACTAACATCCCATTGTTGGGCCGTTGCACTTCATGCCTGCATGTGCAAGTAATTTGTTTTACGAGCCCTCAAAGTAGACAAGATTGATATTCATCTGGAAATCGGTAAGACTCCATCTCTTCCGGAGTATTGCCGAGTCTAGAGGTCATGATATCAGATTTTGTTATAGACTTACGGGTAGGTCGGGGCCCTATCCCGATGATATTTTAATGTTAGATATTCTTAGAGGCTTTGTAGACACAGGTTCAGTATGTACAGTATGTTAGTGGCCTTGTCAGCCCTCATTTATGTTTTCTTTCTAGGTTATTCATTATTGATACTTATAGTGGCCTTCTCGGCCTGAACATGCATTGATGTTATGAGTATGATGGCTAGCTGATATGATGCTTGGCCGCCTATGATATATTAAGAATTACGGCCATGTTGGCCTATGTATGTTCTAGGTTATATCGAGCATTCAAGAGTTACAAAGTTATTCACTCGATCCAATACGACACCAAGTGACAACCATGTCTCACCTAGGTTGAGGTGTGACAACAATACTTGGGCATGAAAGTAAGATGGATTTAAGGTACTCAAGTTGTATGGTTAAAGGCATATCTTGGAATGATTGAGCAAAGTGGGAGGAATGGATTCCAGCAGAGCTGCGTAGCCTACCCAGGCTACGTAGGGAAAAACACAATGAAAGTGAGGAGGAAGACTTAAGCTGCGTAGGCTACGCAGCCAACCTACGCGGGCTATTTTCTATAAAAATCGGGGGTTCGAGGAGAGAGAAATGAAAGAAGATTTTGAAGGTTTTGAGGTTCTAAAGCGAGAGGCTCTTGGCCATGTGCATTCCATACACTCCAAGGTGAGTTTTTATTCATGTTTGTTGCTAATTAATGTTGAGAAACACTAGTATTAACATTGCAACATCCTTGGGTTTGCTAGATTTCATCAAATCCACCAAGAACACCAAAAAAGGTATTTTCTAGGGTTTGCTTCTAAAGGTAATTCTCACTACTTGAAACCTATATATGGAGTATAAATGAGTGTTTTAATATTATTTATGAGTTAGAAAAGTAGTTGAAAGAGTGGAATAGATGAACCCTAGCTTTGACATTGAAAAGCTTGTTGGTAGGGAAGATAAATAGTGTTGGGTTTATATGAATGACGTCATTTTGAGTTTATAATGGAACAACTAGATTCCATAACATATTTAATGGATGAATTCAAGTTGACATTCAAGGATTGAACTTCAAATGGTGATGTAAACATGTGATTTTTGACCTTCCCCAAGATTTTTTATATTTTAGCACGTAAATATTTAATTAAGGCCTAATATAGCTATTTCAACTCATTTTGACTCTTTTACTTTATTTTATTACAAGAAAAATAAAAATTACAAAAAATATTTTAGTATGTATCTTTCATAAATATTTTTTAAAAAATACAAAAATAGGTTCATTAATGTTTTGTAGTCATTTTTAATCTTAAAAAATACCAAAAATAACTTTGTTTTAACGGTTAGTCTTATTTTAATAGTTATTCTATTTAAGTAGGACTAATTAATAAATGAGGTCGTATTTTAATCTCGTTCGCAGGGAGAAGATAAAACTTGAGGCTCGAGCAACCCATTTTTAGGTTTAATTTTGGACCTAATTCATAATTTCCAAACCCATAATTCCTAGGCCCATACCCCTAACATAATTCCAACTCCTATATAATAGTACCTACACCCTAAAAAAAAACGAGAAAAAAGGGTTGAGCTCCTTCTTCTTCCAAAGAACTTGGAGCTGCTGCTGCTGCTGCTTTTTCATTAGATCCGCCGCAGATCCTGATCGGATCTGTCTTCTCCATCACACAAAAACGTCCCCCGCTTTCATCACAACAACCCGAAATGAGTTGTTGGCGTCAACTCCATTCTTGCCGCTGAACCCAGCTCCTAGGTAGTTGTCATTTTAAGCCGTAACTCCACCACAAGTAGCTGAAAACACAAGAAAACAGCCTCATGTTCGCATAGAACAACAGCTCGAATGGTTGCCATTTTCGTCGAGAAACCTCCCGAAACAACTCCAAATCACCCGCTACTATCATATAGTTCGTTGGTTTCATTTTTCTAGTTTAGTTCGAGGTTTCCAGCGAGCTTCGAGGTCGTCGAGATAGCCGCGCGAGTGCTCCTGTCGCAGGTCTTGTTCGGGGTCTTTGTTCGATTTTGCTTCGAGTTGTTTTCAAAGGCTTATTTCGAATTTTGGCTGCAAAAGCTCCATTCTATCTTCTCTTCATTACTATTTTAGTTCGATATCATGTATTAGTTAATTTTGGCAGTTTTTTATTACTTGTGTATGGATTGTTTGAGCTAGTAGTTCATAGCTATATTTTGTGGATTATTTTGTTTATTTGGAGCCTCTCATGAATGTGGATGCCGCCATTAAAACTAGTGATTTGTATGAGTATGACTGCATGAGGTAATAAGGATTCTATTGGAAATGTTAACAATGCTGTGTGGATCTCTCTCTTAGTTGAACTTTTTGAAGACTACGTACATTTCTTGTCACACATATTATACAAAGACCATTGAGGCCATGTCATGTTTGATGATGAATTTGTTTAAGAGTTCATTGTGTTTCTTATGATATAAGATCATTCTGTCCTTGGTTCCTAATAACAACCTAGAGGCGGTGCTAAGTTTGAATAGTAAATAGGCCAAAATTATATTACTTTGATATGCTGGACAATAATGTATTTCTCTAGGCTATTTGGTAGATTGAACTAAAAGAGTAGGAAAGCCATTGCTGAATTCGTTAATTTGATCGTAGGGTGGTCTAATGAATTGTATGGATTTGAAATTAGAAGATTGACCCAATTTTTTTTTTCCATATATTTTTGGCCACACAATAATCTCAAAGTTTAGGAAGAATAATTAAAAGTGCGTAGTTGCTTCAGGCGCATAATTTAAGAATACCTTCCTAAACTCGGGTGCACATTTATGTGACCCAAATCAAAATTCTAACAACGTTAAATAAAATGTGTTGTGGACTGCGGGTGCATTTATGTGACGTGGTTCAAGACGTGTTTTAGATGACGTTGAATCTCTCCTAAAAATTATTAAATAAAATCGGTTTAAAAGGATAAAATGCACATAGGCTAAAAATGTATTAAAATGAGATAATAGGCTGATTATAACAGTTGAGCGACCGTGTTAGAACCACGGAACTCGGGAATGCCTAACACCTTCTTTCGGGTTAACAGAATTCCGTACCCGAATTTCTGGTTCGTGGACTATAATACAGAGTCAATCTTTTTCTCGATTTGAGATTTGAACCGATGACTTGGGACACCATAAACTATCCCAAGTGGCGACTCTGAATTTTTAATAAAAATAATCCCGTTTCGATTGTCACTTTAAGTTGGAAAAAACTCCCTTATACTCCCTTCCGCGGGATGTAGGTAAAAAGGAGGTGTGACAGCTTTGGCGACTCTGCTGGGGACCGAACCCAGAATCTCTGGTTCAGGGTTCAGAATTCGAGCTTAGATGAATTGTTGTATTTGTCTTTATTTGTTATCTGATTACATGCTTGGGCCTAATGTGTTAAATGATGCTTTTACCGCTTTGATATTATCTGAACTGTATATAAACTGCTACGAAACCCTTCTCTTCTCATCTTCGGGGATGTGCTCGCTGGTCGATACTCCTTATTCTGTTAGTGTCATACCTTGAAATAAGAAAGAGGCTCGGACAAGTTACTAAGCCGGATGGCCTTTTGGTTCCCGATACGTAGCCCCCTCCTCGACTCGAGTTGTCCGCTCGAGTACACAGTCTAGAACACATACCCAGGTTTTGAACCTAGAATAACTCAGCCTCATGTCGGATCCCTAATAGGAACGCTTGTTTGCATCACGTGCATCTGACTTAGGGAACTCAATACAGGGGTTGGGTCCGCTTAGGACAGGTATACCTAAAAAAAAAGACCATCCTGATGCATCTTATGTGCTACATGTTGCATTTATTCAAGGGTAAAAGGGTTATTTGGCGGACCAATGATAGCTGAGGGTAAATGAAGAAATGAAAAAAAAAACAAGGAAAAAAGAAAGAAGAAAGAAAAAAAAAGAGAGGGTGAAATGTGAAGATAAAGCGAGTGGGGCCCAATTATGTTTTCTGTCACATTTTTGTTAAGGAAACAAAAGAGCTTGAAAATTCAAAAACAAAAAGATTTTGCACTTTTTCATCATTTTCCGAAAATCAGAAAATCAAAAAAAAAGGAAAAAAAATCCAAAAAGATTTTACATGTTTCATCATTTTTTCAAAAAAAAAACATATTTTCGCTGAATTAGTTATTTTTCTTTTAGTTCTCGCCCCTATCCAATCTGTCCGAACTACGCATACCTGATTCTCGTCTTTCGGGGCGTGATACGTAGGCAACCCACATAGGGTCTGGTCTTCCTAGTAAATCTTAGGTTCTTGGCTTTGCGGGGTCTAGCCAAATTTTGCACTTCTAACCACCTTTTGGCCAAATAAGTCATTTTGCAAAAATAGCCTCAATCATGTCTTGCATGTGTCTAGTAGGGAATGTTATTGTCTCACATAGTGTTGGTTTAAGTTTTCTCATACAGGTGTGGATCCACTTACCGGAGTTTGAGCATGACAGATACCCCAGGACCACCGCATTCAGAAGTTGCTTAAGGAGATTTTTATATTTGTTATTTTTATTTTATTTTTATGTTTTGAGTAGATTTTTTTATGTTGCCTTTTACTTTCTAGTTTTGTACAGCAATGTCGAGTTTTTTTGGTTATTGTACTTTTTATTTTGTATTTTAAAAGGTGTGGTGTAACTCAAAAATAAAATAAAAAGATATTTTGTGTTTTTATATTTCCGTTAGAATTTTCTTCAGAAATACTACTCCTAGAAATCAAGAAGAAAAAAAAAAGTTTGAGGTGGTTTTATTTTAGGAAATTAGTATCTAGATTTTTTTTAATTTTTTTTTTTTTTTTTGCTTTTATACTTCCTTTAGTATATTAGGACCAAAATTCAAAAAACAAAGAAAAAAAAAAGAATTTTCTTTTAGTACCTCTTTAAAGGTTTTCTTTAAGGCATTAATTCCAAAATCCAAAAAGATTTTTCTTGTGAGGTGTTTCTTTGGGAAATTAATGAATGATGAAAAAAAACTTTTTATTTTCATTAGAACTTTAGGATATTGTACATAGAAAAAAACATACTTTATCTTTTGTTTATCATTAGAAATTTTCCTTTAGGCAATCAAAATTGAAATCCAAAAATATTATGTTTTATCTTTTTCATTGTTCGCTTCGAAATCTTGCGTCAGGATATCAAATGAAGATTCAAAATATTTTTCTGTTGTTTATTCCTTAGATTTCCTTCATAAAAAAAAGAATCAAAAAATATTTTTCTCTTTTAGGGTTTTTCCTTGATAAGTTCTCATAGAGTATCTGTTTTAAAAAAGAAAGGAAAAGAAAAGAAAAGAAAAGAAAATAAAAATGTTAGTTTGTTTACTTTATTCCCGATCCTCCCCAGCTACGCAAAGATCTGATTCATGCGGCGTCATGATACGTAGGCAACCTACATATGGTTCGATCGAATCATTATTTTTTATTAAAGAAAAAAAGAGAAAAAATGATGAAAAAAAAACAACAAAAAAAAACCAAAAAAAGGAGATGAAATCATGGGATGTGAGAAATGAGAGGGAAGAAAAGAGGATAATCAAAAAGAAAAAAAAGAAGGAAAATGAGCAAGCTAAGAAATGCGAGGAAAGAAAAGACAAGAGAAGATTCAAATGGACAAATTGAGATGATGTCAAGTGACATTGTGACCCTCGAAGTCGTTCTTGGACCATTAATTATTGCTAGGTGCATGGCACGAAGTGTGGTATTTTTAGCTGTTAAATGCTCTAATGCTAACATGATGACTTCATTTTGTTTCTTTTTGTTCTCCTCATTATAGCAGAAAGTTGGTTGGTTTGTGGTTCTTAAGGTAACTCATCCATTCAACACAAGGCCAAAGGGCAAGGTAGCCATGACTAACAAAAACTTGGGCACAAGAGTTGTTGACCCGTCGAGGAAGTTTGTGGAGTCGGAGTCTGAATTGAAAGAGGAGGTCCAAAGGGTGAAACAGCAGATGGCAGAAATGTATCAGTCTTGGATCAGGGGCATCCTCCACCTTCATTCCCCACTAACTACACTGAAAACCCTGCAACTATCCCATCACTATCACAAGTCCAGGTTCCCACTGCTGTTGATATCTCCCCACAACCTTTTCATACTCCACCCCTCAAAAGCACATCATATCCCGCTCCTTTGGCCACTCATGCTCTTGTAGCTCCTCCTCCAGCTATTTTTTCTTGATCCTCTAATGAGACTCTGTTCAAAGTCCCCAATGCCCAACACTGTGCTCAATAACCAACTTTCAAAGTCTCGGATCCATATTCTCACATTCCTCATTCTGAGCCGCCTGGTGAAACTGAAAAGCCTGATAAGATATTGGAGCAAGATGAGATATCCAGGAAGGTGAAAATCTTAGAGCAGTCTTTAAGAAACATGCAAGGGATAGGGAGCCAGATGAGCGTGGCTTACAAAGACTTGTGCTTATTTCCTGACGTCCAACTGCCTAATGGGTTTAAGATGCCAAAGTTCGATTTATATGACGGACATGGAGATCCCGTGGCCCATTTGAGAGGCTACTGCAGTAAGATGAGAGGCGTTGGTGAGAAAGACAAATTATTGATGGTGTATTTCAGTTAAAGTCTGAGTGGGCAGCTTTGGATTGGTATACCCGCCAAGATGCTAGCAGGTGGTACACGTGGGATGATATGGATTAGGCCTTTTCCAGGCACTTTAAGTACAATATAGAAATTGTCCCAGATCGCATGTCCCTCGCTAAGATGGAAAAGAAGCCTAATGAAAGCTTTAGGGGATATAGGCTCAATGGAGAGAGCAAACTGCCAGAGTCAATCCTCCCATGGAATAAAAAGAGATGGTCGAGTTCTTTCTTCAAGCTCAAGAACCAACTTACTTTGGGCATTTAATCGCAGCTGTAGGTAGGTCTTTTAATGATGTGGTAAAAATGAGAGAAATGGTAGAAGATGGGTTGAAGTCTAGCAATATCATGAGTTATTCTGCTTTAAAAGCCACAACACAAGCAATTCAGAATGACACAGGAACTTGCTGGGTCAGAAGGAACATGATGATTTTGCCATGGTTGTTTCAGAGTCACGACTTGGACCAAAAGGTTCGCCTCACCAATATACCCAGCCTCAACTCCAACCCCAAACCTGTCCCCGAGCTCCACATAATCCACCTCAGTATTATCCTCCAAATAATGTCCGGTGATATGTCCAACCACCAGGTCACTCCCAATGACGAGCGCCAGCACCGTATAATGCATTCTTGCCTTCACAACATTTTCGAGCACCCAACAACCCTAGAAAACAGGGGAAGGGAAGGGAACAAAGGCAAAGAAATACTTTCACGCCAATTGGGGAGTCCTACACAAGCTTGTTTGAAAAGTTAAAGCATTCTGGCCTGATTGAGCCGCTCCTCGGCTATACTCCAAACCCATATGCAAAAGGCTTTGATCCTACTGTACGATGCATGTACCACTCTAATGTCCAAGGGCATACATTGAAGATTGTCGTTCTTTGAAAAGGGAAATAGAAAGAATGATTCAAGAAGGGGTAATTGTGATCAATGACAGTGACAGGGAGCATGCGAATCCTCATGGGAACTTGCGGACTGAAGTTAATGATATTGAAGTTGTTAATGGTTTTGGCAATATTGATGTGGAACCCAGTGGTTAAGATGTCGTGCTTGGTAATTGGAAAGACGCTTCATCTCTTGGCTAGCTGGAGAGGAAACTTGGTGGTTTATTTTGTTGTCATTTCTGTTGTCCGGGTTATTTTCAGGGTTGTAATCCGGATATTGACTTGTGATTCAAACCCTTCTATCCTTTTATTTTGCCTAGTTTATTTTTTGTAGTAACTCGTTTAGTGTTGTCTAGGTTTGTTCCAGGGTTGTAACCCAGTTTAGTTTGCTTGTTTTGTTGTTTAAACCCTTTCACCATCTGTCTAATGCAATTTTCTGTTTTCTGTTATTTTTAGTCATTTTTGTTTAGTTCCTTTTTCCTTTTATAGTCATTTTCCTGTTGACTCTAGTGACATGACATGCACTCGTAATTCTCAGCCTGGTCTTAAAAAGTTAGTTTAGTCATGAAGCAATGAAATAATTTTGAAGATGATAGGGACATTTGAGGGAAAAAAGTAAAGGCATTTTGAGATCACTTCAAGCCCGAATTGTGAAATTGGGGCAGATAGAATAAAAGAAATACTATTGAAACGCATCCTGCCGCATCAGGTTGAAGCTAAAGGCAAGTTTGCCCCAAATTGGCAGGGGCCATTCATCGTAATGAGAGTGTTGTCCAATGGTGCTTCGTATTTAACAGATATAGAAGGCAAATATGTAGATATAACTATCAATTCTGATGAAGTCAAAAGATATTATGTATGATTTCTTTGGTTTGTTTAATTGTGTTGTTTGTGTTTGGCATGCTTTGAAGATAGGAATGACGAAGACATTTTATTCTGCTATCTAAAAACACTTTATCCTTTATCACCCCTTTGAGCCTTATTTATTTTCTTTCACATCCCTCTTTTGGAATTAGAAGCAGAGTTTAGAAATGTGATACAGAAGAAGGGAGAGAAAAGAGAAAAAAAAGAGAAAAAGAGAAGGAAAAATGGAAAAAGAGTAAAGAAAAGAAAAGAAAATGAAAAAAGAGAGGAAAAAGAAAAGAAAAAAAAGGAAGAGAAAACAGAACAAAAAGGAAAAACAAAAACAAAAGTTTCCATGAACAACGTTCGACCTGATTCCTTTTAAGGATACATAGGCAGCCTCAAGGTTCGGTCCCATCAAAATAAAAATTCAAAAGTCCCCAAGCAAAGAAACTGGGGCAAAAGTTGTAGTTGTCGTAAGAGATCTGATTCCAAAAGTTGTAAATTTGAGCCCTTTTAAGCTGTTTTTGAGCCTTTATGATACCCTTTCTTTCTAACCCCATCCAAAAGCCCACATTACGGTCCAAAGAAAGACCTTCCGATTAATCTTTATGTAGGGCCAAGGCAAGCGAGTTAGAGGTATGATTCATATCAGGGGCAACACTCTGTTCTACACAAGGAAAACAAAAATGAGAGAGTCTTATCGGTAAAAACCTTCACAGGCACCATAAGGCGACAGTAAGTTGAGAGAAAGAACAAAATGAGAGAGGCTTGATGGTGAAAACCCTTCGGGCACTACAAGTCGAGTAAGGATCATGAATCAGATTGGAAAATCAGAGCATTGAAACCCAGTTTCACGGCGAAGAGGTACAATAAGGGTTGAACATCGGACTTGCTTGGCAGATTAGGCCATTTAATCCAAAGGTGCATGTCACGGTCATTAGAGTTGGTATCTACATCTGATAAGTGTTCAGTTTTCTTGTTAGGAATCATCTCTTTCCATTGTCCTTACTCTGTTCCTTTTGTTTTGTTTACTTACCCTTCTTAAGTCTATTTGGTTAGAACAAGTGAGAAATGACTTCAAAATTTTCTACCAACTTTCCAATTGTACAAAACGGAATTTGGCTAGCACATCAAAGTGACATAAGTCAAGAAAGAACAACGTGCGCACTGAGTTGTTAACAGTCAACATGCTTTGGGATTTATGCGAAATACAAAGGTTTGGTATATATCAATTCATGAACAATGCAACAGATAGAGGATGTTGGGTGAACAGATCAAAGGTATTCTCTGTGATGAGGTTGACAGAGAAAGTGGTTAACCAAAGACAAGCAAGGTCTTCCAAGCGGAAATCAAAGTTATCATGGCAAGTGAATGAGTAAAAGGCCTCAAGGCCAAGGCCAGTGGTTTAAGTCAAGAAAGAACAACATACGCACTGAGTGGGTGGCAATTGGCGTGTTTTGGGATTCATATGAAACACAAAGGTTTGGTAAATGTCAGTTCATGAGCAATGCAACAGATAGAGGGTATTGGGTCTAACGGAGAAGAGGTATTTTCTGTGATAAGGGTGATAGAGAAATTGGTTAGTCAATAAGCAAGCAATGTCTTTCAAGGTGAAATCAAAGTTATCATGGTAAGTGAAGGAGCAATCGCCGCAAAGTCAAGGCCACAAACCAACCACCATGTTTAAACTCACAAGTTTTCTTTGTCTGAAATAGGGACGAAAGCTATGTTCATATCAAAGCTTGGAAGGTTGAAATTTTCAGGTGTAATGCCCCAATTCTGCTTACGCAAAGGCTATTGAGAAGATCACACATCACTACTAGGAAAAGCATTTCCTAGTCTAGGTTTTCGGGTTATATTTTTTCTTTAGGAGATGCACTTCCTAAATTGAGATTTTACCACTAGGAGATGCACTTCTTATTTGGTTCATTTAAGTTCATTCCTAGGAGACGCACTTCCTAGTTTGAGTCACTGATGTTTCACCCCTAGGAGACGCACTTCCTAATCTGGGTCTTTTGGGTTATATTTTGCTTTAGGAGACGCACTTCCTAAATTGAGATTTTCCCCCAGGAGACCCACTTCCTAGTCTAGTTCATTGAAGTTATATGTAGGAGACGCACTTCCTAATCAAGACCTTTCAAGTTATTCTTTTAGGAAACGCACTTCCTAAATTGAGAGTTCATTCATAGGAGACGCACTTCCTAGTTTGGTTCATTCAGGTTTCACCCCTAGGAGACGCACTTCCTAGTTTGGTTCATTCAGGTTTTATTTTTAGCAGACGCATTTGCTAGCCAAAGTTTTTGGTTTTACTCATAGGAGACGCACATCCTGGTCTAGTCATTAGTTTACTCTCATCATTGCATCAATAGTATAAGTGGTTTATAATATTGCTAACAACTCACAAATCTTCCTAGTGCAAACTGGGGCAGAAAATTTCATTTGTTTTAATGACATCGGTCGCCCACCTGAAGAACAAGGGAATGCAGTTCAAATTTTGGCAATCAGGCGCCCACCTGGAGAACAAGGGAATACAGTTCAAGTTCGGCAATCAGGCGCCCACCTGGAGAACAAGGGAATACAGTTCAAGTTTTGGCAATCAGGCGCCCACCTGGAGAACAAGGGAATACAGTTCAAGTTTCGGCAATCAGGAGCCCACCTGGAGAACAAGGGAATACAGTTCAAGTTTTTGGCAATCAGGCGCCCACCTGGAGAACAAGGGAATACACTTTCAAGTTTTGGCAATCAAGCACCCAAATAGAGAACAAGGAAATGCAGTTCAAGTTTTGGCAATCAGGCGCCCACCTGGAGAACAAGGGAATAGAGTTCAAGTTTCGGCAATTAGGCACCCACCTGGAGAACAAGGGAATACATTTCAAGTTCAGCAATCAGGAGCCCACCTGGAGAACAAGGGAATACATTCAAGTTTCAGCAATCAGGCGTTCACCTGGAGAAAGGGAAAACATCTCAGATTACAATTCAAGTCGACAACAAAGGAATTCCACCGGGAAAATACAAGTCAACATGGCAACAAGAGCTGCAAGATCAAGTTTAGGATATAGATAGGATTTCTTGTAATTCATAGATCATAGTTTAATCTAGCTTCTTTTATTTTATCATGGTGTAATAAGGGGTTTAGTAAGCAGTAGTAGCAGCAGCAGCAATAGTGAAATCACAGCTTCATAGTAGTCTCAGATTATAATTCCAGTTCGGCAATCAGGCGTCCACCTAGAGAAAAGGAAAAGCTTCAGAATGCAACTCAAGTGAGCAACAAAAGAGGCTCGCGGAAAGAATGCGAGTCAACAGTCCGAGGTGATCAACAGAAGTTAGTCACAATAAAGATAAGAAAAAAAAAGGCAAGAACTGAATCCAAATGCAAAAGTTGATGAAAGATATGGGTTGCTCAAGACATGGCCGAGGTCACAAGCATTGCATACCTGGTCTTGATCCGAAAAGCTGAAGAAGGATGAACTAGCACCTACAACTAGCAAGCGTCAAGGTTCAAATCTAAAGTCTGCATGAAGAACCACTCAAGACTCAAGATCAAGCTTCAGAAGACTTATAGATAGGAATCTTGTAACTCATAGTTGACAGACTTAGTTAGTCTTTTTCATTTTTGATTTTGATGTAATAACAGGACCGCAGATCGGAACCTCGGCGGAACGGCACCTCGACCGGCTCTCCACCTCGGTATACTCCATCATCTCACTCACCTCTGAACTACACGTGACCTGATTCCTTTATAGCCAAGGATATGTAGGCAGCTCAGATACCAGGGCTCGGTCACATTCCCTTTTTTTCTTAGTTTTAGTCTCTCCCAAATAAGGGTCGGGTCAAAAAACCTGTCTAGTCATTCTTTGTCTGAATATACTTCGTATTTTCAGTCAAAGAGGGGCAGCTGTAGACATGTAATTTTTGACCCTCCCCAAGATTTTTTATATTTTAGCACGTAAATATTTAATTAAGGCCTAATATAGCTATTTCAACTCATTTTGACTCTTTTACTTTATTTTATTACAAGAAAAATGAAAATTACAAAAAATATTTTAGTATGGATCTTTCATAAATTTAAAAAAAAAAATACAAAAATAGGTTCATTAATGTTTTGTAGTCATTTTTAATATTAAAAAATACCAAAAATAATTTTATTTTAACGGTCAGTCTTATTTTAATAGCTATTCTATTTAAGTAGGACTAATTAATAAATGAGGTCGTATTTTAATCTCGTTCGCAGGGAGAGGATAAAACTTGGGGCTCGAGCAACCCATTTTTAGGTTTAATTTTGGACCTAACCCATAATTCTCAAACCCATAATTCCTATGCCCATACCCCTAACCTAATTCCTACTCCTATATAATAGTACCTACACCCTAAAAAAAAGTAGAATTTTTTTTTTTTTTTGCCGTTTTCTGAAGCTTCTTCTCCAACCAAAAGACCCAAGACCTAAAAGACCTAAGATAATGGAGAAGCAGTCGTTGCCCTAACCTTCATCTTCTTCATCCTTCATCTCCCGCCATAAACACACGCAGAACACGCCCCCCACGTCGTCTTCCTCAACCAGACGACCAGCTCCCCCCAGCGTCATCTTCTTCACGGCTTGGACCAAAAAAGGGTTGAGCTCCTTCTTCTTCCAAAGAACTTGGAGCTGCTGCTGCTTCTTCATTAGATCCGCCGCAGATCCTGATCGGATCTGTCTTCTCCATCACACAAAAACGGACCCCGCTTTCATCACAACAACCCGAAATGAGTTGTTGGCGTCAACTCCATTCTTGCCGCTGAACCCAGCTCCTAGCTAGTTGTCGTTTTCAGCCGTAACTCCACCACAAGTAGCTGAAAACACAAGAAAACAGCCTCATGTTCGCATAGAACAATAGCTCGAATGGCTGCCATTTTCGCCGAGAAACCTCCCGAAACAACTCCAAATCACCCGCTACTATCATATAGTTCGTTGGTTTCATTTTTCTAGTTTAGTTCGAGGTTTCCAGCGAGCTTCGAGGTCGTCGAGATAGCCGCGCGAGTGCTCCTGTCGCATGTCTTGTTCGGGTTCTTTGTTCGATTTTGCTTCAGGTTGTATTCAAAGGCTTATTTCGAATTTTGGCTGCAAAAGGTCCATTCTATCTTCTCTTCATTACTATTTTAGTTCGACATCATGTATTAGTTAATTTTGGCAGTTTTTTATTACTTGTGTATGGATTGTTTGAGCTAGTAGTTCATAGCTATATTTTGTGGATTATTTTGTTTATTTGGAGCCTCTCATGAATGTGGATGCCGCCATTAAAACTAGTGATTTGTATGAGTATGACTGCATGAGGTAATAAGGATTCTATTGGAAATGTTAACAATGCTGTGTGGATCTCTCTCTTAGTTGAACTTTTTGAAGACTACGTACATTTCTTGTCACACATATTATACAAAGACCATTGAGGCCATGTCATGTTTGATGATGAATTTGTTTAAGAGTTCATTGTGTTTCTTATGATATAAGATCATTCTGTCCTTGGTTCCTAATAACAACCTAGAGGCGGTGCTAAGTTTGAATAGTAAATAGGCCAAAATTATATTACTTTGATATGCTGGACAATAATGTATTTCACTGGGCTATTTGGTTGATTGAACTAAAAGAGTAGGAAAGCCATTGCTGAATTCACTACTAGAATTCTGGGAAAAAGAGATTTGGTCGCTTTTTGGCTAAATAGCGACCAAAAGTGCCTGGTAGCTATATTGATGGTCCTTTTTATTTAGGGACCAAAGTTGGTCGCTAATTAGCGACCAACTTTGGTCTCTAAGCTAAATGGACCCATTTTTTCCGGATATTGACTAAAGAGACCAACTTTGGTCGCTTTATTAATTTAATAATATAAATTTGGCGACCAAAGTTGGTCTCTAAATAAAAAATATATTATTTATTTATTTATTATTAATCACTAAAAAGCGACCAACTTTGGTCTCTAAACCAAATATTATATTTTAAAATCTGGAAACTAGAGACCAATTTTGGTCGCTTTTGTATTCAATTATTTATTTATTTTATTAAACTAGCGACCAACTTTGGTCCCTAAATACATGGATTTAATTTATTTTTTAAATATTAGCGACCAACTTTGGTCGCTATATCACCAGAAATTTTATTTTTTTTAATGAAATAGCGACCAAGTTTGGTCGCTTTTTGTAGAAATCTGGGTAAATAGCGACCAAAGTTGGTCGCTATTCTCCAGAAAATTATTTTTTTAACATGAAAAGCGACCAAATAGAGACCAACTTTGGTCGCTTTTCTGTGTATTATTTTGGCAGAAACTGCCTGTTTTTGCAGCTACACCACCTGCGAGCCATACCAATTTCCTAAATATGCATTTATGCCAACAACAACAACAATAAAAAGCAATTAAAAGCAACAAAGAATAAAGTTCAATAGAACTAACACATTAAGCTAACAAAACTAAGTTAACGCTTATTACAAGCTCATTCGAACTAAAGAGAACTAACACAATAGTAAATTGGTATGTAAATTAGTTCTAACACAATAGAACTAACACAATGTAAATTAGTTCTTACACAATAGAACTAACACAATAGTATATAAAGTACTGAAGGATTGTTCTTCCATCATCCTCGTCTGCAAGTTGGATTGCCTCGCTCGGCTCATTAGGTGGTTGACTGCGTATGAATTCCACCACGTCAGATGTGAAGCGAATTGAACCTATATGAAAAATTATATTGAATTAGTATTTTAAAATTTATATAAAAGCAAATCAAAAGATTTAATGAAAAGTAAAAAACTTACATGTATGTAGTCGAGGCTCGACCCTCCTTTCTGAATTAGTCTCTTTCTTCTTCTTTATAATACGAGTTTCATTGAATAGCTCATCTTGCTTCATTGGCATCATAAAGTTGTCTGGTGGCTTTGGTGATTATCCTCGTGGTACTATTACTCGAGATGAACTTTGATACAGAGAATAACTTGGATACGGTACATGACGGAGTGTGTCTTTGATCAATTGTTTATCTCATTAGCTATAATGATAATAAGAAGGCAACGACATGTGTTTCAAAAAAGTGACGGTGTAGGTAGGATTTAACATTTCCTAAGTCGATAAAAGAGGTTATAGAGGAATTATGTACTTTATTTTCCATGAGGAAAAGAAGTTTGATTGAGAGTGACAAGGTTGATGAAGACGGATGGTTTTCCGTTGGTCGTTGCAGTTCCCATAAAACGTGGATCATAAGACTTTATGATGACAAAGATTATAGGAAGTTTTGTGCTCAACTTTCTTCTAAGTCTGATCCGTACAAGCTTAATGTGATATTGGATGATATTTCTTCAGATTCAGACAATAATTTGACCGACAAAAGTATGGAAATGCTCTTAAAAAGAATTAAAGGTAAAACGTTTTTCTTGGTCGAGAAGGAAGCTAAAAAATATTTTACCTTTAATTCTTTTTAAGAGCATTTCCATACTTTTGTCGGTCAAATCATTATCTGAATCCGAACCAATATCACATTAAGCTTGTACGGATCAGACTCGAAAGAAAGTTGAGTACAAAACTTCCTATAATCTCTGTCATCATAGAGTCTTATGATCCCCATTTTATGGGAACTGCGACGACCAACGGAAAACCATCCGTCTTCATCAACCTTGTCACTCTCAATCAAACTTCTTTTCCTTATGGAAAATGAAGTACAGAATTCCTCTATAAGCTCTTCTTTTATCTACTTAGGAAATACTAAATTCCTACCTACACAATCACTATTTTAAACACATGCCATTGCCTTCTCATCATCATTGTCGCTAATGAGAATAACAATTAAAGGCACATTCTGCCAGGTACTTTATCTTAGTTATTCTTGGTGGAAGTTCCATTGCATGTCTAATAACGTCATCAACCTCTTCTACAAAATCCTCCCGCAATCTAAAATTCCAAAACATAAACCAAAATTTCAATTCATATCCTAAAGGTTCAACTCATACCTAAAAGGTTCAATTTATATCCTAAAGGTTCAACTCATACATAAAAGCTTCAATTCATATCCACAAAAGTTCAAGTCATATCCTAAAGGTCCAACTCATACATAAAAACTTCAATTTATATCCTAAAAGTTATATTCATATCCTACGAGTTTAAACTTAAACTAAAAGTTCAATTTATATCCTAAAAGCTTCAACTCATACCTAAAAGGTTCAATTCATATCCTAAAAATTCAACTCATATCCTAAAAGGTTCAATTTATATCCACAAAAGTTCAAGTCATATCCTAACGGTTCAACTCATACATAAAAGCTTCAATTTATATCCTAAAAGTTATATTCATATCCTACGAGTTTAAGTTCAATTTATATCCTAAAGGTTCAACTCATACCTAAAAGGTTCAATTCATATCCTAAAAATTCAACTCGTATCCTAAAAGGTTCAATTTATATCCTACAAGTTCAATTCACAAGAACAAAACCTAAAAACTATAAGTTATATTCGTATCCTACGAGTTTAAACTTAAACTAAAAGTTCAATTTATATCCTAAAAGTGGGCGACTCGTTGTACTCAAACAAGAGCCACGCAACGATTCGCTTAAGGCCTTAAACATTAACATTGTCTTGAACTTTAAGAGAAAATCCAAATATACTATCATGTGTCTATATTAAATATCTACCTATAAACTAATCAAGATTAAACTAAAAGTTCAATTTATACCCTAATATATATCTACCTATGAATCAAGTCTTTGACGTTAAATTAGTATCTATTGCTTACTAAAATATTGAAGGAGAAATACTCAATAAAGCCTAGCCTAAATATTCAACCCATACCCTAAACCCTAGATTTCTATAAAATGTTAAATAATGATAAATACAATCTAAACCCTAGGTTTCTATAAAATACAATGTTAAATAATCAATTGAAACACTAATTCTAGGTTGAAACAATAAACAATTGAAACACTAATTGAAACCCTAGGTTTGTAATTCTAACCTTGAATTTTTAGGAGGTGGAGAAGGAGAGACGCAACAGCGGCAGAGGCGACGGCGGCAGCTGAGCGGTGGTCGTTGGTGGCGTGGGTGGGGCCTGGTGGTGGGAGTTGGAAGGGGGTGGGGTTTGAGTGTGAGAGAGAAAAGAGGGATTTTGGGAATTTTTTAGAAAGAATGGGAGGGGATCCCGGTTTTGAGAGTTATGTAATTAAAATAGCGACCAACGTTGGTCGCTATTTTGGTGGGTAAAACAGTTTTGAATTTTTAGACATAGCGACCAACTTTGGTCGCTATATTCTGACCGTTTGACCAAAATAGCGACCAAAGTTGGTCGGTATTACCTCATACACTTATACTTAGTGCATAGTATAGCGTAAGTACATATATTATATATATATAAGCTGTATTCGATACGGTATTACCTAGTACACTTATACTTAGTGCATAATATAGCGTAAGTATATATATTGTATATATATAAGCTGTATTCGATACGGTATTACCTCATACACTTATACTTAGTGCATAGTATAGCGTAAGTACATATATTATATATATATAAGCTGTATTCGATACGGTATTACCTAGTACACTTATACTTAGTGCATAATATAGCGTAAGTATATATATTGTATATATATAAGCTGTATTCGATACGGTATTACCTCATACACTTATACTTAGTGCATAGTATAGCGTAAGTACATATATTATATATATATAAGCTGTATTCGATACGGTATTACCTAGTACACTTATACTTAGTGCATAATATAGCGTAAGTATATATATTGTATATATATAAGTTGTATTCGATACGGTATTACCTCATACACTTATACTTAGTGCATAGTATAGCGTAAGTACATATATTATATATATATATATATATATATATATATATATAAGCTGTATTCGATACGGTATTACCTCATACACTTATACTTAGTGCATAGTATAGTGTAAGTACATATATTGTATATATATAAGCTATATTCTATACGGTATTACCTCATACACTTATACTTAGTGCATAATATAGCGTAAGTACATATTATATATATATATATATATAAGCTATATTCGATACGGTATTACCTAATACCCTTATACTTAGTGCATAGTATAGCGTAAGTATATATATTGTATATATATATAAGCTGTATTTGATACGGTATTACCTCATACACTTATACTTAGTTCATAGTATAGCGTAAGTACATATATTATATATATATAAGCTATATTCGATACGGTATTACCTCATACACTTATACTTAGTGCATAGTATAGCGTAAGTACATATATTATATATATAAGCTGTATTCGATACGGTATTACCTCATACACTTATACTTAGTGCATATTATAGCGTAAGTACATATTATATATATATATATATATATATATATATATATATATATATATATATATATATATATAAGCTGTATTCGATACGGTATTACCTCATACACTTATAATTAGTGCATAGTATAGCGTAAGTATATATATTATATATATATAAGTTGTATTCGATACGGTATTACCTAATACACTTATAGTTAGTTCATAGTATTGCGTAAGTATATATATTATATATATAAGCTGTATTCGATACGGTATTACCTCATACACTTTTACCTTAGTGTATAGTATAGCGTAAGTACATATATTATATATATATAAGCTATATTCGATACGGTATTACCTCATACACTTATACTTAGTGCATAGTATAGCGTAAGTACATATATTGTATATATAGACACACACGCCCGCTTCGTAGTACTATTCATCCCTTGTATTACAAAATTATTAACGACTTACATTTATATTATTTACATAGTAAACACAAAAGTGATTTTTAAATTTGACCATATAGAGACCAACTTTGGTCGCTAACTTTAAATGAATTTAATTTAGCGACCAAAGTTGGTCACTAAATGTACATGAATTTAAATTAGAGACCAAATTTGGTCACTAAAATTTAATCAGATTTATTTATATTTTATATAATATTTAAATTAATAATAAAAATTGTTAAACGTTAGAACTGGGTCCCACATTGGCGACCAACTTTGGTCGCTAAAGTTTGAATTATATTTATTTATATTTTATAAATTTTTTACATAAATATATATTTATTAACATATTATAACTGGGTCCCACTTTAGCGACCAAAGTTGGTCGCTATCTTCTTATCCTTCAGTTAGCGACCAACTTTGGTCGCATGTTTTAAATTATACATATTTATATTTTATAAGTTTTATAAAATAATAATAAAATTGTTTAAAAAAATTGTGTGGGTCCCACTTTTGCGACCAACATCGGTCGCTAAACTCAGTGTATCTTTGACCAAGCAAGTCTGACCAGTCCAGTCAACAGCTTGACTAAATTTGCGTCCAAATAGCGACCAACTATGGTCGCTAAATTATTTCAAATATTTTTTTTATTATTTTCGGTAGTTTGGCGACCAACTTTGGTCGCTTTTCTTAACAGACCAAATTTGGTCGCCAATATTTGGTCGCTTTTTGGCCGAATTCTAGTAGTGATTCGTTAATTTGATCGTAGGGTGGTCTAATGAATTGTATGGATTTGAAATTAGAAGATTGACCCAATTTTGTTTTTCATATACTTTTGGCCACACAATAATCTCAAAGTTTAGGAAGAATAATTAAAAGTGCGTAGTTGCTCCAGGCGCATAATTTAAATTTACCTTCCTAAACTCGGGTGCGCATTTATGTGACACAAATCAAAATCCTAACAACGTTAAATAAAATGTGTCGTTGACTGCGGGTGCATTTATGTGACGTGGTTCAAGACGTGTTTTAGATAACGTTGAATCTCTCCTAAAAATAATTAAATAAAATCGGTTTAAAAGGATAAAATGCACATAGGCTAAAAATGTATTAAAATTAGATAATAGGCCAATTATAACAGCTGAGCGACCGTGTTCGAACCACGGAACTCGGGAATACCTAACACCTTCTCCCGGGTTAACAAAATTCTGTACCCGGATTTCTAGTTCGCGGACTATAATACAGAGTCAATCTTTTCCTCGATTCGGGATTTGAACCGGTGACTTGGGACACCATAAACTATCCCAAGTGGCGACTCTGAATTTTTAATAAAAATAATCCCGTTTCGATTGTCACTTTAAATTGGAAAAAACTCCCTTATACTCCCTTCCGCGAGTTGTAGGTAAAAAGGAGGTGTGACAGGTGAAATAAGGATTTTTATGAAAGTTGTGAAGTTGGAACTAAGTGCTAGGCGCTTAGTTGGTTTAATTGGTATTGTTGTGACGTGTTAATGATTTATGTGAACTCATAAATGTAGATATCGACTTGTGATGGCATTTGCGGACTTTAAACAAATTGGAGCTTCGCAGTAATAGTTGAAGCTTGGACTTGAGGTAAGTTGATTAATACTTACTCTTCTTGATGGATTTTCTCTAAAATCATATTTGAGTTATTTCGTGAGTTTGTTTGTAAATGTGCATCCATACTTGTGGGGACAATCGGGAAAGGATGTCACCATGTATTTTGAGTAGTATTTCATAAAGAAAGTTGTGTTGTTTTACCATTGGAAAATCTTGTTTCTAAAGATTTGATGTCAAACGATGCTTGAGGAAAATGTTATAAGTTTTATTCAAACTTGAGTATTGGAAAGAATATAAAATATTTGAGTGCTAAAGATGTATTTTTATGAAAAGTATTTCCTTTTGAAACTTGATTAATGGATAGTACTCGTTGTATCTTTGAAAGATGGATGTTAATTTGCTAATGACTTTAACATGAAAAAGAGCATATGTTTGATAGTTTTATTCAAATGGTTTAGTTTGGCCATGAGAAATGATTTGATAAAAATAGATCCTTTGAGGCTAATATGCTATGAATCTATTTTTGAAATATCAAATATTTTGGGAGTTACTAGTGGAGATCACCGAGATTGGTTTGAATGTTGAGTTCGTTACCATGGAACTACACGTGTCGGTGTAGGGACATATTCCAAGTCTTTTGCCGAGGTTTGTGGGATAAAGTCCCCCATTGTGAGGGCAAATAATCATTACTTAAAGTAATGAGGTTAAGTCGACTCATACGGCACTATGGGAAGCCACCCAGATAAGTAGGATCAAACACTTGTTGCTAGGTCGATCACCTAGTAGTTATTTATTATGTCGGTATCGGTATAGTACTCCCGGTGAAAAGGTAAAAGATGATTTTATTATATTTAGGCCTAAGGATCCGAAAGTGATTTCAATGACTTAATGAAGTTGAAATAATTTTACATGATTTTTATTAGAATCATGGGTTGGTATGAATGTTTTAAAAGTTTGTATCATGATTTACATCTTTCTAGTCTTTTCATTTAAAGTGAAAAAGAGCATAAATTGATATAATTGTATCATTCTATATCAAATGTTGGTTGCATTATTTTTGTAAAGCCTTGTCCCAGGAACTTGAGTTAGAGAGAGTCTATGACACTTATTAAGTACCGCCGTGGTGTAGTTATCCCTCAAGGGGCCCTCTCCAGGGTCCCACATACTTTACATGTTTTCAGGATGAGACGTGGTACATGATGACTGATGGGGCAATAGGATGACTCTCTTTCCGAAGAATATAGCAAGGTACCACTTCTATTTTATGGTAGTCTTCATGTTGAGCTTACTTACTTTTGGTTGGGTTTGTCCCAAGCATTTACTTCATCATTGTGTCTTAGAGATTCCATAGACAACTGCTATTCTATTGGAGTTGTAATCAAGAGTTATTCGTAAGTCATGCATGAAAGAAATATTATTATTCTTTTGTATTTTTCAATTATTGAAAAATAATGGATTTAAAGATCTTGTTTCATGTATGTTTTAATCATTTAAAATGGTTGTGTTTTCAAAAAGGCTTCCACATGTATTTATTTTGCATATAGATGGACATTCTTGTAAGGTTTGGTTCACCCGTATTGGATAGTGTGACGAGTGCCGGTCACCTAATTTTGGATCGTGACAGTTCCTTGCTCAACCGGTGAGTTCGTCTATGTATTTTGTTGTTGCTTTGGCATCTCAGTCGCTTACTTCTTATAGTTTGATCTTGATGATGGAGATAACCTCATTTAGATTCTTTCTTTTCCAGCCCGAGGATATTCGAGGAGGTCGAAGGCTCCCCCTCTTGCGTTTTGGCATTCATCCCTTCTACAACCACGGTTAGGTATAGGTCTGCTCGATCTTCGGCTCATCTAGTGTTGCCTCAACCTCAGTTTCTTATTCGCTTGCAGATATTTTGACAACAGAGTTTTCGGCTTCCCCTTTGTTCCATCTTGTGGACGAGGAGGAGGAATCATCATCGAGCGACGAGAATTTGGTTCCTTGAAAGTGAAAGTCGGTAGATGTTGGTAATGGGGTCGCCTGGGCTATAGATTTAGCAATGGATGATTTCGTCATCCGCGAGGCAGCGACTATAATACTTGAGGATAACTTCGAGCTGGCATCTAATGTTCCGATATTGGCGGAGGTAGTTGAGGGCGTACATCTTCCGTTTGCGGCGGTGGGAGCCGAATGGTCGGTCGCTATGGCTTCTCATAATTTGCGGCAGGATGGGTCGTTGAATTCACAGCTGGCTAATGATGCTCCTTCACCAGCCGATGGGAGAGGCAAGGGCGTTGCCGATGATGGCTACGAGACGGGTTTTGATCTCGATGCTGATGAGATGAGGATGATGGAGGAAGGATTTACCCAGCTCAAGGTGAGACTAGAGGGTTCCACGCGGACTATTGCGATCCCCATGGATCGTGATTTATTAAAAGTTATGGAGAACATGGTTCTTGCCCTCGGTCCCCTTTGCTTCAATGTGGAGGATAAAACCCTCCAAGAGCTGGATGATGTTACTTTATCGAGGAGCATAGCCGACCTCACTCTTAGGGTAAGTTTTTTGACTCTTCTCGTTTCTGCTCGTTATGTTCAACATTTAGGCTTCGTTCTTATTCTGTTTGTTTTTTTCTTTCTTTTTCAGACCGTGGATTTGGAATTTAAAAGCACCCGAAGAGAGGAGAGGTGTAAGGCTATTTTTATGAAGTTATAACGAAAATACCGCGAGTACCGTGGCAAGTACCGAGAAATTTGTAGGCAGCTTAGTGAAGACGACAATTTGCAAGCCCTTCGGGATGAACTCAAGGAGAAGGATGATGAGCTAGTGATGGTCATCAAAAAGCTCAAGGACGTTAAGAAATAAAGAGGAAGAGCTCAAGGTTAGCAGGTCCATGGAAGCTCTCAATGTGGCGATATCCACGCACAGGTGGTCGAGCTGCGCAAGTAGTTGGAGGAGTATCACCTATAGATAGAGGTTCTTCATGCGAGATTACTAAGAAGAAGAATGAGCTGGAGCGGGCGAAGTCTGCTCGGTTGGCGGCTTTGAAGAGGCCCAAGAGGTAGTGATCTGGACTCTAGATTTTGAGTGAGAGAGTGATTTAGAGATGGAAAGACTTAAAGAGGAGCGGCTTGATGAGAGGATTGGGGAGTTGGAGAGAGATAACTCCCTCCTTCAGGACCAGGTGGCTACCTTAGAGGCTGAGAAGACTGAAATGCTTACGCAACCATCATCTTCTTATACTTTAGATTTCCCAAGCGTTTCTTGGGACCTATACGAGGAATAGATTCACGCCGAGGCTCAGTTGGATGTGTTCTGGGATTTGCATGCGGCGGGATCTATTCTTGGGGTCGCCCTTGAAAATGCTCATGTTAAGGCCCGTGAAGCTCGAATCGCTTGCGGGTATGATCCTACTACGCTGGAAGTCAGCGACGATGAGAGGGATGTGGGTGTGGATTAGATTGAAGAGGATGCCTGGTACGAGGATGCATACCCCGATGGCGGTGGTGATGATAAGGGGGCAAATAGAGATGGCCTGGATGGTCAGGTTGCTGGCACTGATAATCCTAGCGGCGACCAGTAATTTTTCTTCTTCCTTCTTTTATTTTGTTGTAAACTTGTGCGTTTTTGGTAGGCATCTTTACGAGCCTTTGTAAAAATATTCTAAGTATGAAATGCCAACTTTGTTGTTTCTACCTGATTCTCTTCCTGTGGTTCGTACTTGTATATTTTTTTATTTTGTCGCTTGGTTGCCTTGATTTTCTTAGCCATAATCACTTAGTTCGAATAAGGTCGAACATATCCTAAGTTTAATTACGGCCGAAGGTCAGTAGGTGTTACTTCGAATGAGGTCGAACCAAACCCTAAGTTTGATTATGGCTGAGGGCCAGTAGGTGTTAGTTCGAATAAGGTCGAGCAAACCCTACGTTTAACTATGGCCGAGGGCTAGTAGATGTTGGTTCGAACGAGGTTGAACATGTCATATGTTAATTATGGTCGAGGGCCAGTAGGTGTTAGTTCGAACAAGGTCGAGCATAACCTATATTTTAGCTATGGCCGAGGGACATTAGGTGTTAGTTCGAAAAAGATCGAACATAACCTATGTTTGACTATGGCCGAGGGCCATTAGGTGTTAGTTCGAACAAGGTCGAACATAACCTATGTTTTAGCTGTGATCGAGGGCCATTAGGTGTTAGTTCGAACAAAGTCTAACATAACCTATGTTTTAGCTATGGCTGAGGGCCATTAGGTGTTAGTTCGAACAAGGTCGAACATAACCTATGTTTAGAAAGATATGCTTCTAGGTGCAGAGTTTGTCGACATCGTAAACTTTAAGCATTGTTGCTTTTGCTGTACATTTGGAAAAAATAGAAATAATCTTCATGCATTGTTGATTTGTTCATACATTTGGGGAAATTTACAAATTTTTTGGCGTTGGTTGGCGTTCCATCCCCAGTCCCAATCTATCTAATCCCTTCATTGGTCGACCTGGAGAAGGTTTGAGAGGTCGAGCAATGAACTAGCCGTCTTGTGCCTCCATCTTTGCGTACTTCGACTTGAAGTGTCCCCTTCATCGCCTCGTTAAAAAACCTCCTTGAGAAAACCTAATTGGGACAAAACTCTAGTGAGGAAAAAATAGTATGACTTGGGGATGTTTTACCTCCTAAAAGTTGAAGTACTTGAGGTGAGTAATATTCAAGTTGTTTGGTAGTAGCTTTCCTTCCGTTGTTTCTACTTGGAATGATCATTTGTTTGCTGTTGCCGTGATTTTGTATGGGCTGTCCCAATTTGTTCCTAGTTTTCCTTCCTGTGGGTCTTTGCTTGCTTGTGTTTTAGCTTTAAGCACGTAGTCCCCGACTTTCAACGGCCTGACCTTTGGCTTTTTGTTATAATAACATTCTGCTTGTTTGTTTTTGGCGATCATCCTTATGTAGGCCATGTCTCGTCGTTCTTCGACTTCATCGAGCTCTTGACTTCTACTTTCATCGTTCCTTGGTCCACTCTCGTGGGAGTATCTTAGTCCGGGCTCCCCAACTTCGATTGGGATTACTGCATCAGTCCCACAGACTAAAGAGTAAGGTGTTTCTCCTATGCTTGTCTTCGGTAGCCCCAGAGTACTTTTGGTAATATTTTCAGCCACAACCCTTTGGCGTCTTCAAGTTTTTTCTTTATGATGTTCAATATTGACTTGTTGGAGGACTCTGCTTGTCCGTTGCTCGCGGGATGGTATGGTGCTGAGACTATTCCTTTGATATGCCATTTCCTGAAAATTCAATAACCTTCTTTCCTGTAAATTGGGGTCCGATGTCGCATTTGATCTCTTTAAGGAGGCCGAACAGGCATACAATATTTTTCCATATGAAGGCGATCACTTCATGTTCACGTATTTGGCTGAATGCTCCTACTTCTACCCATTTAGAGAAATAGTCAGTTAAAACCAAAAGAAATCGAACGTTACCTTGCCCTGCCGAGAGGGGGACCACGATGTCTATTCCCCATTTGATGAATGGCCAAGAGGAAGTGACTAAGTGGAGGTTTTCGCCTGCTTGGTGAATCATTGGGGCCCACTTTTGGCATTGTTCTCATTTTTTTCACGATGTCCGCGACCTCTTTTTTCATGGTGGGCCAGTAATATCCTGCCCGTATAAGGCATCTAACTAAATCCTGATTGCCTGAATGAGCTCCGCAATGGCCTTCCTGTACCTTTTTAAGGACGCGCCACATCTGATTTGGGCCCAAGCATTTCGCCAGAGGGCCGTCGTACGTTCTTTTGTACAGATCATTGTGAATGATGTTGTACCTGGCTGGCTGCATTCGCAAGTTCTTGGCCACTTTTTTATTGCTTGGGAGTACGTCATCCTGCAAGTATGTAGAAATACTCTTGCACCAGTCCCAAGTCAAATTTATTGTTCTTACCTCGATTTGGTCTATTGATGAGTTGAATAGGTGGACTACATTTCTGTCTCCGGTTGTAATGTTTTTGGTGGCTGCGGCTAATTTGGCGAGGTCGTCCGCCTCGGTATTCTATGATCGGGGGATCTGGTCAAATTGACATTCATCGAACGCGGGCAACAGCTTGCAGATTTCAGTCTGGTATTTTTGTAACCTTTGTTCCTTGATTTGAAAAGTCCATGTGACTTGGTTGATAACGAGTTACGAATAGTAGTGTAGTCTTAACCATTTTTCCCCGTATTTGAGTTCTAGCCTTAACCCAACAATTACGGCCTCATACTCGGCCTCGTTGTTAGTCATGTCCGGGCACTTTATGGACTGGAAAATCACTTCGTCGGTCAGAACTTCGAGTACGAGTCCCAGTCTGGACCCTGTTGCATTAGACATGTCGTCAGTGTACAGGACCCAAAGGTCCTATATTTGGGGAGAAGTTTGGGCGGCTTTTCTTTTAACTTCGGGCATTATTTTTGCGCTGAAGTCGACGACGAATTCACCAAGAACTTGTGACTTTATCGCTATTCGCGGTTGATATGTGATATCGTGTTTGCTTAGTTTGATGGCCTATTCGGCCAACCTTCCCGATAGCTCAGGTTTATGCAAAATATTTCTTAGGGGGAAATTCGTGACGACTGAGATGGCGTGGCACTGGAAATAGGGTCTAAGCTTTCGTGAAGCTATGACTAAGGCCAGGTCTAGTTTTTTCGAAGTGAGGGTATCTCGTCTCAGCGTCGACTAGTGTATTGCTAATGTAACAGATAGGAAACTGCATACCTTTATTTTCTCGGACTAGGATTGCGCTCACAGCTACTTCGGATACAGCAAGGTAGACAAGGAGGCATTCTACTGATTCTAGTTTTGAGAGCAATGGCGGTGATGACAAATACGCTTTTAACTCCTTCAAGGCTTGGACGCACTCAGAAGTCTATTGGAGGCTGTTATCCTTCTTGAGTACGCCGAAGAATCTGTGGCACCTATCTGACGATCGCGAAATAAACCTTGAAAGGGCAGTGATATGGCCGGTCAATTTCTGAACCTGTTTTTTGGTGGTCAAGTGCTCTGGTATCCCTTCGATGGATTTGATTTGATCAAGATTGACCAGTATCGTCTGAGTATTTTGCATGTCATCTATGGTATTCCATATCGTCTGAGTATTTTGCATGTCATCTCTGGTATCCCTTCGATGGTATTCCGTATCGTCTGAGTATGTCGAATGTTTCTCTCAGGTGGTCGATGTGGTCTTCTCTAGCATGTCATCTATGTAGATTTCCATTGTTTTGCCGAGTTGGTCTTTGAACATCCTTGTCACTAACCTTTGGTAAGTTGCCCCTACATTTTTCAGCCCGAAAGGCATGACCCTGTAGCAGTACGTCCCCTAATGGGTGATAAAATTGGTTTTCTTCTGATCCTCTTTTTCCATGAGGATTTGATTATAGGCTGAGTAGGCGTCCAAGAAGCTCAGTAGTTCGTACCTGGCCGTTACATCGATGAGTTGGTCGATATGGGGTAATGGAAATGAATCCTTGGGGCATGTTTTGTTCAAATCTGTGAAATCTACACACATCCACCATTTTCCGTTCTTCTTTTCAACATGACCACGTCGGCAACCCATTGGGGGTATTTCGACTCCCTGATGGAGCCATTTTCCAACAGTTTTCCACCTCTTCGCCTAACGCGTCATTAATTATGGAATTGAACTTATGCCTCACCTACCTAACCGGGGGGCGGAATAGATCGACATTCAGTTTGTGCGTGGCGATTTCATTTGGGATACCTGGCATATCTGCTTGGCTAAAAGCAAACAAGTCCAGTTAGCAGTTAAGAATTGATGAAATTTACCTAGTTCCTGAAGTTTGCAGATGATGTAAGCTTTCTTGTTGTAGTCGTTACTGTCTATTTGAATGGGGTTGAGGTCTTTTATGGTCGATCCCACAACTTAGACCGTATCGGGGTCTCTGATGAAGTCCTTGCTATCATCACATATCGACCTCGACCCTGCTGATTGCTATGCCTCTTTTTCTTTGTTGAGTGACCGTGCAGTCTAGGGCGATGCGGTAGCATTCCCGAGATATGTGTTTTCCCCCTCGTATACTGAATATTCCCCATGGAGTTGGGAATTTGATGACTTGGTACAAGTTGGAAGGGATGACTCTCATGGTGTGTATCCATGGTTACCCTATTATGGCGTTGTACACTGTGTCTTGGTCCATGATATGCAACGTGGTTTCCAGAATTACACCACCGGCCAGGACGGGGAGTGCGATTTTGCCAGATGTTCGCTCAACTGTATCACGCGACACTATCTTATCTTCGAGTTTCATTTGTGCAAGTACTCGAGGATGGATAATGCACGTGTCACTCCTATCGTCTACCATAATGCGCCTCACATCAGTATCAAAAATTTGTAAAGTGATAACAAGGGCATCATAGTGAAGGAAAACCAAACCATTGGTATATGACTTATCGAAGATGATACTTTCTTCAAGTTCATCATATCGTTCGTGAATGATTGACCGTCTGAGGTTGTGGGTTGTGGTGAACTTCACAGTGTTGATAGAAACATCATCGCCGGCACTGATGATCATGTGGACGGTGCGGGTTGGCGAGGGCGGTTTCGGCGGTCCTTGATGTTGTTCATATCCTCTGGAAAAATTGGTCCTTCCCCGCTCGCTCAGCAACTCTTTGAGGTGTCCCTGTCATAGCATGTTTACGACCTCCTATCTTAGAGTGATGCAATCTTTGGTTTTGTGCCCTCACTCTTGGTGGAACTCACAAAGGGCGTCCGATTTTCTAGTATCGGGTCAGACCTCATCTTTTCTGGCCACTTCACCTTTGGTCCGAGCTTCTCCAAGGCATAGACTATTTCTGTAGGTGACACACAAAACTTGTGAGTGGATAATAAAGAGGGCATACCTTTTTTGTTCCGGTGAGTCCTTGTCCTTGATCTGGGTGGGCCCTCTTCGTGGCGGGTGGAGGAGGCAATGGCGGTTCTAACATAAGGTAGATGTCGTTCCATGTTGGGTCGTAGAGCTGTGAGGTCCCTTCTGATATCATTTCTTCGATCTTTTCTGGATTCGGCCTGTACTGAGGTCAATCGATGAGTCGGTCCATTGAGGTCGTCTTCGTCTGCTCGGACCTCGGCACGATACGCGTTGTGTATTTCATCTAAAGTAGTTGGGAGGGGGGTACTTCAAAAGCCGACTTAATAACTTTCTTGTTGCCCTTGAACCATTTCTGCTCAGCCCATTCTGAAGAGTTGTGACCGTCATCCCTTCCGATACGTTCGGCAAGTTCATTCTTACTCAGTTGAACTGGGCAAGGAAGTCCCCGAATCCTTCTCCCGGAGACTGTTTAATAGAAAATATGTCATTTACTCTCGCTTTGGCCTTCTTGGCCCCAACATGGGCCAATACGAACTTGTCATTCATTTCTTCGAAAGTTTCAATGGAACGCGCAGACAGTTGTGAATACTATGTTAACGCTCCTCCCATGAGGGTCTCGCCGAATTTTTTCAACAAAATAGAGGATACTTGTTCCTTGGCGAGATTATTTCCTTTCACGGCGATGACGTAGTGAGTCTTATGGTCTTCGGGGTCGGTCGTGCCATCATATATTTTCAGATAGGGCTGCATTTTAAAGGTTTTTGGTATGGCATGTAGGGCACACTATACAGCTACTCGACAAATCGACTGGCATCTCTCTTCGGGAAGAGCTTAGGGGCGCCCGGTATCTTATCGACCCTCTTTTGTTGTTCTCTCATTTGGTCCTGAAATGTTTTGTTCTTATTTTCCATTTTCTCCATCCTTTTCAGAATGGTTGTGAGAGTGTCGTCACCTGCACTATTAATGACATGTAAGTAATACTTGTCGTTGGAGGAGGGGGAGGAAATTGGTCATGCTGCTCGTCTGCTGGTTGTATTACTCAAGTCCTTGCATTTTCTGTAGCTGTGTCCCGAGCGGGCTTATGGAGGACGCTGGTTAGCGTATCAATTAGCCAAGCCTCAAGGAGATTTTTTACATTTGGAAGCGTCTCTTCCGCCATAGATGTGAAGACTCCCTTACCAAGAGATTTCGTGATGCTGCAGTGAGAAGGAGGTGATCCATCTCGACTAGGGGAGGCATCGGGCGTTGTGTCTCCGTCTGCTGTTTCACAGCTCTCATTGATGACATTCATGAGGTTGGTTGAGAGGTCACTTATTATTCTCGTTCTTTCTTCTCTGTTACCTGCCATATTGGATTTGTGCATGCAAAGAAAGATATTGTTCTTGCTTTTTTTTTTACGTTAGTAATCCAATGTTAGTTATAGATCTAGAGGAAACTAAAAATTTAACTAGTAAATCTCCATAGATGGCGCTAAATTGTTTTATCAAAAAGTATAACTTTCTGTTAAAATGATTATATTTATGTAATAATGGATCAAACCTAGTTAATGATAATATCGCTAAATGTGAGTTCTGAAAATGTGGCTAACATTAAACAGATCTAGTGGGGGATTGACAATAGCATTCATTAAATATTCCAAAAAGTATGAACAATAATGGAGAGGTAACTAGCAATAAATAACAATAAATGTCATTTAAGTAAATAGGAGAAGTGGTTCACCCAATAAAGAATGAACTAGATGATTATTCCTCCTTACAATGATGAGTGACATATAAATCATAGAATATTCGGACTATTCTCGGATATGATGAAAAAGTGTGAAATAATATGAACAAGAATCTTGATAAAAAGATAGTCTTTGTATCTTTACAGGATAGAGAGAATCTTTATTAGAAGTCTGTTCTTATCAAGTGAATGTCACATGCCCTCATTCATTGTCTTTTTTCCTATTTATGCGGGGCATATCCCTAACAAACACCTTTTGTTTTATTAGTGGGCTAGTGCAAAATGAGTCTATAGTTATGGTCTTGGGAATCTGTTCATCCCTGCGATGATGGCTGCCAAAAGCATGGTGGGGCGAATCTCTGGAGCTTTCCTAGCCACTATACTTTTCTTTTTTATTTTCTTTTCTGAAAATTGGTTTGATTTGCTTCACCTATGAGAATTTCTACCAATTCGACCTGGTTCGGCACGAAATTAATAGTACAAGTGGCGAGAATATTTTCTAGAATAGTCTCTTTAATATTCTATTCTAAAAATTAGCCGTTACAGCTCTATCTGCGGTGCTCGACCTCGACCATTGTTGACATATCGACCGCGAGTCTTGCTGCTTCCTGGTCAACCTCGACTGATTCTTTCCTTAGTGATACCTTGCCTTAAATATTGTAATGCAGATTTCGACTTATACAACTTTCTCATTTCAAATTTAAATAAGTCTCACCATTCTATATTTTTCGTTTTACTTTTTCTCGATACGCCACTTGGCTTCAAATAAATATTGATTGCCAGCCTTTTAATATAATTTAGACAACTTTGAATATATTATCTTGATATCAAGCTTGAGTACCACTTGGCTTCACTTTCAAGCTTGCTTAATTCTTCAATTGTCTAAATTTATCAATAATATATTAAGTATTATTTATTTACTGTCTTTTATTTCTTAAATTTAGTATTTTATCTATAATCTATAACTTAAATAATTTTATATTTAATACTAATTTTGTTTTTTTACATCGTCCAAAATATATGCTCTTTTATTATTTTATAAAAATTATATCAATATTTTTAATATTTTCTTCTACATTATATGGAATAAATAATTAGACTTTTCTTCTATTTTATTTTTAATATAAAGTTATGATTTTTAATTTTTTTTACTATGTTTCTTGTAATAATTTTTTTATTATATATTTTTTATTTTGTGTGAATTGATAATGATCAGTGAGACGAATACAAATAGGGAAAGAGAGAAGAATATATCTTATTTTTTAAATTAATTCAAAATATTTTTGTCTCTCGATTCAAACTTATAAACTTTATCTCAATTCAAATTTAGGTTATTAAGGACCTCAGTGTGGATATCAAATATGGGGTGCAAACAAAAGAAAAAACTTCTTGTAGCCAAAAGCTTTTGAGGTAAAATCAAATGGTTAATTACACTTATGTAAGCATGTGTTTAATTTCCACTTATTCAACTTGGATTTTTTTTTTCCTGTCTCATGTTATTTCTTTGTTCCACAAATTGTGCTTTTCCCATTGAAAGATAGGAGTACTAACTTAACTAATAATCTGATCGAATGACCGCAAGATTAGAGTTATAGACCTCATACAAAAAATAATTAGGAAAATGATTTCCCCAAAATTAAAGCCCCGTCGAGATTCATAAATAGACAAATTAAATAAGCATATGCTTCAATTCCACTTTCTACAAGGCTAGACGTAGCTCAAACGTAAAGCTACAACAAGAAGTTTGGAGCAAAAGCCATAGATTGGTTCGAAAGGTGATTGTTAAATTAATGTACAATAGTGCCTTTGAAAATTTTCTATCAACTAACTTTGCACCTCCTTGCAAGGACCTTCCTGTTAAAGGCTACTTACCTGTAAGTACTCCCCCTAAATAACATTTTCTCACAATAAATTCTCATGTTATATACTAACACGTACGTAGTTTACTTTATTTTTCTTGTTACTTTTAGTGGTTATGATGATCGATAGAATAAAAGTAAATAACCTCAAACATTTCGAATTTTTAATGATGCATGTGCTATTTTATAAAGATCACAAGACATAAATCCTAACCAGTCTAAAGTCTAAACAGATCGAACGTTTTCTAGTAGTCAAAGCATAGAACAAGCTGGCCGGGGACAAAGGAAAAACTTGATGAAGAAAAATATTTTATTTAATTTCATTTTAAACCTATTTACTCAAGTTTCTTTTTGCTCGTCTCTAGAGTGGTTTGAATTGAGCAGCGTATTATTTTTATGGTAACAGACCAATAACATGTTTGGCCAAGTTTTTAAAATTAATTTATTTCGAAAAGTACTTTTCTCAAAATGATTTACTTTGTAGTCTTCTTCTTTCTTCTCTATAAATGTGGATATTGCATCTGGTTTACTTTCCAGATTAATTATGACAAGTTTATGTCATTTTACTTAAAAGACTTTTACCTATATCTAAGCAAACAGATAGGTCATGAAAATGAGTATGTGAAAGCAAATAATCCTTGACCTTTGAAAATAGTACTGCATATTTTAGTATTTAATAAAATCCTTGATATATAAAATACAACATATATAGAGCATTAGTTTATTAAGTCCTTAATTTTCCGTTGATTCAATCCTGGATAAATTGTCGCTCCATTTGAGATAAATAAAGCAAGAAAAAAGTTTTTCACCTATAGAAATATATTGGGTTTGGTGTCGTTGTTGTAAAGTAAGATTTTTTTTATTTTTTTGTTATGTAGTGTGTTTATTATGGCACAAAATACTTTTCTAAAAAGATTTTCCATGATGAATCAATTTTTCAACCTTTTGTTTACCTAAAAGTATTTTCCATGCCATGAGGAAAGAGAACGACGTGTAAATATCCAATTTTTACCATGTGTCACATATTTTTTATCCAATGGGCAGTCACGCATTGAGATTTAAAAATAATCTCCAAAAATAAAATACTTTATGGGAAATTTTCTTTTTTCTCCCTCTGAAAACGCACCCGAATTCCAAAATTGAAGTAATTGTTCCCTCTTTTTTTATCCCCTAAACCATTTTACAAATGTTATCGTAGGAAACGAAAAATATAAAAGAAAAGCTGGAAATTAGGGGGACAAACTGACAGTTACTCCAGCGAAGCTCCGCCTAGCAAATTCGAAGAAAATAGCGACACGTGGCAGCAGCATCTCCACCAGCTTAACGGTATCAAGAGGAACATCATGATTGATCAAACTTTCACCCCTTTGCTTAATATATTCACCAAAATAGGTTAATTGATCATAGATATAGTATATGAATTATTTAAGATTAAGTAATAAACAGGCACGCATAGCATGCAATTACGTATATAAATAAATAATATAAGCACAGGGATTTCAGCTTAATTCCACTCTGAGTCTAAGAGAGACAGAGGTAAAATGGGGAGGATTAATGGAGTGGCGAGAATAGAGGGAGGAGTAGTGGTGGTTGACCCAAAGCCCCAAACTGGACTAACTGCTAAAGCCATAGATTTGTTAGAGCGGGTGATGGTGAAGCTGATGCACGACTCCAGCAAGCCACTTCCCTTTCTTCAAGGAAATTACGCACCCACTGATGAAACTCCTCCTCTTACCAACCTCCCCGTTAAAGGCCATCTTCCGGTCAGTTCAGTTAATTTCACAGTTTTCCCTATTCCACCTAGCTCCTTCTCTTTAGTTACATTCTTACGTACTTTAAGCAATTTTCGGAAATTTAAGATTCTTAGAATATATAATAGGACATATCGTTAAGATAAACCAAATATGTTTTCACCATTTAGAAAAAACAAGTTTGTTGAAGTTAACTTGTAGCAGAGTGTAATAGACTCTCGGTTTCTACATAGTAGCAGAATATGCATCTTTGCTCCAAGAGCTTGTTGAAACTGTATTTTCAAAGTGTGCTTTTGGGAGTTCAATTCATGACCCATTTGTTCATAATAAGGACCAACAATGTAACCTAACCTGATTGTAAATATGGGAGTATGTGACATGCCAAGAACTTCAGCTGTAGCAATGAATCAGTTGATATTTATCAGCTGTGAAGGGTGGAAAAATAAGATGAATAACAAAAGGTTTTACTTCATACAAAATACTAATCAGTTGATATTTCATCCTTTGGTTGTTTCTCCACTTCCATTTGTCCCCATAATTCTTTCAGGTTTGCATTATGAAAACTGATTGGGGTGAACAGATTGTTGTTTCCTTAATCTTTATTATAAAGAAGAACATATCCGAAACAACTTTAGTTCTAAGATCTTCATTATATGATGGATTAAGCTAGTTGGCTTCGCTGAAATCTAATAATCCATGATGAACTTTGCATGACAGGAGTGCCTAAATGGTGAGTTTGTCAGGGTTGGTCCAAATCCAAAATTTGCTCCAGTAGCTGGATATCACTGGTATTTTCTTTGCTTCATAACCTATTTCCATCACTATCTTTTCGTTCCTTCTCTTCTTCCCCCTTTCCTACTATAAAACAAATACAATCTCTGAGGTTACATAATAAAAGAATTTGTCGTTCTTGTTCATTGACATATATATTATATTCTTCTGCGCTCTTTGTTAGTGAAGAGATTCAGTTAAAAATTGCTAGTATTGAAACTCATCCTTGCTTTTTCTCTGTGCAGGTTTGACGGTGATGGGTATGTCTTTTGCAGACTTGGCTTTTCACTTACATAGTAAATTGTCACAAATCATTTTGGAAAAGAAGTGCCACTAGTATTCTACTCTTGCACTCGTTTTGAGCAAGAACAATGTCAATTTATTTTGCTGAAACTGGATTAGATTATTGCATTTCATGTGATTAATCAGCTACCTGGTATTATTTAATGAGGCAAGGAATCCCCACTTGATAACCTTTTAATCTTTGAAGAACTCATTCATGTTGTTGTACTCTTTTCTTAAGTGATAACTTCGTATGATTTGTCGACCTTGTGTGTGGCTCCTTAAACTTTTAGTTCAATAATACTATGTCATTTTAACCAGAGTCAGATATGGTATACAGGGGAAGATGCTTGTTGCTAGGTATTCTGAATAAAAATGATTGATGATTGGCACATTTCTTAATATCATGGCCAGCTTTGTTCATTATCTTAGTTCAATTTGCCTTTTTCCAGTGACAACAAAATTTGTTTGGTGTATCTACATTTCTGTGTTTCATGCTGCTTTTGATATGTGGAGGAGCACATGTTGAATGTGAAGGAAAATATCCTCGTATTGTATGACATCAAGAAAAATGTTACCTTGATTAACTTTATTTTTCCTTCAGCATGATTCATGGCTTGCAAATTAAGGATGGAAAAGCAACATATGTCTCACGTTTTGTGAGGACATCTCGTCTTAAGCAAGAAGAGTTCTTTGGAGGAGCTAAGTTTATGAAGGTGTACATTTGTTTTGAAGTTCTTACTCTCAAATTTCTTTGTTTTGTTAATCTTTTATTCTATGGAACATCAAACAATATACATTTGAAGTTTCTTGAACTTAATGTAATCATCTGTCCTTTATTTTTTGAACCATTGAGCTTTTCTTGCATAATTGAGGTTCCTTTATCTAGAAAACTAGCATAAGTTGTTAACTAAGTATTGGAAAATCAACATGTGACATTCAGATGTTGTATGACATACTCTGTCATCCTCATCTTATCGAATAAGGATCATTACCAAAAGTAGGGAATGGAAAAAAAGAAGAAGAGGATATAGAATACAGGATGAGAATGTAGTTCAAGCATGTCAACAATATTCTGAAGGAATAGTGAAGAAGAAATTTTACCTCTTCTTTTGGGACTCAATTGAAGGAGAATGTAAAGACTGGCAATCTTTTCAATACAACAACAACAACAACGACCCAGTATAATCCCACAAGTGGGGTCTGGGGAGGGTAATATGTACGCAGACCTTACCCCTACCCCGAAGGGTAGAGAGGCTGTTTCTAGGAGACCCTCGGCTCAAAAAAGCAACATGAGCCGATATATTAGTACCATAAAAATGCATAATAAAATAACAGCAATACAAGAGATATGAAATACAGAATACGAAATACGAAATAGATGGCTGGTATAGTAAAACTAGTAGGTAAAGCCCTGCATCAATAGACGACCAATGACATTCTTAGTCTAACTCCTAACTGGCTAGTCTCACTCTATTGTGCTGTAGAAATATTCACAACTTTCCCCTAACCTACAACCTTAATGCTCGACCTCCATAATTCCCTGTCAAGGGCCATGTCCTCAGTAATCCTAAGTCGCGCCATGTCCTGTCTGATCACCTCTCCCCAATACTTCTTAGGTCGCCCTCTACCTCTCCGCGTGCCCACCACAGCCAGTCGCTCACACCTCCTCACCGGTGCATCAGTGCTCCTCCTCTGAATGTGCCCGAACCATCTGAGTCTTACTGGCAATCTTTTCAATATGAGCAATAAAACTAGAAAACTTAAAAATGCCAAAATTAAATGTTGGAAAGTTTACTTGGTGTGATGAACAGTAACACTACCAAAATTTTTAGGTTGGTGAGTATTAGTTATTTGCTGTGCTTTATTACGGTCTACAAGTTTTAGAAAGCAATTTTTACAAAACGAAAGTTCCTGTTAGGCAATCAGAAAGCAGAGTAGACGAATCGGGGGAAGAGAAGCTGGTTGAAATTTGATGATTATTGAGATTGCTCTCCCAGATAAAAGGATCATTATGCTTCAAAAGATGAAATGATGGAAAGAGACAACTTTCAGCATTTCTGTCTTCACATTAGTATTATGGTAATTTTGCAATTAAAATGATTTTCCACTGAAATGACCTACACATAGTTCTTGGTCTACTTGTTATTAATTTAACCTGTTATGAGTAAAAAAACGTATAGAATGGTTCTGAATATCCAATCACTTACCTGGATTCACCTCATAGCTAAATTGGATGCATTCTTATTCAATGTTAAACCATCAAATTGTTCTTAGTTTGACCTGTTATGAGTAAAAAGATGTTTAGAATGGTCTGAACCAATTGCTTACCTGGAACATTCTGATGTTAGATGCATTCTTAATCTTCAAATTGATGCTGTTACTGTGTCAAGCAGCAATTTCTTTGTATATTGTTTAGTCTTTACTACTGCATTTGCAGATTGGAGATCTTAAAGGGCTGTTCGGGTTGTTCTCAGTATACATTTACATGCTCAGGGAAAAGCTGAAAGTTTTGGACACTTCTTACGGAAATGGCGCAGGTAGGTCAACAAGGTTTGAGCTTGTATGATGTTGTTATCTTGCTGGTTATATTTGCAACAACATTTTGTTATGAAGGAACTGAATCTCTTGAAGAATGATATGCATAGATGTGTGTTTTTTGTATGCCTGTGTGAGACTTAGGAAGAGGAAATGAGCTTTTTTCACCTTCTTTCAGCTAATACAGCTATGATATATCACCACGGGAAGTTTTTGGCTCTTCATGAGGGTGATAAACCATGTAAGTCTCTTCTCCATTTGATCTATTAACTGAGAAATTTAAGCTATCTATAATCTAATTGCTTGCTAGCCTGAATATGTTGTCAATTTTTCTTTGACATCTTAGAGTTAATCACTTTTTTTCCATTTATATTGTACCCTTTTAAGTCTCAGAAATTATTTTATATGTATTCAAACTGCCAAACAATGATTTGATTTTTTTTGATTGTTTTCCTTCTACGTATTGGCAAAATGAAAATCCCGTTCACAGATGTTGTTAAAGTTCTGGAGGATGGAGACCTTCAAACGCTTGGCATGCTGGATTATGATAAAAGGTTGCAACATTCCTTTACTGCTCACCCGAAGGTTGACCCTGTAACTGGTAAGAGAACAGTCGTGTGAATCTGCCTACAAATTATGGGAATAAATAGGACATTATTGTTGCTTCCAATCCTTTGTTCATATAGAATGCTATGCTAAACTTTTAAGAAATGGAACAACGATCAACTGTGGGTATCACTCATCATTCCCCTGTATCCTTTCCATTTCATGTGCTGGCTTCCTCCACTTGATGCTATTACTGTGTCAGCTGCATTTTGTTCAAGCGTACAACGAAACCAAATATGAATGTAAAATAAAGCTTGGGAGTAAAGATGATTTATTTATTCATATATTATTTTGGAAAATATATGTTTTCTTTTGGAATGGGAATATAGTTTGACTTGGATATATTTGCATACAGGGGAAATGTTTACTTTTGGATACTCGCAGACACCACCTTACGCTACATATAGAGTCATATCCAAGGATGGTGTCATGCAAGATCCTGTTCCAATAACTATACCAGCATCTGTTATGATGCATGATTTTGCTATTACTGAAAATTATTCAATTATGATGGATCTTCCGTTGTACTTCAAACCAAAGGTATGCCACCTTTACAGCTTCTTTCTGTTAATTTATATTATAGAGAGTAGCTTTACTCTCCTGATACCACTTGAAATTTTCCTTATGTTTTCAGTCAAAATTAATTATGAAAGTGAGTTCAGCTGATTAATGAGTTATGTATTTTTAGGAAATGGTGAAAAATAAAAAGCTGGTATACAGCTTTGACCCCACAAAGAAGGCTCGTTTTGGAATTCTTCCACGCTATGCGAAGAATGAATCCCTAATCAAGTGGTTCGAGCTTCCTAACTGCTTCATATTCCACAATGGTATGAAATTTTGAGATCTCAATTTTTTTGTTCGCCTTGAGTTCCCCTTTATTGGAAAACCGAACAGACTCTAGCCAGGATTTTAATATATATATTATTCAGTTCAATTGACTTTTGTAAGGAGCAAGTTTCACTTCAATTGATAATCCCTATTATGGAATATCTCCATTAAACTGGTTACAGGAAAAAATTTATCATGTTGAGCAGGTTTATTTCCAATGAAGTTTTTCACTTTGTGCTTCGCTCTTTCAGCCAAAATTCGCATGTTTTCCACAGTTGTTGGATGGCTAGATAATATCTGCAGGAAATCCGTAACTCTTAATGATGATAAATCTAGTCTGAAATTAACCTCATTAAGATTTGAGTGAGAAAGCCAAAAAAAAAAAATGGAAATGCATTTTTTGGCTATGCCTAAGAAGTAAGCTTTTGATTAAAAGCATGGCTTGGTATGTGCTACTGGCCTGTTACGAGTGCATAATATAGACATTACAACTTCTCTTATTTTTCTTGGCAATAGTTTCTTGCAAATCTTATTGTGCTTGCTCACTTCACTTCACTCAAACTGGCATGTGGCTACAATTAACTTCTGTGAGAGAGCCTTTCACTGATACTATGCTGCCCTGCTGGGACTTGAGATAAGAAGAAAACTGAGAATTAACCCATAAGCAACTTACGGTATAAGTGAAACTTATAAAGAAACGGATTTATCTGCATACAACTGTTCTCCTGAAAGAGAAGTTGCTCGATTAAGTTTTTAATTAATTCCTTTGGTGGAAAAGGAATTTGAGTACCTTCATGGAAATTTCCTTTTGCTAAAGTACCAAACTGAAAGAAAGATAGAAGGGGGTTCACCAAGATTGTAGTGTCTCTAGTCCTGATGTTTGACCTTGGACATATTTCCATAGCGACGTAGGTGGATACCTTAAAAAGCCTCATGCTGGGTCTATGCTGCACAAAACGACGTAATTCCCCATTTATCAGAAATAGTATTTTAGTAAAGAAGAAAAGCATTCTGGGCTGACTACTACATGCCTATCTAGTGCAGTGGCTTGGAAGCAAGTTACCTCGACCATCTTCCGAAGCTCTAAATAATTTACTGACTGAAGGCTGTGGGCGGACTGCGCTACATTCAGCCACACCACAGGGACCCCGAAACCATCTTTTCTAGTTGCGGGATGAAATTCGTCAGCAAATTGCTGGCTCTGAATAACCAGATTTCTACAGACCAACCGAGAACATAGCTACCAACCTGCGGAGTTCATTAAACCCGCTTCCTGATATACTTCTCTACAGCTTTGAAGAGATGGATACACTTTGTACTCAATGTAGATGGTTTGCACTTCTCAGATCGTCTCATTAGACATAATGACTGCCTGGCTTTGAGTAACTTCTGTTATAGACTGCAAAAACACAAAAAATGTTTCACTCTTATTAGCACCATTCGTAACTTCAACAAGTCACAAGATATAAATGCCAAAGTCTTACGAACCGATCCAAACTGAGTTTTGTTTGATTGCTTTACCAGCCAATGCTTGGGAGGAAGGAGATGATGTGGTCTTGATCACTTGCCGTCTCCAGAATCCAGATTTAGATGCGATTAATGGAACTGAAAAAGAACAACAGCGTGACGGTTTCACAAATGAGCTGTAGGGAAACTGTAACCTCATGATCTTAATTGACTTTAATTATCTTTGAATGTTCTTGATTTTAGTCGTAATTATCAGGTATGAGATGAGATTCAATATGAAGACTGGTCTAGCATCACAGAAGAAACTTTCAGAGTCTGCTGTTGATTTTCCACGGGTCAACGAGAACTACACTGGAAGGTCAGCTGTTACAACATTTTCAGTTTAATTCTGAAATTCCTACACTACATAAAATAGACAGGATGTGGATTAATGGATGTTAAAGTTCTGCGTAGTACCTTCATCTGCTGGCTGTCTATTTTGCTTCATCTTTTTTTTTTCATAGTGTTGAGAGAATGCTTAATTGTAGTGACTTGATCATCTCATTTTCATTTCTTATCTTGTCTGCCTAGAGGTTTGTTTAGAAAATCTTCCTTGTGCCGTCATAATGATAGTGACTTTTGTAAACTTTAGGAAGCAACGCTATGTATATGGAACCATTTTAAACCACATGGCCAAGATAACAGGAGTTGTCAAATTTGATTTGCATGCGGAACCAGAGACTGGAAAAACAAAGCTCGAAGTCGGCGGTAACGTTCTTGGAATCTTCGACCTTGGACCTGGAAGATTTGGCTCAGAGGCAATATTTGTTCCCTGTCAGCCTGGGACAGAATGTGAAGAGGATGATGGCTACTTGATATTGTTCGTACATGATGAGAACACTGGGTACCTCATCTACCACTCTCTTTCGTCGCATAAACAAAATACACAATTATTTATAACAAGGACCTTTTCTGTTTGAGACCAAAAGATAGAGATATTGAGTGTCTTTAGGTTGAATTTACTGTTTTAAATCAAGAATAAAGTGGGAACGGAAATGTAGATTTCATCTCAAAGTTTTCTGCTTCAAGCCAAGTATTAAGTAAAAGAGCATAATAATGCAACTTGCCTCACAATTATGATTTGAAGATTGTGGCATGGCCTGGAAATCGATAAGATGCCGTGTTAGGTAACCTCCTGCTGAAAGTTTTCCAAGATTTCGCAAATCCTATCAAAATAAAAGAAAGTCTCATTCAATCAGTTAAACACACTGCACTCTCGAACTAGTTAGGTTTATGAGTCTTCTGTATATTCCTCTCTATTTGGGTTCACTTTATTGCAAAACTGGCAAGTGATTTGTCTTTTAAAGCAATAATCAATGTTGTCAAAGACGCGCTTAAAGCGCACTTAAGCCCTGAAGCGAGGCTCTAACATGTTGAACGCTCCGCCTCGCTTTGTGGGCTTAGTATCGCATCAACGCTCTTAGGCATACTTTTACTTGCCAATGAGTGTAATCCTAATAAGGCAACACTTAACAATTGATATTTCACTTTATCGTAAATCTTTTCCAATTTCTTTGTCCATATATTTGTTATTCATGCTTATAATTATTAGTCTTAGATTACATATACATATTTTTACTTTTTCTCAGTTGTGCTTTTTTCATTAAAGCCCGCACTTTATTTGCGCTTTGCGCTTAAAGCCCCAACGGACCTTAGAGCTTTTTTGCGCTTTTCGCATTTGATAACACTGGCAATAATGGGTTCTCTGCGTTCCTACTGGGACATAATATAAGATTAGCGTAAGCCTAAAATGGCTCTCTGTTATTCTTGTAATAAGATACAAATGCTCAGAAAGGAGAATTCTCCGTTGAAGAAAATCTCAGTCCTAAATAGGAGAATGACCAATCTAATGCCTTCCCTTTCAGGGAAGCAATTGTGACTTTTAAGGTACATTATTTTGTGCCAGAAACTTGAGATATTTTCTGACCAATTCCATTCTCTGATACACTATGCAGAAAGTCATCAGTGAATGTAATTGACGCGAAAACAATGTCAGCCGAACCTGTAGCAGTTGTTGAATTACCCAAAAGAGTTCCATATGGATTCCATGCCTTCTTTGTCACAGAGGTAGTTATCATAACATTCTTTGTTCTGCTGGTTGTTGGTTAATTTTTTTTATGTATAATAAGTGACCTTAACTTTTTATCTGGGTGGTGTCCTTCCTAGATTTGGAGTTTTCCTTATATCACTAGCCTTACTTAAACTAGGATTTAGCCTAAATGAAGATTTTTGCTGATAAATAGTTGCTAATAGTTTTTATATGTTATCATGATTAACTTATTATGTGTTAGTTATTTAGATTTTCTCTGTTTCCCAATGTTCGAGGAAGAGTTCTTTACTTCCTTGTGTTAATTTCATAGCTTACGCTCACTGTCGCAAATATGAGATGCCAAGTATTTCCAGTAACCTAAACTCCTAAGTAGTTGACAGCCTTGATTACTACTACATGTTTTCTTATTATATTATTGTTGATAATGCTTGTTCTCTTATTATCATGTTATTTGCTGTTGGTATTGCTTGTTGTTACTGATTTCTTTGTCTTTCCTTGAGCGGAGGTTCTATCGGAAACAGCCTCTCTACCCTCAAGGTCGGGGTAAGGTCTGCGTGCACACTACCCTCCCCAAACCCCACTTGTGGTATTATACTGGGTTTGTTGTTGTTAAAATCCTGAGTAGATAAGAACCTGTATTCTTTTCCGTTAAGAGGACGCAAACTTATAATGCTAAGTGCTTCTGGAATCAACAAAATTGAAAAGATTAACCAAAGCAAACATGAGACTCAATTTCCGTTCTTCCATTCACCCTTTTCCATTCATTCTTGGTTTTCCTAAAGAGTGTGTGAAATTTTAGATGATTTGGTCATGTGATCTAGTTTGACTTTCTGTGGACTTGCAATTTGTTGCTTCTGATGACCCTCATAGCAGCAAGTTCAAGCAGTTGTGACTCTTTTGACTTGTTTTTTATTTTATTTTTCTAATTTACATTTTGGTTTATACTTGGTTCCATTCTCTCAGTTCATCATCCTCTGTACAGGAACAAATACAAGAACAGGCCAAACTGTGAGAGACACTTGTGAAGAATGGATCAGCAAGCCAGTCTTCCGGCAACATGCAACTCTATATCAGTTGTCATCATCAATTTCTGTAATTTATGGAACTATATTCATGCTACCTGCTATAAGCAGGTTGCCACTGCTAACTAAAACATAATAATTGTGCTAGTAATCTGTATTTGAAAATATATTAAAAAATAAAAACGCTATAAAAGCATAAATGCAGAAGAACAGAATTATTCCAAGCCCACTGAATTCACAGTATTTCTTTAAGGAACTTAATCCCCTCCTAGTACCCAAGGTTGTGGATTATTTCCTTCCAGGATAGAACGGATTACCCTCACTGGTGTAGCGGTGTTTCAAACCTCAGTGACAACGAACGCAAAGAACAGTAGTAAATCACACTTACTGTTTTCTTTTCTGTTAAAACAATGTAGAAAGAAGGAGAAATTAGAATTTTTGTAAGGAAAATTTGAGGGAGGGTTCATGTATTTATAGCCAAAAAACGTTGGATTATATTGAAGAGTTACAACTCTTCATGTAAGGTTGCAACTCAAAATGGTTGTTTCATAAAACGGCCATTTTTGCAAACCGGCAAATTCAGTTATAACGGGAAAATTAAAACAGAGGAAAATTGAATTACTGTTATAGAAATGGTCTAATTTGGATTAACTAATATTGCGTTAATATTAACACATAAATTTGATCCAAAAAATTAATCAATCAATCACATCATTCCGAAACCGAAGCCGAGCCGAGCGATGACGATGACGGCGCGACACTTGCCTTCTTCTCAACTCTTTAAGAGCTAGAAGAAGTGCAATTGTATAAATACCCATCAAAACTCTTTTCCTCCTCCAATATGGGATAATGTCCCTTTCTGAAAGAGTGAAATTCAAAAAAAAATTATTTTCCCTCCATTTCCCATTCACTCTATTTTAAGCTCTAAGAAGCTTAAAACCCAACAATCCCCCACATAAATGGGGAATGGCTATATTACAGATATATGCATGAAAAACTGTGTGATTTACAAGCAAGGATTAATCGCATCTGGATAAGTAGGTTTCCCTTTGAACTTTCCGTAGTGAACTTATGTCGGATATACTCGATCAATCGGTAGATTTGATATCTTTGAACCGTTGAACTTTGGTGTATACCTAGACAACCATAAGTCACACAACTAACCCTCAATTGTCTTTAGTTCTCATTGTTGTGTTCGTTTCATCCATGAACACCACTTGCTTCATAAATGCGTAGAGAATTGGCCTTGCAAAATTTTCCCTGAAGCGGCTAACACTTCACACTTATATAGGTGATTTCTCAACGTGTCATCTCGTAGATACACTCTTTGATATATCCCGTATCAAATTTAGAAATCATTAAAAACCCTTATTGCTTTATCCTTGGTATTGAACATTGTTTCATCACGAGAATGGACCAAAAAATTTTAGTTGACAATGTTGAACCGTCATTAATAACTTTGTTTTATCTCCTTGAACCTAGATCTTAGGATCTTCAATCTTCTAGGTAGAGTTACCGCCACAATGACTTGTCCTCGGCCATAGTCTCGTTCCCCTCGATGATCTTTCAACTACCTCTCTAGTTAGGCCTTTTGTAAGTGGATCCGGTACATTATCGCTTGACTTTACGTAGCCAATTGTGATGACCCCCCTAGAGAGTAGCTGCCTAACGGTTTTAGGTCTTCGTTGTATATGACGAGATTTACCGTTATACATAACGCTCCCAGCCCTTCCGATTGCCGCTTGACTATCGCAATGTATGCATATTGGTGCCAACGGTTTGGGCCAAAATGGAATATCTTCCAAGAAATTACGAAGCCATTCAGCTTCTTCACCGACTTTACGTAAGGCTATAAATTCAGCCTCTATTGTAGAGCGACCTACACGTTTGTTTGGATGACATTGAAGATACCGCTCCTCCACCAATAGTGAATACTATCTACTTGTGGACTTAGATTCAGTTGAACCGGTGATCCAATTTGCATCACAGTATCCCTCAATCACCGTAGGATAATTACTGTAGTGCAAAACAAATTCTTGGTTATGTTTTAAATATCCCAAAACTCATTTCATCCCCATCCAATGAGATTGGCCTGGATTACTCATGTATCGACTCAATTTACTTATAGCACAAGCTATATCTGGTCGAGTACAATTTATGATATGCATTAAACATCCCAGCACACGAGCATAATCAAATTGTGATATGTTTTGGCTTTTGTTCTTCGCAAGTGCAATATTCATGTCAATTGGAGTCTTTGCAACTTTAAAATCTAAGTACTTGAATTTTTCAAGTATTGTTTTAATGTAATGAGATTGCAACAATGCCATACCTTGAGAAGTCTTATGGATCTTAATACCTAGAATTAAATTGGCAACTCCCAAGTCTTTCATATCAAACTTGCTAGTTAGCATAAGCTTAGTCACATTTATGTTGACAATGTCATTCTCATTATCAGCATATCATCCACATATAAGCAAACAATGACTATGTGATTTGTAACATTTTTAATGTACACACATTAATCATATTCATTTATCTTGAAACATTTGACAACATTGTTTGGTCAAATCTCGCATGCCATTATTTGGGTGCTTGTTTTAGTCCGTAAAGCGACTTAAAAAGTCTACATACCTTATTTTCTTTACTTGGAACTACAAACCCTTCAGGTTATTCCATGTAAATTTTTTCCTCCAAATCTTCATTTAAAAGGGTCGTTTTAATGTCCATTTGATGAATTTCAAGACTATATAGTATATACCGCAGCTAATGCTACTAACGTTCGTATGGACGTAATTCTTGTAACTGGAGAGTATGTATCAAAATAGTCAAAACCTTCTCTTTGTATATATCCTTTGATCACAAATCTTACCTTATATTTTTCAATAGTACCATCATCTTTTATTTTCATCTTAAAAATCCATTTAGAACCCAATGGTTTATTGTCCGGTGGAAAATCAACCAATTCCCATGTATGGTTGTTCAGTATGGATTCTATTTTACTATTGACTGCCTCTTTCCAAAATAATGATTCGGAAGAAGATATAGCTTCTTTAAATGTCCGAGGCTCATTTTCTAATAGAAAGTCACGAAATCTGGTACAAATGAAGTAGACATTCTTTGACGTTTATTGCACCTTGGATCCTCCTGATTATATATACTTTCTTTTGTTTCTTCCCGAGGTCTTTTAGATCCTTCACTAATCGACTAACATTCCTTTTTATTATAAATGTCGGGATTTTCTAATTTATGAACTAGAAGTCGATATGCTTTACTATTGGTCGCCAATACTATGAAAAAACAATCAACAGTTTTCGGTCCTATTTTTACCTTTTTAGGTTTAAGAACATGAATTTTTGCCAAACACCCCCACACTTTAAAATAATTCAAGTTGGGCTTCCTTCCTTTTTATTTTTCATATGGAATGGATTGCATTTTTCTATGGGGTACTCGATTTAGTATCATGTTAGCCATAAGAATGGCTTCCCCTCACAAGTTCTATGGCAAACCAGAACTTATCAACAATATGTTCATCATCTCCTTTAATGAACGATTCTTTCTTTCCGCAATCCCATTGGATTGGGGCGTGTAAGGGGTTGTTGTTTGATGAATAATTCCATATTCTAAACATATCTCTTCAAAAGGAGATTCGTATTCATCACCTCAATCACTTCTTATCATTTTGATTTTATTGTTATGTTGTGTTTTAATTTCATTTTTGTATTGCTTGAATACATATAGTGCTTCATCTTTACTATTAAGTAAGTAAACATAGTAATATCGAGTATTGTCGTCAATGAAAGTTATGAAATACTTCTTTCCATCGAGATATGGTATTGACTTCATGTTGCAAATATCTGTATGAATTAAGTCTAAAAGATTTGAATTCCTTTCAACTGACTTATAAGGATGTTTAACATGCTTAGAATCCATGCATATTTGACATTTTGATTTGTCGCATTCAAACTTAGGCAATGCTTCCAAATTAATTATTTTTCGTAAGGTTTTATAATTGACATATCCCAAACGTATATGCCATAAATCATTTCACTCAAGTAAGTAAGAAGAAGTTGAAATTTTATTATTGTCAACAACCATTAAATTCATCTTGAAAAAGGCCCTCAGTAAGGTAACATTTTCTTAAGTACATCTCGTTCTTACTTATTACAACTTTGTCTAAAATAAAAATACACTTAAACCTGTTCTTGACGAGAAGTGAAATAGAAACTAAGTTCTTCCGTATTTCAGGTACATGACAAATGTTGTTCAGAGTCACCACCTTGCCAGAGGTCATCTTCAGGAATATCTTTCCATAACTTTCAATTTTGGCCGTTGCAGAATTTTCCATAAAAATGGTCTTGTCGGGTCCAGCAGGAGCATATGAAGCAAATGCATCTTTAACAGCACAAACATGGCGGGTGGTACCGGAATCAATCCACCATTCCTTACGATTTCCCACTAAGTTGCATTGAGACAATATAGTGCACAAGTCATCAATATTATCATTTGTTTCAACCATATTTGCTTGACCTTTTTTCTTTTCTTTCTTTGGAGCATGACATTCTGCAACTTTGTGTCCAACCTTTCCACAGTTGTGCCAGTTTCCCTTGAATTTCTTCTTCCTGGGATAATTGTTTGGTCCAGAAGACTTCTTCGTTTCTTCGGATTAGTTGGAAAAGTTTCAACAATATTTGCTCCCATAATTATTGAGTTCCCATGTGTCTTCTTTTCTGTAGCTTTATTGTCCTCTTCGATCCTCAATCGAACGATGAGATCTTCGAGTTTCATCTCCTTGCGCTTGTGTTTCAAGTAGTTCTTAAAGTCCTTCCACAAAATAGGCAACTTCTTAATCATCGCTGCAACTCGAAATGCCTCATTGATGACCAAGACTTCAATGAAAAATTCCTAACTAGTAACAAAATTAATACTTTCAACAAAAGCATTAATTCAGATTATACCTTCAGCAAGGAAATTATGAATTATAACTTGCAGCTCTTGAACTTGGGTAACGATAGGCTTGCTGTCTACCATCTTATAGTCCAAAAACTTGGCTGCAACAAACTTCTTCACACCAACATCCTCGATTTTATGCTTCTTTTCCAACGCATCCCATAGTTTTTTAGAAGTTTTTGCATTAATATAGATGTTGTAAAGATCATCCTCCAGTCCACTAAGAATATAATTCTTGCACAAGAAATCTGAGCGCTTCCAAGCCTCAGTCACAATAAAATGTCCGTTATCCGAAGTTGATTCTGGCAGAACCGGAACATCCACTTTGATGAACTTCTGTAGACTTAAAGTAGTCAAATAGAAGAACATCTTCTGTTGCCAACGTTTAGAATCAATCCCAAAATTGTTTTTAGGCTTTTCCGTTAGTGGTGCACAGAATGACTGGAAGTAGCAACATTGCTCGTAGATCCAACCACGGGGGTTATTGTTTCTGTCATTTCTGTTAACAACAAAACAGAAACAAATTTAATTAACGGTGAAGTATTTAAAATCTTCAAACCGAATAACTTTAATAGAAACAGATTAAATACGACGGTGAAGATTTTATTTCTTCAAAGCGAATACAGAATGAGAAGAAAATCACAAAGATTTCAATCTCGTAATGTCAACCAAGGAGTAGAAATCCGAAGATTTTAGTCTCCAAACTGAGAGTAGAAATCACTAGGATTTAGTCTCCCACAAATAGAATATAAGATGAATACAGAAAAAAAAATTAAGTTCCTTAAGATTGTTAGTAATCTGTATTTGAAAATATATTCAAAAATAAAAATGCTATATAAGCAGAAATGCAGAAGAACAGAATTATTCCGAGCTCACTGAATTCACATTGTTTCCTTGAGAAACTTAACCCATTCTTAGTACCCGAGGTTGTGAATTATTTCCTCCCAGAATAGAACGGATTACCCCCATTGGTGTAGCGGTACTTCAAACCCTACTGACAAAGAACAGTAGTAAATCACACTTACTGCTTTCTTTTCTGTTAAAACAATACATAAAGAAAAAGGAGAAATCAAAATTTTAGTAAGGAAAATTTGTGGGGGGGGGGGGGGATTCATGTATTTATAGCCAAAAAATGTTGGGTTATACTGAAGATTTACAACTCTTCATGTAAGGTTGCAACTCAAAATGGCTGTTTCATAAAACGGCCATTTCTGCAAACTGCCAAATTCAATTATACGAGAAAATTAAAATGGAGGAAAATTAAATTACCGTTATAGAAACGGTCTAATTTGGATTAATTAATATTGCGTTAATATTAACAAATAAATTTTGTCCAAAAAATTAATCAATCAAATCATTTGACCAAATCCAATTCCAAAGCCGAGCCGAGCGACGATGACGACGATGCGAAGCTTGCCTTCTTCTCAACTCTTTAAGAACTAGAAGAAGTGTAATTGTATATATATACCCATCAAAACTCTTTTCTTCCTCCAATATGGGACAATGTCCCTTTGTCAAGGAGGGAAATTCAAAAAAAAATCATTTTCCTTCCATTTCTCATTCACTCTATTTTAAGCTCTAACAAGCTTAAAAACCAACTAATTGTATGTCAAGTTTTCTGGAGGTATATAAAATATATGAATCTGCACTCATCATATATTGTCACGATCTAATTTCCATTATAGGACGTGATGGCGCCCAACACCGTTGTTAGGCAAGCCAACACCGATCAACTAACATTCACTCTATTTTAAGCTCTAACAAGCTTAAAAACCAACTAATTGTATGTCAAGTTTTCTGGAGGTATATAAAATATATGAATCTGCACTCATCATATATTGTCACGATCTAATTTCCATTATAGGACGTGATGGCGCCCAACACCATTGTTAGGCAAGCCAACACCGATCAACTAGTGATTTCCCATTTAATTAAATTATTATGTAATAATACTTTCTTTATTTGTTAAAAAGATTTAGAAATTTGCAAGTGAAACATAAATAAACGGAAGCAATAAGTACTAGTCAGAATCATGTAAGCAAACCCAAAATCACAGTCTATTAGTGAGTGTGCCAAGATCTGGTATCACAAGTGTGTGAGCAATCTAGTAGAATATACAAAAGAATTCTACTAGCCTACTGTCTGAGAGAAAATAGACAGAAAAGTAAAAGATAAAAGAAGACTCTAACTGCTGCAGATCAGCTCGGAGGGCAGCTCACCGTGAAGTCTCGAAGTGGGGATCAACTATACGGGCCGAACGGGTAACTAGATTCACCTGCCTCTGATCCTGTACAATTAAGTACATAAGCGTAGTATGAGTACATAAACAATATGTACTCAGACAGTATTCAGTCTAACATCGAAGAAGTAGTGACGAGGGGTCGCCTTGACACTTACTAGGGCTAACAATAATATAATTTAAGTGTTATGCTAAGCATGGATATCATAAATAATACTGACAGTTCAATAACATGAAGTGATAAGTTCTTCTTTCACAATATAATTTCAATTTCAGTCATATCATTTAACAACTTATATTTCAAGATATTTAAGCATATAAATTACGGAGAGTTCCAAATAATTAACATGCGCAATTATGTCGAGGTCGTACGGTCCGGTCCAACATAATATTAAACTGTGCAGTGTGTACTGCCGAAGGGTCGAACAACGCAAACCATAGATGCATCTATTTACTACCAAGGCACTCAGCCCGATCCACAAATAATAGTTATTTTCAAGAAAACACAAGTTTCTCATTTACAGCCAAGTATCTCATTCAAACCTTCACGTAAGTGAATTTAACCTCATACAATTCTTTTTATAAATTTCTAACATGGCTTAAGTGATTATATTAGCAAGTAAGGACGCAAACTGTCACGACCCAAAATCCACCAATCGTGATGACACCTAACCCGACCCGCTAGGTAAGCCAACTAATAACTATTCAATTCCAATAATAGTAATAAATCAATTAAACAAATGAGTTATCTGAATCTTATACAATTTCCAAGGACTAGTAGTACAAATCATGAGCTTCTAAGAATAGAGTTTATAAAGCTGATATGAAGTAAATACATCTTCTGTTTGAAAAGTACATAAACAGAGTTTTATAAATCTATGGCTACCATGAACAAGAGGCAGCTACAACAGGGACACAAGTACACTCTCAAATCCAGCAACCATCGAACACAGCAACATCGGCATCCGGAATATGCACGCAATATGCAGGAAGTGTAGTATGAGTACAACCGACCCCATGTACTCAATAAGTAATAAACCTAAACTCAGGTTGAAAGTAGTGACGAGCTGAAACATAGGTCGGGTCCAACACCAATAACCAATAGAAGTTCATAACAATGTAAATCATATAAATACGGAAGTAACTCAGAGATAAAATGCTCAGCCTTCTCACAGTTTTTTTTTTCAAAAATAGTTTAGCCTTTCAAGAATATCAGTGGAAAACCTAAATAATTTACCGAAATCATTGTGAAATATGAGATAGTTTGAAAAACTGTATTTCTTTTTCTAAAATCCTCTTCACAATAAATAAGTTGTTTCATTTTCTTTCCAAATAGCAAGTGTGAGATACCTCTCTACGATCACATATTAATGTGTGTAAAAAGTCGTGAATGATGTGATACCGTACAACATGAGGAAAATGCGTCTCTATGCATGTAGGCCATATATGCATGCCAATGCCATGTATCTCAGAGATAAATTATGTACTCACACTCTCAGAGTACTCAACCTCACTATATCACATTTTTCACTCATCATACTCAACCACTCGGTATTGTATGGCCCAGGGAAATCCATCCCGGAATATATACAACACTGACTATAAATCACCCAGTACTGAGGAAAAAGGGCAATCCAACCCTGTGGAGAAATCTATCTCCAGGTATCAAGTACTTCGGACAAATCCATATCCAAGGAAATTCATCCCTCAATAATATATAAATGCTCAACCACTCGGTACTGTATATGGCCCATGCGGCCCGGGGAAATCCATCGCGGAACATATACAACACTGATTAGAAGTCACCCAATACCGAGGAAAAAGGAGAATCCAACTCTGTAGATAAATCCATCTCCAGATATCACATACTTCGGACAAATCCATGTCCAGAGAAATCCATCCCTCAATAATATCATCCGCGCTCACTGGGAGTGTGTTATAGACTCCGGAGGGGCTCCTTCAGCCCAAGCGCTATCATAAATCAGAATAACCACTGCGGCGTGCAGCCCGATCCTATAACTGCCACTCATAATCAGGCTCTCGGCCTCACTCAATCATCAATCTCTCAAGTCTCACCCACACGCTCACAATGTCATGAAAACTGACCCGGAATAATGATATGATGTATCAATAACTAACAACTGAGACTAAGATATGATATGAATGCATGAATGCGACTTAGTACGAAATATCAATAAAATCGATGAGATAACAGCAAGAAACGGCCACTATGGGTCCCAAAAATATCAGCATAAAACCTAAATATGATATATAGCATGATATACAACTCAATTACTTTATCACATGGTGAAAAGCATAGACATCAACAAAGTAGGGCCACTTTGCAGTGCCTTAAAGACAACGGAGTCATAATTCACAGGGTGCATGCCCACACGTCTGTCACCTAGCATGTGTGTCACCTCCACATGAATCACATAGCATGTAATTCGGGGTTTTACACCCTCAACACTAAGTTTAGAAGAGTTACTTATCTTGAACAAGCCAATTCCAACACCGAGCAAGCCAAACGGTACTCCAAAAATGCCATCATGCACGTAGCGACCTCCGAACGACTCAAAACTAGCCAAAAACAACTCAAATACATCAGATAAAGCCCAAGGAATCAATTACCATTCATAAAGATCGAATCCTAAATCAAATCTCAAATTCGGCTAAAAATCAGACCCGTGGCCCGCACTTCGGAACCCGACAAAACTTACAAAATCCGACAAACCATTCAATTACAAGTCCAACCATACTAGTTTTACTCAAATCCGACTCCAAATCAGTGTTCACAACTCAAAATTTCATATTATGGAACTTTTTGCCAAAACCCCCAATTTCATCTCAAAATACTAATTAAATGATGAAAACAATGATATATTCATGTATATTAACCAAATCTAAGTTAGAATCACTTACCCCGATGAATTTCTTGAAAAAACCCACGAAACATCGTCACAAACCGAGCTTCCAAGGTCCAAAATGTGAAATAATACCATAAAACTAGTTTATCTGGCGAATCTGCAGAATCTCCCTAGAGTGCGGCCGCAGGCAGAATTGTGCGGTCCGCACTCCTCCTCTGAGGTTCGCACTTTTCTGCTGTGGTCCGCACTCTTATGTGTGGTCCGCACCTCTCCTTCGCCTCAGCACCCCAAAATGTGCGGTCCGCACCCCCAAAAGTGCCAGAACAATATCAAAGTGCCGAAATGCCCGGACTCGCTCACACTCTGAAACACACCCGAGGCCTCCAGGACCTCAACCAAAGGTACCATCAAGTCCTAAACACCATACAAACTTAGTTGAGCCCTCAAATCACATCAAACAACAACAAAAAATATAAAACGCACACCAATTGAAGCTTAATGAACTTGAAACCTCAAACTTCTATAACCGTTGTCGAAACCTATTAGATTACGTGCGATTGACCCCAGCACACAAGTTATAAATGACATAAAGGAGATATTCCAATTTTTGGAATCTGATTTCGATCCCGATATCAAAAGGTCAACTCCACGGTCAAACTTCCAAACTTAAATTTCTATTTTAGCCATTTCAAGCCTAATTAAACTACTCACTTCCAAATAATTGAAAGGAGCATAAATGCCTAAAACGACCGATTGGGTTGTTACACAAACATTCCAATTATAGCATGATGTAGATCCTAAACTATCCGGACAATAGCATACTAGTAGCTACGTACGGACTTTCATCACCTCGTACGTACGTAGCCCCCACAAATAGGTACAAAAATTTATTTAATTCACCTATGGGGTTAATTGCCTCTTACAAGGTTAGAAAGGAGACTTACCTCGTCTCAAAGATTACTTCCCAATTCAAGCATGCGCTCAAACCTCCAAATTTGATGCCGAACGGCTCAAAACTAATCAAGCATTACATAGACCAATCAATTTATACTCAAAAGATCATATTTACACTATTAAAGTGATTACCCAACCCAAATTGCAAGATTCCTAAAATTCAACCCCAGGCCCACATGCTCGGATTTCGAAATTTTTTGAAGAAAGTCGTTACCCATAACCTTAGGAACATAATGTATGATTTTTACTAAGTTTCATAACAAATTTTGTGGTCAAATATCGTTTTTATCAAAACCTAGGTTTTTCTCTAAACTCTTGATTTTCACTAATTTTTACATGTTAATCTACCCATAATCTAGGTATTTAACTCACATTTGGTAGAAATTACTTACCTCTAAAAGCTAGGTTGAAATCCCCTCTTTGAGATCTCCCCAAGCACCCAAGTGTGTAAAGAATGGGAGAAAAATGCCTAACTCCTGTATTAAATAAAGTGCACTGCCCAAGCGATTTTCGCACTTGCGGTGCGTTGGCTGCATATGCAAACGAGGGTCCGCTTCTGCGGAATTGGCTGGGCTGGCTGGGGTCGCTTCTGCGGACGGGCTTCCGCTCCTGCGGTCCTGCTTTTGCGAAAAGGGAGTCGCATCTGCAGAACCTGGGTTGCCCTTCTTGGGCCGCATCTGTGAGGCCTGGCCCGCACATGTGAGCTCGCACCTGCGGTTGACCAACCGCAGGTGCGGTTATGACAGTAGTTGGAGCTTCAGCTCTTGCTCCAAACTTTCAACTTGGTCTAGGCCTCGTCCGATTGACGCTTGGGGCCCCTCGGGCCCTGCCCGAATGTACAAACCAGTTCGGAATCATAAAACGGACTCGCTCGAGCTCTCGGAATGCCCGAAACAACATTAAAACTAAGAATCACACCCTAAAACCAATTGAATCAAATTTAAGAACTTCAAGTTCTTCAATTTACTTCCAATGCACCTTAACATACTTATACTACTCGGAATGACACCAAATTTTGCATGCAAGTCTTAAACGACAGTACAGAACTATTCCCGGCCTTGGAATTCCATTTGGAAATCGATATCACAAAAACCCGCTCCAAACCAAATTTAAAAAACTTTCAAAATCTTCAGAACATACTTTCACCATTAGGCACCGAAACATTCCCGGATCATCCAAAACACGATCTGAGCATACGCCCAAGTCCGCAATCATCATACAAACCTATTGGGACCGTCAAATCTCGATTCCGAGGTTGTTTACTTAAAATGTTGACTGAAGTCAAACTTGGCCTTTTAAGCCATTCTTAAGGAACCAAGTGTTCCGATTTCAACCCAAACTCTTCCAAATTTCGAACTACTCGTCCCCGCAAGTCATAAATCAGTAAAAGAAAGTAGGGGAAATATTATTTAGGGTAACAAGGTTTTAGAAAGCATAATGATTGGTCGGGTCGTTACACTCTCCACCTCTTACACAAACGTTCATCCTCGAACGTGTATAGATTCATACCTTAAGTGCTAAATAAATGTGGATATCTGCTCTGCATGTCCTCCTCGGACTCCCAGGTCGCCTCCTCGACTGGTTGGCCCCTCCACTGAACCTTTACCATGAAAATCCTCTTGGACCTTAACTGGTGATCCTGTCTAGCAACAATGGAAACTGGGTCATCCTCATACCCCAAGCTCTTATCTAGCTAAATAGCGCTGAAGTCTAACATATGCGACAAGTCGACGTGATACCTGTGGAGCATAGACACGTGGAATATCGGATGAAACCCTGATAGGCTGTGAGGTAAAGCAGCTTATAAGTAACCTCCCCAACTCGCCTCAACACCTCAAATGAGCCTATAAATCTGGGTCTTAGCTGGTCCTTCTTCCCGAATCTCATAATACCCTTCATTGGCGAGACTTTCAAGAGAACCTTCTCACCGACCATAAATGATACATCACACGCATTCTGATCCGTGTAACTCTTCTGTCTAGACGGTACTGTGCGAAGTCGCTCTTGGATCAACTTTACCTTTTACAAGGCATCCTTTACCAAATCAGTACCATATAACTTAACCTTGCCCGACTCAAACCACCCGATGGGAGAACGACATCGCCGACCATATAAAGCCTCAAATGGAGCCATCTCGATGCTGGACTGATAACTGTTGTTGTAAGAAAACTCAACCAAAGGCAAGAACTGATCCCACTGTCCCCTAAAGTCAATCACACACGCTCTCAACATGTCCTCCAATATCTGAACTATCCGCTTCGACTGCCTCTCGGCCTGTGGATGAAATGTTGTGTTGAGCTCTATACGGGTCCCTAACTCACTTTGTACGGCTCTCCAGAAATGTGAAGTGAACTGAGAGTCTCTATCTTATATGATAGAAACAGGCACGTCGTGCAACCGAAATATCTCCTGAATATAAATTTGGGCCAACTTCTCTGAAGTATATGTAGTCACAACCGGAATGAAGTGTGTCGACTTGGTCAACCTATCGACAATGACCCAAACTACATCAAACTTCCACAAGGTCCGAGGCAACCTAACTACGAAGTCCATAGTAATGTGCTCCTATTTCCACTCAGGTATAACCATCTGCTGAAGTAGGCCACCTGGCCTCTAATGCTCATACTTGACCTGCTGGCAATTTAGGCACCTAGCTATATATTCCACTTTGTCTTTCTTCATCCTCCGCCACCAATAATGCTGTCTTAGGTCACAATACATCTTCGTAGCACCTAGATGAATAGAATACCGAGAACTGTGTGCCTCTTCTAGAATCCTTTACCTCAAGCCATCGAAATTAGGAATACATAGACGACCCTGGAGTCTCAAAACACCATCATCACCAACAGAAACCTCTTTGGCACTACCCTGTAGTACCATCTCTCTAAGAACTGTGAAGTGCGGATCATCAAACTGTCGAGCCTTGAACTGCTCCAATAGTGAAGACTGGGCAATAACACATGCATGAACTCAGTTGGGCTATGAAATGTCCAACCTCACAAGTCTAAATGCCAAGGACTGAATGTCCAAAGCTAGTGGCCTCTCCTCTGCTGAAATGAATGCCAAGCTACCCTTGCTTTCTACCTTTCTGCTTAAGGCATCCGCGACTATATTTGCCTTTCCCGGATGATAAAGAATGGTGATATCATAATCCTTCAGTAACTCAATCCATCTACGCTGCCTCAAATTGAGATCCATTTGCTTGAACAAATATTGTAAGCTGCGATGATCAGTATAAACCTTACATGACACCCCATACAGATAATGCCTCTAGATCTTAAGAGCATGAACAATTGTGGTTAACTCTACGTCGTGCACAGGGTAATTCTTCTCATGAATCTTCAGCTGACGTAAATCATATGCAATAACTCTCCCCTCCTGCATTAATACACAACCCAAGCCAACGCGCGAAGCGTCAGAATACACCGTATACATCCCCGAACCAGAAGGCAACACTAGAACCAGTGCTATAGTCAAAGCTGTCTTGAGCTTCTGAAAGCTCGCCTCACAATCATCAGACCAATAGAACAGAGCACCCTTCTGGGTCAATCTAGTCAAAGGTGCTGCAATGGATGAAAAGCCTTGCACAAACCGGCGATAATAACCTGTTAACCCCAGGAAACTCCTATTCTCAGTCACCGAAGTGGGACGTGGCCAACTCTGAACTACCTCAATCTTCTTGGGATCCACCTTAATACCCTCGCCCGATACAACATGCCCTAAGAATTCCACATACTCTAGCCAAAACTCACACTTGGAGAACTTAGCATACAACTTCTGTTCCCTCAAGGTTTGAAGCATCACTCTCAAATGTTGCTCGTGCTCTCCAGGCTACGTGAGTAGATTAAAATGTCATCAATGAAGACAATGATGAACAAATAAATATAAGTCCTAAACACCATGTACATCAAATCCATAAATGTCACTGGGGCATTAGTCAAGCCGAAGGACATCACCAGAAACTCATAATGGCCATATCTAGTATGGAAGGCAGTTTTCGGGACATCTGAGTCCCGAATATTCAGCTGATGATACCCCGATCTCAAGTCAATCTTAGAGAACACCCTAGCCCCTGCAACTAGTCAAACAAATCATCAATGCGCAACAACGGGTACTTGTTCTTGATGGTGACCAATGCATATCCACGTAGTCCCATTTTTCTTCTTCACAAATAACACTGGTGCACCCCAAGGTGATACACTTGGTCTCACAAACTCCTTTGCTAACAATTCCTCAAGTTGCTCCTTCAACTCTTTCAACTCTTTCAACTCTTTCGAAGCCTTGCGGTATGGTGGGATATAAATAGGTTGGGTTCCTAGAGTCAAATCAATACATAAATTAATATCATGATCTGATGGCATGCCTGGAAGGTCAGAAGGAAACACGTCAGCGAATTCCCGGACTACTGGCACTGAATCAATCATCGGAGACTCTACTGTAGTATACCGAACATAAGCTAGATAAGCCAAACAACCCTTCTCGACCATATGTCAAGCCTTTAGAAAAGAGATAACCTAACTAGATGTACTAGCGGAGGAACCATTTCACTCCAATCTCAGCAACTCTGGCATCGCTAAAGTAACAGTCTTGGCATGGCAATCAAGTATGCCATGATATGGGGATAACCAGTCCATGCCCAGGATGACCTCAAAGTCGGTCATATCAAGTAACAAAGAGGTCCGCTCTAGTCTCATAACCACAAAATGTGACCACACATGACCGATAGATCAAATCCACAGCTGTAGAATTGCCCACAGGAGTGGACACATAAACAGGACTACCCAAGAACTCATGAGGAATATCCAGGAAATGAGCAAACAAAGCTGATACATATGAATAGGCAGACCCTGGATCAAATAACACTGAAGCATCCCTACCGTAGACAAAAATAATACTTGTGATCATAGCATCTGAGGCCAATGCATCTGGTCTGGCCGGAAAAGCAGAATCTGGCTGGAGCGTCGGCTAGCTGGCCTCTACCTGACTAAGTAATAGTTGGCTGACCTCCCCCTGCCTGGACTCCACCTCTAGGATGGCCCCTACCAGCCTACCCTCTGCCTCTTGGCGGCCAGACAGCCGGTGATGAAATCATAGGTTGCTGACCCTATTGCACTGCCTTGCCCTGAAGCCTGAGGAAGAATCTCCTCATGTGATCGAGATCTCCGCACTTGAAACAGCCCTTCAGTGTGGTGATTTGCTGCCCTGATGTCTGACCCTGATGGCCTGTAGACCCACTGGAAAAAGCCTGAATAGCCGATGGACGGTATGAACTCTCTGATATGGCACTGAAATAGGAGCTGGAAGAACCTTGGTGGCCCGAGTACCCACTGAAAGAACCCTGGATGGCTGGTGGGCGGTAAGAACTCTCTGGTATGGTGCTAAAATAGGGTCGCGCCGGAGCACCTCGAGGAGGTGGTGGTGCTAAATATGGGGGCCTACTAGGCTGACCCCTCTACCACTAGCTGAGAACCTCTAAACTCTCCAGAGAAACGGGCCCTCTTATCCTCATCTTCTCTCTACCTCTCTGACGGTAACCCTCATTCCTCTAAGCAATCTCTACTACCAACTAATAAGAAGTCCTCATCTCAACCTCTCGAGCCATGTTGGCCCTAATATTGGAGTACAACCCTGCAACAAACTTCCGCCTTCTCTCTACGTCAGTAGGATATATTATAAGTGCATGGCAGGACAACTCAGAAAACCTCGCCTCATAATCGGTCACTGACATCTGACCCTGCTCGAGCTGCTCAAACTGATACCACAACTCTTCCCTCTCGGAGGGTGGAATGTACCTATCCAAGAAAAGCTATGTAAACTGGCCCCAAGTCACGGGAGGAGAACCCGCTGGTTTGCCAAGAAGATAAGACTGCCACCATCTACGGATCCTGCCCTCTAAATAGAAAGCAGTGAAATCCACTCCATGAGACTCCAATATCCCCATGTTTTGTAGTCTGTCCCTGCACCTATTAATGAAATCCTGGGCATCCTCATGATGCTCGCCTCCGAAGACAAGAGGATGTAGCCTAGTCCATCTATCCAATAACTTCTGCGGATCGCCGTCGGCAACTGGTCTAGGTCAGGTACAACTACTGCAACTGACTGGGGCCCATCCACGGGTAGTGCACCCGGAGTATGATACACTGTAGCTACATGCCTAGGAACTTGAGCAGTAGGGATGTGCTCCCCCTCCCGCCTTGGATGTGGCTAGGTCTACTGGAAATAAACAAGCCTGGGTCATAGAATCTATGAACCGCAGTATACGACCCATGACCTCCTGGAAGCACGGTGCTGTCATGAAATCCGTAGGGGCAGGCTCTGCTACGGGAACCTCGCTCTGCTCCTCAATAATGGGATCCTCTACTAGATCCGCTGGCGGTACAACTGGGGCAACTCTAGGAGGTTCTCGTCCCCTACCTCGGGCTGGTGCCCTCCCCCAGCCTCTGTCTCGACCTCTAGCGACGGGGGAGCAGCTCCTCCCAGGTCCGGAACGTCTGCTATACACGTTTTTACCATCTGTGAGAGAATAAGAAAGAAAATTTAGTATACTATCAACTCCACGATAGAAGATGAATAAAGAGTAGTTTCCTAACATCCCATAGCCTCTCGAAGATAAGTACAGACGTCTCTGTACCGATCCTCAAGACTCTATTAGGTCCTCCCATAACTTGTGAGACCTACGTGAACCAAGTGCTCTAATACCATGTTGTCACGACCCAATTTCTGTTATAGGCCATGATGGCGCCCAACAACATTGTTAGACAAGACAACACTGATCAACTAGTGATTTCCCATTTAATTAAATGATTAAGTAATAACACATTCCTTATTTGTTAAAAAGATTTAGAAATTTGCAAGTGAAACATAAATAAATGGAAGCAATAAGTACTAGTCAGAATCATGTAAGCAAACCCAAAATCATAGTCTACTAGTGAGTGTGCCAAGACCTGTTGTCACAAGTGTGTGGGCAATCTAATAAAATATACAAAAGAATACTGCTAGCCTACTGTCTGAGAGAAAATAGACAGAAAAGTAAAACATAAGGAAGACTCCAACTACTACAGATCGGCTCGGAGGGCAGCTCACTGTGAAGTCTCGAAGTAGGGATCAACTATGCACGCCGGAAGGGTAACTAGATGCACCTACCTCAGATCCTGTACAATTAAGTACAGAAGCGTAGTATAAGCATAAATAATATGTACCCAGTAAGAATCCAGTCTAACCTCGAAGAAGTAGTGACGAAGGGCCGACTTGACACTTACTAGGGATAACAATAATATAATTAAAGTATTATGCTAAGCATAAATATCATGAATAATACTGACAGTTCAATAATAGGAAGTGATAAGTTATTCTTTCACAATATAACTTCAATTTCAGTCATATCATTTAACAACTTACATTTCAAGGCATTTAAGCAGTATAAATCACGGAGAGTTCCAAATAATTAACATGCGCAATTATGCTGAGGTCGTACGGCCCGGTCCTACATAATATTAAACTGTGCAGTGTGCACTGCCGGAGGGTCGAACGACGCGAACCATAGATGCATCTATTTACTACCGGTCGCTCGGCCTGATCCACAAATAATAGTTATTTTCAAGAAAACACAAGTTTCTCATTTACAGTCAAGTATCTCATACAAACCTTCGCATAAGTGAATTTAACCTCATACAATTTTTTTTTTAAATTTCTAACATGGCTTAAGTGAGTATATTAGCAAGTAAGGATGCAAACATTCCACTTATAGCATGATACGGATCCTAAACTACCCGGACAATAGCATATTAGTAGCTACGTACGGACTCTCGTCACCTCGTACGTACGTATCTCCCACAAATAGTACAAATATTTATTTAATTCACCTATGGGGTTAATTCCCTCGTACAAGGTTAGAAAGGAGACTTACCTCGTCTCAGAGCCTACTTCCCAATTCAAGAATGCGCTCAAACCTCCAAATTCGATGCTGAACGACTCGAAACTAATCAAACATTACATAAACTAATCAATTTATCCTCAAAAGTTCATATTTTCACTATTAAAGTAATTACCCAACCCAAATTGTAAGATTCCTAAAATACACTCCCGGGCCACATACTCAGTTTCCGGAAATTTTTGAAGAAAGTCGTTACTCATAACCTTAGGAACATAATGTATGATTTTTACTAAGTTTCATAACAAGTTTCGTGGTCAAATCTCATATTTATCAAAAACCTAGGTTTTTCTCTAAACCCTTGATTTTCACGAATTTTTACATATTAATCTACCCATAATCTAGGTATTTAGCTCACATTTGGTAGGAATTACTTACCTTCAAAAGCTAGGTCGAAATTCCCTCTTTGAGAGCTCCCCAATCGCCTAATTGTGTAAAACAATGAGAGAAAAATGCCTAACTCCCGTATTAAATGAAGTGTACTGCCCTAGCAATTTTTGCACCTACGGTGCGTTGGCTGCATCTGAGATCCCTCTTCTGCGGAATTGGCTGGGCTGGATGGGATCGCTTCTGCGGACGGGCTTCTGCTCCTGCAGCCCCGCTTTTGAGGAAAGGGCGCCGCATCTATGGAACCTGGGCTGCCCTTCTTGGGCCGCATCTGCAAGGCCTAGCCCGCACCTACAAGCCCGCACCTACGAGCTCGCACCTGCGGTTGACCAACCGCAAGTGCGGTTATGACAGCAGCTTGAGCTTCAGCTCTTGCTCCAAACTTTCAACCTGGTCTGAGCCTCGTCCGGTTGACGCTCGGGGCCCCCGGGGCTCTATCTGAACGTACCAACAAGTTCGGAATCATAAAATGCTCGAACTCTCAGAACGCCCGAAACAACATTAAAACTAAGAATCATACCCTAAAACCAATTGAATCAAACTTAAGAACTTCAACTTCTTCAATTTACTTTCAATGCGCCGAAACGTACTTATACTACTTGGAATGATACCAAATTTTGCGCGCAAGTCATAAACGACATTACGAAATTATTTTTGGCCTCGAAATTCCGATTGGACCTCGATATCACCAAAACTCGCTCCAAACCAAATTTAAAGAACTTTCAAAACCTTCAAGAACATACTTTCACTATTACGTGCCGAAACGCTCCAGGGTCATCCAAAATCCAATCCGAGTATACGCCCAAGTCCGAAATCATCATACAAACCTATTGGGACCGTCAAATCCTGACTCTGAGGTCTTTTACTCAAAATATTGACCGAAGTCAAACTTGGCCTTTTAAGCCATCCTTAAGGAACCAAGTGTTCTGATTTTAATCCAAACTCTTCCAAATTCTGAACTACTCATCCCCACTGTCGCACCTCCTTCTTACCGCGCCCGCGGGGCGCGTGGGGAGTTTTCTCCAATTGAAGGACAGTCGAAACGGGATTTATTTAATTATTTCAGAGTCGCCACCTGGGAATTTTAAGGTGTCCCAAGTCACCAATTTTTAAATCCCTGATTCGAGGAGAATATGACTCTGTTTGTTATTCTGCGAACCAGAAATCCTGAGTAAGGAATTCTGTTAATCCGGAAGAAGGTGTTAGGCATTTCCGAATTCCGTGGTTCTAGCACGGTCGCTTAACTGTTTTATTATTGGCTTAATTGTCTTGATTTTTACTTAATTCGTTTTTATTGCATGATTTTAACTACTGCTTTTACTTATTATTTATGACGAATTACGCGTACGCATATTCGTATTATATCTCTTTTATAATTACAGAGGATCGTGTCACGCATACGTGTACACAATAAAATTGTCCATGTTATAGTTTTTTATTAAAAAAAATATGTTCGAAATTTAAAATAAAATCCGGAATATCATCACCCTTGTATTTAGACAATGAACTGCACATCTCGGGTTATATGGAATTATTTTGACATCCGCGGAGAAATCTTTTTTATTAAATACGCTCGGAATTGCGCGTACGCATAATCCGAATTTGCTTTTAAAATATAATCAGGGTACGCGAACGCATCCCTAATTGTGCAAAGTATTTATAAAGGTATTATGGATTTTCCACAAATTGTTTATTATATCTACACGTTTTATATGAAAATCCTGAGAAATTCACATTTTTAAGGATGCCTTTAAATTATTTTTTAAAAGGATTCATAATTTATTAAATGTTGCCCGTCGATTATAATTCCCGCGCATAAATTATATTTATCAAGACTATTCAAATTTAAAGAAAGGAATAAAAATATGATTAACACTATTTCGACAAATCCAACACATATATCTATATGCCCAATAATGAATTGTATATGAAACTAAAAATGATTTATAAAAGGAAGAATATTTTCCAAGAACTTTTATTATTTCTATTTAGTGCAAGTTTTATTTCTACTTACCCTTGATATAAAGTGTTGCGATTCGTGTTTATATATCTCGTCTCATTTTCATATACTTGTTTTAATCTAATAGGCGAAATTAATTTATTTACGATGGTAGATAGGCATCAAATTGATAAGAAAAGGAATTATAAATCGATTCATAATATTGCCTTACATGCAATATAGATGTACGTCTAAAACATTCATAGCATTTTAACATCATAATCAACTCACCATCGACTAATGGTTATATATATACCAGTTATCATGCCATATATGAACGTATAACTCACATCATTCAACCCATAACCAAATCAGGTATTAGAATAAACTAACAATATGATTTTTGACAATTTTTATACTACTCTTTATTCAACTAACAACATTAAACCTTTATCTACAACCAAACGATCAGGCGTACCCTAACCATGCATTTTCTTGATATTTCAGAATACTCTATACCTGACTAATAATGTCATAGGACTTAACTAATATCCAACTTCCTGCCATGTTCCCTATCTTAACAATTCAATCATAACTATACTTTAATGAAAATTTAGAAATTAACCTTGTTACAACACTTATACAGTCTTCAATAAAGGACATTTAACTTACAGTCATCCTGTCAACATATACTACTTATTTGATAAACAAAACTGAATTTTTAACTAAAGAGCTCAAATGAATAAAAGATATTATTACAATTCAAACTTTATTTATTTGTCATGTTGAATCTCTTTCCAACATAGAATTTAAGAGATATGTACCTGAAAATGAAGGTAGAAGGAGTGAATTTCAGCAGTTACAGCAGTAACAAAATCAGTAGAATATACCAATAATATAGCAAGTCTGAACATGAGCCGTTAACCCAGATGAACAGTGACAGAAACTTGAGGGAAAGATTTCAGATTCAAACTGAATAATATTAAAAAAAATAAAAACAACGGGCAGATTCTAGAAGGATAACATTTTTTCAGATTTCAATTTCTTCCTGTTTCGGATTCCTGTTTCTGACTATTTTTTTTGTTTCTGTTTTCTTCTTCCTATTTTTTGAACTCTCCTCTTAAAATCTGATTTTTTCTTCTCCTTTCTTTCTTTCTGTCTTTTTTCTTTCTTTCTCTCTCAAAGACTGATCTTTTTCTCTCTTAAAATCTGCTCAAATCTGCCTGAAAGCTCTCTTTTTTCCTTGTTTTTCTTTCTGAAAAAGCCCCCTTAAATCAGTCCCAATCCCCCTCTATTTATACAGGGTTGTCCTGTACCCTTATAGTGCTGCCAGGACCCTTTTCTCCTTTTAAAAATCAGAAAGTTTTCCATTAAAACTGCTTTTGAATACTTTAAATCTAAGTGCTCTTATCCTGATTTTCAGCAGCCCATTACCCTTTGTTTCCCATTAGTATCTTAAATTATAGCCAACCAACATCCCACTTTCAGTCCACTTATTCTATCACATTACCCTCACTATTCTGTCCCAAAAAATGTCCCAGATTTCCTACTGTAATTACTGTTATTACTGCCTTAAATTCAGAATCTAACAATACAGATTTTAAAATCTGTTTAAGCAGCTATAACCAATCCTAAAGTTTTTGGACTGAATCCTAACTAAGGATGTAATTTTCTAACACAATTACATCTAATCAACATTTGTAAAATCACACTGAATTCAGAACTAACATCATAACAACATATCAATGAAATCATTATAACAATTCAGACTGGACTTAAACATTGAATCAAGATCAAACATACACAGGAGCATTGTCAATATACTGACAATGCCCTGTTCAGAAAACAATATATACACATCATACATTTGAATTTACTGATTTGCAAACAAACATGATTTAATTGAAGAGTATTAATCAGTTGACTATTTACAACATTTGTCCATAATCAGTCTAAAACAATAGAAGCAGACTGTTTCAATCAGCATTATCATAAATGAGAATTCATAATATAACTAATCGACGAACTTAATCGAGTCGATTACTTACATTGTAAATAATCACAACCAACAGAAACAATTTACATTTAGAATCAAGTAGACGGGTAGGAGACAGTATAACGGAATGAACTAGAAAATTATAAAAATTTAAACAAACTAAAGAAACGAACATAGAATACATGTAGAATACACATAAGAAACAGAAAATTACCTCCGAACCTTCAAATTCAACCGGACTCAACTCAACTTGGATTTGGACTTTGTTTGAAATCAAACAGACCTTAGTCGAAGTATTTTCTACTGAAAATACTTTGACTAAGGTCGATTAAACCTCAATCTTTCGTCTGAAGTGAAAAAGATGCCAAGGTTGGAAAATTTAGGGTTTCAGAAGGTTCGATTTTGGGTTTAACCATTTCTGGTTAGATTCGAGGGGAACCAACAATAACACGAGGGTGAAGGTAGCCTAGGGGTCATTTGGTGTCAGTTTAGAATTGATCTGAGTTTGTTCTTGTTTGGTCCGAATCTTCAAAAGAAGATTCGAGAAGCTCGGAAGTGATTCGAGCCAAGCAAACATCAGATCCATAACAAGGCATGTTAGGGGGTACTATGGTGTCAACTAGGGGTTGTTTGGTTTAGATCTAAACTCGGCTCGAATCTTCAAATGAAGATTCGAGAACCTTCAAGAAGATTCGAGCCAAGTGGCTAGCATATCTGGATAGAGGATGTTCAGGGGATTCTAGGGTGTTATTTTGGTGACCGGCGGCGTTGATGCCGCCGGGTTTCAGGCGGTGGGATCCTAGGGCGGCTAGGGTTAGGGGTGAGTTTTGGAAGGGACGATGAACAGGGAAGGGGGGGGGTGTTTGGCTAGGGGGCCGGGGTAGGGGTTTGGTCCTTATATAGGGGTGGGGTGGATTAATCTTGACCGTTGGATCAATGAGAATAGATGGCCAGGATTAATTCACTTAGCCAAACGGTGTCGTTTGGTTTAAGCTGGGGGGACGGGTTGGACCGGGTATCAGATCGGGTAAGGATTGTGGGTTAAGGTTCGTGGGATCTCAGCCGTTGGTTGGCTTTGATCCAATGGTCCCTGATAAACTACGACCAAATGATGTCGTTTTGACTCGTTTGAATTGGACCGGTACCTGGGTTGCCTGGATTGGGCTGAGGGGGGTAATTTAGTTTTGGGCCTGGATTTTAATCCAGGTCCGATTCTATTTCTACAATTTATTTTATTATTTATCATAAAAAAAATCCTAATAAAAATTATAAAACAATTTTAACCTTACACAAAAATATTAATTACTTTATAATAACTATTTAACACATAGTCAAAACATTAATCACACATTAACATATTTAAAAATAAAACGAATGCATATTTTTTGTGATTTTATTTAAATTATCTTTCAAATACATAATTAAATCCTATATGCATGCAACATGTATTTTATTTTAATTTTCATTTTATTATGACAAAGTAAACATATACGGACATAAAACAAATATTTAACACCACGCAAATTCAAAAATTACATAGTAAAAGAAATTTATTTTATTTTTTTGATTTATTTTGGAGTAGTTTTCATAAGGCAAAAATCACGTGCTCACAGCTGCCCCTCTTTGTGCGGAAACTCGAAGAGTTTTCGTGCAAAGATAAAGTGAGCGGATACGAGCGATTTTTGCCCGTTCAAATACTCCGTGGGAAGCATTTTTTGAAAGATTTGACCGAACCTCTGCTTCAAAGGTTTCCTACATATCCTTGGCTATAAAGGAATCAGGTCAATGTAGTTCGGGAAGTTTTGGGTAGCTGGGACTACCGTGGGACTGTGATGTTACTGCTGCTTCGTGCTGTTTTTACTGCTTGCTGACCTCCTTATTACACCTTACTTCAAAGGAAATACAAAAAAGCTAAACTAGACTATGGTACATGAATTATAAAAATCTTATCTAGATCAAGCCCTTGCATTTCTTGTTATCTTGATATCTTGGTGATTCTTGGGCATTTGACTTATTCCATTTTCCTTTTCATTGTGTCCCGTATTTTCTTCATCTGTTTGGGACTCTTGTTGTTTCTTGCTGGGGATTTTGTTGGATTCCTCTGCTTTATTGATTCTAAGTGTGCTCCTTTCTCATATGAGCGGGCTTTTGACTTCAATACTTCAATTGTATTCCCTTGTTCTCCAGGTGGACGCCTGATTTCTTTAATTCCTATCCTCATTCTCCAGGTGGACGCCTGATTTCTTTAATTCTCATCCTCATTCTCCAGGTGGACGCCTGACTTCTTTAATTCTCCTCCTCATTCTCCAGGTGGACGCCTGATTTCTTTAATTCTTTATCAGGTATTTCCTGACACAAATATTGTCTTTGCCCCTGTTTTAAATCAAAGAAAACTTCGTTAGTTCAAAGCAGGGTGGTTAACTGGGGTATTCTTGCTGATGGTGAGGCTTCTTCTTCGTCTTGTTTTATCGTCTTGGAATGGTTGAAAAAGACCGTTTTGTCTTTGTAATTGATCCTTGACTATAGGATTCCCCTCTGTATGTTTTCCTTCAGACCCTTTTAACCGTAATCATATGTCTTTCCTGACATTGTTGATCCACTTTTGATTTTACTTTTCTTCCTCCCATATCTTATTATTTTTATCTCCCGCCTTTCATGGCCTTATTTTGCATCATGTAACCTTGAATCTTGGTAATATACCTTGACATTCCTTCTTATTTGTTTGGAATAAAACTTATCTCAAAGCTTTAGAAAAGTAAGATTATTAGTGACGAAATACGCTGATTTCGACAATTATAGAATGAAAAGAAAAATCCAAATTTGGATGACTGTTGGAAAAGGAATAAAGGACTTATCTGATTGGAATCACTGGCGCCAATGATCAGGGTATGCATTTTGGATTAATCAACCCAGTCTTTAATCAATTTCCTCTTAATTGTCTCATTTTTGTTTTCCCCAAAATTTCTGTAATCCATCTTCATTTTTCCTTTTACAGACCTGTTGGACTTGTAATATCTCAAAGAGTTTTCACCGATAAACCTTCCTCATTTGTTCATTTCTTACTTCTTTTTCGCCTTATGGTGCCTACGAAGGTTTTCACCAATAAGACTCTCTCATTTTACTTTCTCTCAACTTCCATCGCCTTATGGTGCCCGTGTGGGTTTTCACCTATAAGACTCTCTCATTTTTACTTTCTTTTCTTGTTTGTACCAGAGTGTTATGAACCATCTTCATTTGTTTGACTCAGCATTTTTCTAAGATTGATCGAAAGGTCTTTTTGGTACGTGGTTGGAAATGGAAAGGTATCAAAAGCTAAACAGTTGTGGTATGAGTTTAAAATTACAACTCTTGGAATCTTTTCTTATTTCCAATACAATTCTTGCCCCAGTTTTTTTTTGATTGGGGTCCCTTGATGTTTCTTCTTGTGCACATTATGTATATTGTGCACCCTATGACCGAGCCGTGAGGCGCCTACGTATCCTTCTTTGAGGAATCAGGTCAAACGTAGTTCACTAGATAATAGTGATGATTTTTTTTTATTGATTCCAAGAGAGGGTAAGAAAGAAACAAATATGGCTCGAAGGGGAAACAAATGGTATAGTGTTTGGATAGCAGAATAAATTGCCTTTGTCATTCCAATCTTCGAAATAATACTAAATACAAACATTCAAAAAGTTATGCATAATATCTCTTTACCGCGTCAGAATTGATTGCCATGTCTATGCATTTGCCTTCAATGTCTGTTAAGCATAGTGCACCATTTGATAATACTCTGGTCACAATGAATGGTCCTTGCCAATTCGGGGCAAATTTGCCTTTTGCCTCAACCTGATGTGGAAGAATACGTTTCAGCACATGCTGACCCACTTCAAACTTCCGTGGACGCACCTTTTTGTTGTATGCTCTTTCTATTCTTCTTTGATATAATTGACCATGACATACTGCGGCCAATCGTTTTTCATCAATTAAGTTTAACTGTTCCAGACGGGTTTTGACCCATTCATCATCATCAATCTTTGCTTCAGCGATGATCCGAAGGGAAGGAATCTCAACTTCTGCAGGAATTACTGCTTCAGTGCCATATACCAACAAATAAGGAGTTGCTCCTACTGAAGTGCGAACAGTAGTGCGATATCCCAATAATGCAAATGGTAATTTTTCATGCCATTGTTTTGAACCTTCTACCATTTTCCGAAGTATCTTCTTTATGTTTTTGTTGGCTGCCTCTACTGCTCCATTCGCCTTGGGCCGATATGGGGTAGAGTTGCGATGTGTAATCTTAAACTGTTGACATACTTCATTCATTAAGTTGCTGTTAATATTAGCACCGTTATCTGTGATGATCACCTTTGGGATTCCGAATCGACATATGATATTTGAGTGGACAAAACCGACAGAGCTTTCTTGGTCACTGATTTGAATGTCTTGGCCTCAACCCATTTGGTAAAATAATCAATAGCTACCAGAATGAACTTGTGCCCATTGGATGCTGCTGGCTCAATCGGTCCAATCACATCCATGCCCCAGGCAACGAAGGGCCATGGTGCCGACATTGTGTGCAACTCGGATGGTGGAGAATGAATCAAATCTCCGTGTATCTGGCATTGATGACACTTGCGCACAAAACTGATACAATCTCGCTCCATGGTAAGCCAATAGTAACCAGCTCGGAGGATTTTCTTTGCCAACACATATCCACTCATGTGGGGTCCGCAAACTCCCGAATGTACTTCAGACATGACAGCTGTAGCTTGTCTGGCATCTATGCATCTTAATAATCCAAGATCTGGTGTTCTTTTATACAAAACTCCTCCGCTTAAGAAGAATCCATTTGCCAATCGCCTAATGGTCCTCTTTTGATCTCCTGTGGCTTGTGCGGGATATATCCCCATCCTGATATACTCCTTGATGTCGTGGAACCATGGTTCACCATCAAATTCTTCTTCAACCATATTGCAATAAGCGTGCTGATCGTGGACTTGAATATGTATCGGATCTACATAAGCTTTGTCCGGATGATGCAACATTGATGCCAGGGTAGCCAATGCATCGGCAACCTCATTACGGATTCTTGGAATATGTTGGAATTCCACTGATTGAAACCGCTGACAAAGATCATGTAGACATTGTCGGTATGGTATGAGCTTCAAGTCTCGGGTTTCCCATTCTCCTTGAATTTGATGTACCAAAAGATCCGAATCTCCCATGACTAAGATTTCTCGGATACCCATGTCTGCGGCTAGCCTTAACCCCAAAATACAAGCTTCATATTCAGCCATATTATTGGTGCAATAAAATCGTAGTTGAGCCGTAACAGGATAGTGATGCCCTGTTTCAGAGATGATTACAGCTCCTATCCCGACTCCTTTCATGTTAGCGGCTCCATCAAAGAAAAGTTTTCAGCCAGGTTTTTCAATTTGCTCCACCTCCTCGATATGCATTATTTCTTCATCAGGAAAATAGGTTTTCAACGGCTCGTATTCCTCATCGACCGGGTTTTCGGCTAAATGATCAGCCAGTGCTTGGGCTTTCATTGCAGTCCGAGTCACATAGATGATGTCAAATTCTGTGAGCAATATCTGCCACTTTGCAAGTCTTCCCGTTGGCATAGGCTTTTGAAAAATATATTTCAATGGATCCAGACGAGAAATGAGGTAAGTAGTGTAGGATGACAAGTAGTGTTTCAATTTTTGAGCTACCCAAGTCAGGGCGCAACATGTCTTCTCCAGATGAGTATACTTAACCTCATAAGCTGTGAATTTCTTGCTAAGGTAGTAGATGGCCTGTTCTTTTCTGCCAGTGAGGTCATGTTGCCCCAATACACAACCAAATGAATTTTCCAAGACCGTCAAGTAAAGAATCAACGGTCTTCCTGGCTCTGGCGGGACCAACATGGGTGGGTTCGAGAAGTACCCTTTTATTTTATCGAACGCTTCTTGACACTCATCGGTCCATTTGACCACAGCATCCTTTTTCAACAATTTGAAAATTGGCTCACAGGTTGTTGTGAGCTGAGCAATAAACCTGCTGATGTAATTTAACCTTCCCAGCAAACTCATTACTTCAGTTTTGTTCCTTGGAGGTGGCAATTCTTGGATGGCTTTGATTTTTGATGGGTCTAGCTCGATGCCTCGTCGACTGACTATGAATCCCAGCAACTTTCCGGATGGAACTCCAAATGCGCATTTGGCAGGGTTAAGCTTGAGGTTGTACCTGCGAAGTCTTAAGAAGAACTTCCTCAAATCCCCAACGTGGTCGGCCTGATGCTTTGATTTTATGATCACATCGTCCACGTATACCTCAATCTCCTTGTGTATCATATCATGAAACACTGTGGTCATCGCTCTCATGTAGGTTGCTCCGGCGTTCTTCAAACCGAATGGCATTACCCGGTAGCAATAAGTTCCCCATGGTGTGATGAATGTCGTCTTTTCTACGTCTTCTTCATCCATTAGAATTTGATGATACCCAGCATAACAATCCACGAAAGATCCTATATCATGCTTGGCACAATTATCGATCAAAATATGGATATTGGGTAATGGGAAATTATCCTTCGGACTGGCTTTGTTGAGATTGCGGTAGTCGACGCATACTCTAATTTTGCCGTCTTTCTTTGGCACAGGAACGATATTAGCTAACCAAACAGGATATCGAGTGACTCGAATGACCTTTGCTTCCAATTGTTTGGTGATTTCTTCCTTAATTCTCACACTCATATCAGGCTTGAATTTTCTCAGCCTTTGCTTGACAGGAGGCACCGTTGGATCGGTGGACAATTTGTGAACCACTAAATCAGTGCTCAGGCCCGGCATGTCGTCATACGACCATGCAAAAAGATCTTTGAATTCTATGAGTGCTTTAATTAACTCCTCTCGGATCTTTGGTTCCAGATGGACACTTATTTTAGTTTCTCGGATATTACTCGTGTCCCCTATATTGATGTCCTCGGTATCACTCAAGTTAGGTTTGATTTTTTCCTCAAAGTGAATTAACTCTTTACTAATCTCTTCAAAAACCTCATCTTCATCATATTCTGATTCATAATCACAATATATTTCTTGAATTATTATTTCGGAACCAGATTGATTTTTAAGACTGGGCTGAGGATTCCTCATGCATGCCATATCACTAGAGCCAGCGTAAAAAGAACTGTACAGGAAAGAAGAAAAAGAAAAGAAAACTATCAGGAATGATAATAAAAAGGAAACTGCTTTTTATTGGATGATGAAAGATAACAAGGTTTGCACACTTCAAACAAACTGTAAGATAAGCTTTGGGATTACAACCCTGAAGTAACCCAAACAAACTTGAAAGAAAATCAAAATAAACTACCAAGACTCCTTTCGAATTGGGAGAGGAGTGGCTTTCCAATTATTGAGCTTTGTTTCTGGCCCAACGAATTGAACTTCTGCATTGCTACACCCTTCTCCGCTTTCCAATATATTCACATCATTAAACAATTTCTCGAATCTTTCAATTAATTCCTCCTCAGGATTGACCCGGGATTTAGGAATTGTTGTTATCGGGCGGTTTTTAACACCGATCTTGACAAAAGATTTTGACAGACGTGGGACTGGTTTTGGAAGAACCCATGCTTGGTGTTTCAACTTCCTGGCTTTTATTACGTCATTTATAGTGGGTGTGAACCCCAAACCGAATGTTCCCCAGTTCTCGGGGAGAGATACTGGTTGTATAATTCCTTGCAAAGATAAGCCCAGACCTTTGCCGGGTATAAAGCCATTTTTTAACATTTCATAAGCTACCATGACTGATGCAGAGGATATCTTTGGATTCGGAAGGTATTTCCCCTCTGGAATTTTCTCTACCGACACTGTGTCGGACACTTGGTATACCCATGGTCCCTGGTCATTTTCTGTTCCCTCGACCGGTACAATGGTACTGCTGTGAGCATTTAAACTTTCTTCTCCATGCACGACTATTTCTTGATGATCCCATTCAAACTTGACAGCCTGATGTAGTGTTGACGGGACTGCTTTAGCAGCATGGATCCATGGTCGACCCAACAACAAGTTGTAAGAAACAGTTATGTCCAACACTTGAAATTCCATTGTGAATTCAACTGGCCCTATAGTTAGTTCCAACACTATGTCGCCAAATGAATCTCTGCTTCCACCGTCAAACCCCCGTACGCAGATACTATTCTTCTGGATCCTCTCCTCTTTAATTTTTAATTTGCTTAAAGTGGAGAGAGGGCATATGTTTGCACTTGACCCATTGTCAACCAATACCCGGGTTACTACGGAGTTTTCACATTTCACGGTGAGGTAAAGAGCTCTGTTGTGCTCGGTACCTTCCACAGGCAATTCATCATCAGCAAATGTAATTCTGTTTGTCTCAAAGATTCTGTTGGCTATTCTTCCCAAATGATTTACAGTGATTTTTTCAGGAACATGAGCCTCATTCAGGATTTTCATCAAAGCCAGACGGTGCTCTTCTGAATGGATCAGTAATGACAACAATGAAATTTGAGCGGGTGTCTTCTTCAATTGATCCACAACAGAATAATCATGGAGTTTCATTTTTCTTAAAAACTCTTCAACCACTTCTTCCGTCACAGCTCTCTTTATTGGTGTTGGATTATTTTTAGTTTTCCTTAACTCTTCGGGCGTAAAACATCTTCCCGAATGAGTCAAGCCTTGTACCTCACACACTTCTTCCTTGACTTCTTTTCCCTTGTACATTACAGTCACCCGTTCATAGTTCCATAGGATGGCTTTGTTGTTGATGACTGGCAGCTGGGTTACAGGTGTGATAATAACCCGATCTGTACGGGCTCCTTCCACGAATACAATGGGTTTTTAGCAACCCCTGGTACTATCACTTTCGGCCTTTCTTGTTTTGTGGCAACTTTGCTCGATGATCCCTCCTCGACTATCATAGATGGTTCATCACCATTTCTGTTCTGCTTAGGTACCGGCTTCTCCTCTGTTAACTGCTTATCTGGCTTGGCTTCATGAGACTTGATCATCATGACAGTTTGTGACGGCTTCTTTGTCTCCCCATCAGCTTGTATGATTTCTATCATATTGGCCTCTTGATGGGCTGGCATTGGATTTCTATTGATATTGGGAGCTTCGGGGGTTTGAACCTCGATTTTATTAGTATCAATCAGCTCTTGTATTGCATTTTTCAAATGCCAGCATTTCTCCGTATCATGGCCTGGTGCACCGGAGCAATACTCACAGCTAATGGTGTAATCCAGATTCTTTGGAGGAGGATTGGGTAGCTTGGATTGTATTGGTCTTAGCATGTCTAGCTGTCTCAGCCTGTGGAACAGACTAGTGTAAGACTCTCCCAATGGAGTGTAAGTTTTCTTTTTCTGTTCCCTTTCTCCCCTGAATGCCGGCCTAGGCCTGAAACCTGGTCCGGGATAGGCTCGTGGGTAAGTACTTGGTATGGCAGGAGCACGCCAATTGGTGTGAACAGGTGGCTGATTGTATGCTTGAGCATGGTTAATGGAAAAATGAGGCTCTGAAGGGTGATAGTAGTGTTGGGATGAATCGTGGTGATAAGCTGATTGGCGAGGTCGTTGTTGATTATAGTAAAGTGGTGAACCTCTGGGTCCCGACCAAATTCCTGAATCTACTACCGCTGCTTCCTCCCTCTTCTTTCTTCCGATTCCTCCTACCCCACCTTGAATGGCTTGAGTAGTCGCCTTAATCGCTGAATAGCTCATGATTTTATTTGTCTTGAGGCCTTCTTCCACCATACCTCCCATCTTCACCACTTCGTTGAATGATTTCCCAACCGCTGAAACCAAATGGGCATAGTAAGTTGGTTCCAAGGCTTGGAGGAAGTAGTCTACCATTTCACTCTCCTTCATAGGAGGATCCACTCTTGCTGCCTGTTCTCTCCACCGGAAGCCATACTCTCTGAAACTTTCATTGTGTTTCTTCTCAAATTTTGTCAAAGATAGTCGATCTGGGATGATTTCCAGATTGTATTGGAAATGGTATGCGAATGCCTGTGCCAGGTCATCCCAGGTGTACCATCTCCCATGGTCCTGGCGTGTATACCACTCCAAAGCTGATCCGCTTAAACTTTGACTGAAGTAAGCCATCAATAATTCATCCTTTCCCCCAGCTCCTCGCATCTTGCTACAGAAACCCCTTAAGTGGGCTACTGGGTCGCCGTGCCCATTGTATAGGTCAAATTTGGGCATCTTGAAGCCAACTGGTAATTGTACATTGGGGAATAAGCACAAATCTTTGTATGCTACACTGACTTGCCCACCTAATCCTCGCATGTCTCTGAACGATTGTTCTAGACTCTTGACCTTCCTGAACATCTCTTCTTGTTCAGCATTTTTGGCTGGTTTGTCAATTTCGGTTGGGAGATCAAAACGAGGAGCAGTTGAATGAATTTCGGAGGCTTTGAGGGTGGGCTCCGGGGGTAATATTGGTTGTCCTGGGCCTGGAATGTAGGCTCACTAGGAGATTTGTGGAATGTAGCAGGGGAGGTGCTACGAAAACAGGAGTCATAGGTGGAGGAAAATATGTAACTGGTTTCGGAGGTGGAGAGTGCGGTGTTTGAGAGGTGGTGCCTCGGTAGTGCTGGTAAATGGGGAAATTTGGGGATAATTCAGTGGTAATATTATCCTGAGTTTGGGTCATTGATGGAGCAGGGTTAGTTGAATAAGAATGGGGGTAACTGTCCTGTAGACCAGGCTTGGTACATCTCAGCCATTTGCTGCTTGAGTTTAAACATCTCTTCTTTCATTTTCCTGACATCCATCTCCTCTAGTTCCATACCTGTGTCAACATCTGGGATAGACATACTTTCGGGTATTGGTCCTTTCGATCTTGTGTGATAATGATAATATGCCAGTATACTCTTTAGAGAAACTAACTGCTTGAATTCTGAAAATGAACAAACTTGTTAGTTTTGAGAGTTTAACACATAATCACACGTTGAGATGCAATGCTCCTAGACAAATAATCCCTTTCTATTATGCATTTGCTCGGTTGCTTGTGTCGTCCCAGCTTTCTTGAAATTTTTATTGTTATTCTCTTTTATTTATTATACAAAGATGGAATTACATTTGAAAACTTTAAGAAAATGATTTGAAACACACATACTTAAATAAAAATACAAGATACAACTCTTAACATCTCACAACATGCCCCACTTTCCACTTTTGTTGTCAATTATTGGATTATCTGCTCAATGTGGGGCTTGACCTGGATGGCCTCCCAGCGTACGATACATCCTTTCCAACTCCATTGCTAGATGACAAGCAAAAGTGGGCGCATGCTCTGTAAACCTTTCATAATCCATTCTTTGGCAGTTTACATAACTTTGAGATGTGAAGATTGCCAGGTCGTGGATTTGTGCCCTGAAATCTTGGAGACGTTGGTCTTGGTTCTGCAATTGCTGCTGACGAGTGGTGGCTATATCTCTGACACGGTTTTCACGATCTAGAGCTGATTCTAATAGAGCTCGGAGTCTGGCCTGCTCTAATCTTGCTTGCGCTTTTTCCCTGTCGAGGTCTGCTTGTTGATGTTCTCTGTTGCATCTTCTTGCCTCTTCTAGTTGTGCACGAAGCTGGTCTTCTGATCGTATCCAGGTCTTTTTCCTTCTTGAATTGTGCTCTGTCTTTTTCGGATTGCCTTACTTGGCGTTCCTTATTAGATCTGGCCTCTTCGTTTAATTGTTGGATCCTTTCTTTTGCTTTGCTCAACGCCCTTTCGTTTTCCGCAAGAATGGAATCATAATCTTGCATTCTTTCAAAAAGATTGGCGATGGTTTTTTGATCCTTCCAGCTCCTCTTTGGTGTTTCAGAAACTCTTTTCATTTTTTGGAATCGAGCATGAAGATTTTCATTCTCACAAGCTAGACTCTTCTTCTCGCCTTCGGCTTCTTGTGCTTGCAAATCTTTCTCCAAACTGAGGCTTCTCAGATTTTCTTTTAGGGCATGGATAGTTGCTTTGTACCCTTTTTCCTTTTCTCCCCAGATCAACCGCTCTTGGATTTTATCATTGAAGTTTTGAACATGGGGTCTTTTTGTTGGCCTTCTTAGCTCAGGCTCTGGTACATCATCCACGCGAGACCGTTTTTCAAACCACCTTGCATATCCAGGATTTATCTCACCCTTTGTAGTGTCTGGGACTTGAGTATCACTTTTCAAGTATCGACATCCATTCCACATCTGCTGAAGTAGAGCCTCGGGAATAGTGGCTTCTGGGTGTAATTCGATTACTTGCATACTCAAATCTTCATCATCAGGAACTACTTGATATCTCCCTAGTTGTCTTAGGACTCTTAGTGGCGCATACGGCTGGATGCTTCTCAATCCCAATAGTAGTAGATAACTATTTGAGGTTGACATGTGTATTACTTCCCTCATCGGGAGCCATCCCAAAGTCCATTCAATTTGATTTGCCGTTAAAGCCCTTAGATGAGATACCCATGCTTCTATTCCTTCTGGAGCCTGATAATTTTTTATTCTTTCCTCATAACTCTCCATGTAATTATCATTGTTTGGCTCGTACTGTATGATCTTGGGCTGTTGTTGGAGATGTTCAATCACCCACATTTGCAATAAAATCTTGCATCCTTCGAAAACTTTTTCTCCTGATTTACATAAAGTCAAAGCCCGATAAATGTCTGATAGAATGATGGGGATAAGGGTGTGATTTTCTTTGGTGGTGAGGATTTGCACAACTTTCGCGGTGCGAATATCAATTGTTCGCTCTTTGTTTGGGAAGACCATGACTCCTAGAAAAGCCACCATGAAGGCAAAGCGACGGTGAATCTGCCAAGTGTCTTTGTTTTGCTTGTTAGTAAGGCCTTTCTCATGAATTTCGAACCCATCTGACTTTCCGAACCTTGAATACAAAAAGTTGAAGGAACAACATCCATTGATGACATTGTTTTTCCTGATTTGACTGCTGATGTTCAGAAGACCGAAGAATCGATGTACCGAAGGAGCCTTTGTGAATATCAGGCTTTGATTTCTTAGACTTCCGTCAAAACCAGCATAGCCAGCTATCTCCTCTAATGTAGGAGTAAGCTCGAAGTCAGAAAAACGAAAGACATTGTGAACAGGGTCCCAAAAAGTTACTAACGCCGCAATCAGATCATCACGGGGTTTAACTTTCATGATGTCCGTGAGATTTCCCAAATGCTTGACGACCCATTTTTGTCCATCTTCGCCTAAATCATACCACCACATTTGAAGCTGAAATAGAAATTCTTCTGTACTCGTGGATGAGGGGCTTTGTGTGGTGCTCATTTTTTATCTGAAATTTAATTTGATAAAGTCAAGACTCATTTTGAAAATATATACTAAAACAAAATCATTTTCAAAAAAAAAATTATTTATTAAATACCTTTATTTCAAGATTTAAAACTATTTTTTCTTTTCTTTTTTTTTTGTTGAAATTTTTAAAACAACCCATTTTATTCCTCTCTTCTCACCATGATTTTATTTAAGCTGGTCAACAAGTATGTTCGAGGCAAATGAATGCACAAGTAGCAAGTAGGATGCATCATGATGGTCTTTTTATTTCGGGTTCACCTGTCCTAGACAGACCCAACCCCTGTGTTGAGTCTCCAAGGCCAAATGTACATGATGCAAATATACGTTCCTACTAGGGATCCGGTACATGGCTGAGTTATTCTAAGTGAAAAAACCTGAGGTTGATTGTTCTAAACCTGGCTTACCCAAACGGACAGTTTGAGCCGAAGCGGGGGCAACGTACCGGGAGCACGAAAGTCTACCCGGCCTAGTTACTTGTCCCAACTTCGTCTTATTTGGTATGACTTTAACAGAAAGGTGGGCCACGCGCACGTGTGCACCATAAATTTAGAAGACTCAGAAAGAAGGGGGTTTCGTAGCAGTTGTATATATTCATAATTCAAATAATATTAAAGCGGTAAAAGTGTCATTTAGCACATTGGGCATATATCATGTAAAAAAAATCATATAGTAAATAAAGCCAATTATCGCAGTTATTTTAAGCTTGAATTCTTTAAATCCTGAACCAATGGTTCTGGGTTACAGTACTTTTTTCCCCAGCAGAGTCGCCAGAGCTGTCGCACCTCCTTCTTACCGCGCCCGCGGGGCGCATGGGGAGTTTTCTCCAATTGAAGGATAGTCGAAACGGGATTTATTTAATTATTTCAGAGTCGCCACCTGGGAATTTTAAGGCGTCCCAAGTCACCAATTTTAATCCCTGAATCGAGGAGAATATGACTCTGTTTATTATTCTGCGAACCAGAAATCCTGAGTAAGGAATTCTGTTAATCCGGAAGAAGGTGTTAGGCATTTTCGAATTCCGTGGTTCTAGCACGGTCGCTTAACTGTTTTTATTATTGGCTTAATTATCTTGATTTTTACTAAATTCGTTTTTATTGCATGATTTTAACTACTGCTTTTACTTATTGTTTATGACGAATTACGCGTACGCATATTCGTATTATATCTCTTTTATAATTACAGAGGATCATGTCACGCATACGTGTACACAATAAAATTGTCCATGTTATAGTTTTTTATTAAAAAAAATATGTTCGAAATTTAAAATAAAATCCGGAATATCATCACCCTTGTATTTAGACAATGAACTGCACATCTCGGGTTATATGGAATTATTTTGACATCCGCGGAGAAATCTTTTTTATTAAATACGCTCGGAATTGCGCGTACGCATAATCCGAATTTGCTTTTAAAATATAATCAGGGTACGCGAACGCATCCCTAATTGTGCAAAGTATTTATAAAGGTATTATGGATTTTCCACAAATTGTTTATTATATCTACACGTTTTATATGAAAATCCTGAGAAATTCACATTTTTAAGGATGCCTTTAAATTATTTTTTAAAAGGATTCATAATTTATTAAATGTTGTCCGTCGATTATAATTCCCGCGCATAAATTATATTTATCAAGACTATTCAAATTTAAAGAAAGGAATAAAAATATGATTAACACTATTTCGACAAATCCAACACATATATCTATATGCCCAATAATGAATTGTATATGAAACTAAAAATGATTTATAAAGGGAAGAATATTTTCCAAGAACTTTTATTATTTCTATTTAGTGCAAGTTTTATTTCTACTTACCCTTGATATAAAGTGTTGCGATTCGTGTTTATATATCTCGTCTCATTTTCATATACTTGTTTTAATCTAATAGGCAAAATTAATTTATTTACGATGGTAGATAGGCATCAAATTGATAAGAAAAGGAATTATAAATCGATTAATAATATTGCCTTTCATGCAATATAGATGTACGTCTAAAACATTCATAGCATTTTAACATCATAATCAACTCACCATCCACTAATGGTTATATATATACCAGTTATCATGCCATATATGAACGTATAACTCACATCATTCAACCCATAACCAAATCATGTATTAGAATAAACTAACAATATGGTTTTTGACAATTTTTATACTACTCTTTATTCAACTAACAACATCAAACCTTTATCTACAACCAAACGATCAGGCGTACCCTAACCATGCATTTTCTTGATATTTCAGAATACTCTATACCTGACTAATAATGTCATAGGACTTAACTAATATCCAACTTCCTGCCATGTTCCCTATCTTAACAATTCAATCATAACTATACTTTAATGAAAATTTAGAAATTAACCTTGTTACAACACTTATACAGTCTTCAATAAAGGACATTTAACTTACAGTCATCCTGTCAACATATACTACTTATTTGATAAACAAAACTGAATTTTTAACTAAAGAGCTCAAATGAATAAAAGATAGTATTACAATTCAAACTTTATTTATTTGTCATGTTGAATCTCTTTCCAACATAGAATTTAAGAGATATGTACCTGAAAATGAAGGTAGAAGGAGTGAATTTCAGCAGTTACAGCAGTAACAAAATCAGTAGAATATACCAATAACACAGCAAGTCTGAACAGGAGCCGTTAACCTAGATGAACAGTGACAGAAACTTGAGGGAAAGATTTCAGATTCAAACTGAATAATATTCAAAAAAAAACAAACAACGGGCAGATTCTAGAAGGATAACATTTTTTCAGATTTCAATTTCTTCCTGTTTCGGATTCATGTTTCTGACTATTTTTTTTTGTTTCTGTTTTCTTCTTCCTATTTTTTGAACTCTCCTCTTAAAATCTGATTTTTTTCTTCTCCTTTCTTTCTTTTTGTCTTTTTTCTTTCTTTCTCTCTCAAAGACTGATCTTTTTCTCTCTTAAAATCTGCTCAAATCTGCCTGAAAGCTCTCTTTTTCCTTGTTTTTCTTTCTGAAAAAGCCCCCCTAAATCAGTCACAATCCCCCTCTATTTATATAGGGTTGTCCTGTACCCTTATAGTGCTGCCAGGACCCTTTTCTCCTTTTAAAAATCAGAAAGTTTTCCATTAAAACTGCTTTTGAATACTTTAAATCTAAGTGATCTTATCCTGATTTTCAGCAGCCCATTACCCTTTGTTTCCCATTAGTATCTTAAATTATAGCCAACCAACATCCCACTTTCAGTCCACTTATTCTATCACATTACCCTCACTATTCTGTCCCAAAAAATGTCCCAGATCTCCTACTGTAATTACTGTAATTACTGCCTTAAATTCAGAATCTAACAATACAGATTTTAAAATCTGTTTAAGCAGCTATAACCAATCCTAAAGTTTTTGGACTGAATCCTAACTAAGGATGTAATTTTCTAACACAATTACATCTAATCAACATTTGTAAAATCACACTGAATTCAGAACTAACATCATAACAACATATCAATGAAATCATTATAACAATTCAGACTGGACTTAAACATTGAATCAAGATCAAACATACACAGGAGCATTGTCAATATACTGACAATGCCCTGTTCAGAAAACAATATATACACATCATACATTTGAATTTACTGATTTGCAAACAAACATGATTTAATTGAAGAGTATTAATCAGTTGACTATTTACAACATTTGTCCATAATCAGTCTAAAACAATAGAAGCAGACTGTTTCAATCAGCATTATCATAAATGAGAATTCATAATATAACTAATCGACGAACTTAATCGAGTCGATTACTTACATTGTAAATAATCACAACCAACAGAAACAATTTACATTTAGAATCAAGTAGACGGGTAGGAGACAGTATAACAGAATGATCTAGAAAATTATAAAAATTTAAACAAACTAATGAAACGAACATAGAATACATGTAGAATACACATAAGAAACAGAAAATTACCTCCGAACCTTCAAATTCAACCGGACTCAACTCAACTTGGATTTGGACTTTGTTTGAAATCAAACAGACCTTAGTCGAAGTATTTTCTACTGAAAATACTTTGACTAAGGTCGATTAAACCTCAATCTTTCGTCTGAAGTGAAAAAGATGCCAAGGTTGGAAAATTTAGGGTTTCAGAAGGTTCGATTTTGGGTTTAACCATTTCTGGTTAGATTCGAGGGGAACTAACAATAACACGAGGGTGAAGGTAGCCTAGGGGTCATTTGGTGTCAGTTTAGAATTGATCTGAGTTTGTTCTTGTTTGGTCTGAATCTTCAAAAGAAGATTCGAGAAGCTCGGAAGTGATTCGAGTGAAGCAAACATCAGATCCATAACAAGGCATGTTAGGGGGTACTATGGTGTCAACTAGGGGTTGTTTGGTTTAGATCTAAACTCGGCTCGAATCTTCAAATGAAGATTCGAGAACCTTCAAGAAGATTCGAGTCAAGTGGCTAGCATATCTGGATAGAGGATGTTCAGGGGATTCTAGGGTGTTATTTTGGTGACCGGCGGCGTTGATGCTGCCGGGTTTCAGGCGGTGGGATCCTAGGGCGGCTAGGGTTAGGGGTGAGTTTTGGAAGGGACGATGAACAGGGAAGGAGGGGGGGTGTTTGGCTAGGGGGCCGGGGTAGGGGTTTGGTCCTTATATAGGGGTGGGGTGAATTAATCTTGACCGTTGGATCAATGAGAATAGATGGCCAGGATTAATTCACTTAGCCAAACGGTGTCGTTTGGTTTAAGCTGGGGGACGGGTTGGACCGGGTATCGGATCGGGTAAGGATTGTGGGTTAAGGTTCGTGGGATCTCAGCCGTTGGTTGGCTTTGATCCAATGGTCCCTGATAAACTACGACCAAACGATGTCGTTTTGACTCGTTTGAATTGGACTGGTACCTGGGTTGCCTGGATTGGGCTGAGGGGGGGGGGTAATTTAGTTTTGGGCCTGGATTTTAATCCAGGTCCGATTCTATTTCTACAATTTATTTTATTATTTATCATAAAAAAAATCCTAATAAAAATTATAAAACAATTTTAACCTTACACAAAAATATTAATTACTTTATAACAACTATTTAACACATAGTCAAAACATTAATCACACATTAACATATTTAAAAATAAAACGAATGCATATTTTTTGTGATTTTATTTAAATTATCTTTCAAATACATAATTAAATCCTATATGCATGCAACATGTATTTTATTTTAATTTTCATTTTATTAGGACAAAGTAAATATTTACGGACATAAAACAAATATTTAACACCACGCAAATTCAAAAATTACATAGTAAAAGAAATTTATTTTATTTTTTTGATTTATTTTGGAGTAGTTTTCGTAAGGCAAAAATCACGTGCTCACACCCACAAGTCATAAATCAGTAAAATTAAGTACGGAAAGTCTTATTTAGGGAAACAGAGTTCTAGAAAGTAAAACGAACGGTTGAGTCGTTACATACATACAATGATGGGATTGTTAAACTTCAATAGTACCCAGTTACGGAAGGAACTAGGTATCATTTACGTCTAAAGATTAAACAAATTAAGCTAAAATAGAGTCCAAAAGAACAGTCCAGAACATATTTAGGGACAAGTGAACTATGCATTCATTTTGAGAGTCCGGAACCAAAATGTGGTTTTTTTTTACTCAAAATACGCAAATAAGTGTTAAAAAAAAGTTACCAAACTATATATAACGCCACAAAAAGTGGCGCTATACAGTAACGGTAACTAGTAAAACTGACACATCTTACATAGCGCCACTATTAATGGCGTTATACCCCTTATTACCTGACCCCACCAATAATTTCTGGATTCAATAATTCAAAAGCGTATAAAGCCACTTTTTGTGGCGCTATATACAAAAAAAACCTCTCCGGCTAGCCATTTCCTATATAAACATCGTAGAATCGCCACAACTTCATTCAAAATTTTTTTTAACTCTTGTTGGTTTCTATTGTTGTTAAATTCTCCAGCATTTTTTCATTATGTCTGAAGAACGTAGAATAAGAGTATCATTATATTGGGGGTGAGGTTGTGATGGAGAATAACTCTGTGGGCTACAGTTTACCTGCTAAGTGTAATGTTAAAAAATGAGTGTGAGAAAACGTTCAGTGATACTCAAAGTAACCGGAAGATATCCGTATTCCGTTACGCCGCAAGGGGTTGCTTTTTACTCAGAGTTTAACATCGACTATGATGACACTTTGAGTGATTTCTTGAGGACTCCGGACGAATGCCGGGAAATTTCTTGTAATCACAATGTTGGAGATGTACGTGAAGGTCGAAGACGTTCCAAAAAACGAGGTTGTGCGTAGTAGAGATAACCTCCAGTCATCGGGTGGTTATTCTGGATCAGTTTTTGCCGGACATGTTCCGGATGAAAGATTTTTTCTTGATTTAAATTTATCACCGTCGGCGAATGAGCAGCGAGAAAATAATTTATACCCTGCTTTCCATAATTCACAAGAAGAGTGGTAAACTTCAATTTTCATTTGTGTTAATTATGTATATTTTTGGCGTATTGAATTAATTTTAACGCTCATTTATTTAATAGGGGGTACCGGCCGGATATGAATTTTACAAGTGGCCCATCCGGTAGTCATCACCTAACTGAAAACGTCCATCATGGAATGTCATCACATTACGACTTGTAAGTGAAATGATATAGCCATATATAAAGCATTTATTAATTTAGTAGCTTATATTTTTGTTGAAATGTGCAGTGAAAACGAGCAAGTTGAACTACCCGTACTCACTCAATTGCCCGAAAATGAGGTATTACATCAGGATCTGGCAGATGCACAGAGTGAGGAAGAGAACAGTGATTACGATAACAATGCCGATGAATCGGGAGACGAGACACCATTTGCTCGTGAGGATGGTGATGAAGAGGACGAGGAGGAAGGACCCGATTTGAAGAGAGCCCCCCATAGACGAAAAGTGTACGAGTCTGAAGTGCCGTTTCATTCAAGGGAGATTCCTTATATTGATAACTTGCCAGCCATGCCGGATGTGAAAGCTCTCACAAGGGATTTTGATGAAATCCGGACAACAATGTGGGATGAGTCTAGACCAACGATGCTTGCAAAGGGGATGCTTTTTCCTGATAAAGCACGCGTAAGCAGGGCTTGTAAAATGCACAATGTTAAAGAGTGTCGTGAGATGCAGGTATCGGAGTCAAGTCCGACGGTATACAAGGCTATTTGCCGCAGGTGGTTTTGGCCATGTAATTGGATGTTGCGTGCGTCGAAGAAGAAAACAGGTATGTGGAAAGTGGGTAAATACATTCCCACCCACACATGCGAAATGGACACTTTCAACGGGAATCACTTCAACTTGGATATTGACTTGATATCTCTTGTACTTATTCCGCACATCGAAGCATCCATAAGGTATAAAATCAAAGAGTGCATTACAGCAGTCCACCAGGAATATGGCCACATAATTACTAAAAGAAAGGCATATCTTGGGCGCAAAAGAGCGTTTGAAATAGTCTATGGTAACTGGGATAAGTCATTTGCGGATCTGCCTAGGTATATGGATGCACTGCAGCACTTTAATCCCGGAACAGTTATTGAATGGAAGCTTGAGCGGAGTCCGGGTAAACCAGAATATATATTCAATTACGTGTTCTGGGCGTTTAATCCAGCAATTGATGGTTTTCCGTATTGCCGGCCCGTAATATCCATAGACGGAACTCATGTCTATGAAAAGTACGATATCAAGCTATTGATAGCCGTGGCAGTGGATGCTAATGGACAGATATTTCCTCTAGCCTTTGCTATTTGTGCCAATGAAAGCACAAAGACGTGGACAATGTTTTTGAACCACCTGAAAGAGCACGTTGTCAAACAGCGTTTAGGTATTTGTCTAATATCTGATCGGCACGGGGGTATATTAAGTTTTGTGGAGAACCTTCCTGCTTGGCAAGAACCTTATGCATACCACCGTTACTGTGTGAGGCACTTTAAGGCCAATTTCAAGAAGGCACATCCCAAAAAGGATCTACATGATTTTATGTGGATGGCAGCAACAGACCACCAACAACATAAATTCCGGAGGCATATGGATTCTATCAGGCAAGAAGACGAGGCAGCATATCGTTGGTTAATGCGACATGACCCTGAAAAGTGGACGTTGCATGCAGATGGTGGCAGACGCTGGGGAATTCTTACTACAAACGTGTCAGAATCCTTCAACGGGTTATTAAAGTAGGCAAGAGGATTGCCCGTCACAGCCATGGTGTGTATGTCGTTCAAGCAGATGGCGGAGAGGTTTGTGCAACGGTCTGCAGCTGCAACGGAATTGATGGAAAGGGGTGTTGAATTTATGCCAGTGCCTATGAAGAGATTAGAGAAATACAGACGGCGGGCACATTGGCATTCCTTTTTGCAATATGATAACGAACGAGGTATTTTTGAAGTTCGCACCGCTATCCATAATAATCGGGGTAATAATGTACATACTGTAAATGAATCTACAAGGTTATGCTCATGTGGGAAATGGTCAATCTACCACATGCCTTGTTCACATGCCATCAAATGTTTTCAACGTGTTGGTTATGCGGAGACCAACTGTGAGCACGTGATTTTTGTTTTACGCGACAATCGCTCCAAAAGAATTAAAAATAATAACAAATGGTCCTGCTGTACAAATTTTGGATTTTACATGGCACTTTGTTAATTATTTATGATATTTTGCCCATTTTTATTAAAACAAAATACAAAAAATGTATGTGTCATGCGTAATGTGAACCGTAATCCGATTGTTAAATGGAAAATCACAAAATACGTATTTTTTGTCCTGATTTGTTGCCTTGTTTAATTTTACCTACTTTTAACATTTTATATGCGTGAAATAAATATGTTAAGTGTTAATTAATGGTGTTTGGTTTTATTTAATTAGGTTGTGTATTTAGGAAATTAGAAATAAAGAAAAAGAGGGTAAAAATTTGTTTTAAATGAATTTGGGTCGTTCCCATTTCAAAACCTGAAGCCCAAATGAACGGCCCAAGCCACCAGTCCGAACAGCCCACCCCCAGGCCACAAAACGACGTAGTGTAACACCAAAACTACGTCGTTTCAATGCCAATCCATCACGACCGTTCAAACCAAGCTGATCCAACGGTCCGGATCTCTCACCCATAACCCCCGTTACCCGACCCGTTACCCGAACCAATTCTGACCCCTACTAAGCCAAACGACGATGTTTCTTTTAAGCCTGCAAATCCAAGCCGTCCATCTCGCCTCATCCAACGGTTGAAATCAATCCACCCATCCCATATATAAGGTCCCTATCATACCCTGTCCCCCCTATCCAAGACCCCAGCCTTCGTCCTCATCCCCTTCCCCTCCAAACCCTAGCCGCCCCTGTATTCTTCACCATGAAAGCCGGCGGCATGAACGCCGGTGGCCTTCACCTTAACACCATAGGACCATCTCACCCCCCTGAACATGGATCTGTGGACCGTTTAGTTCGAATCATCCTCTAGGTCCTCGAATCTTCTTTTGAAGATTCGAGCAAAACTCGATCTACACCGATCTGCCTTAGATTCATACCAGACAATCCCCGGACCCCCTCGTGACCAAACCATGCTTGGTTTGGTCCGAATCTAACCAAGAAAGCCCAAAACCCAAATCTGCCCTCCAGAACCCTAGGTTTCCTCGTGCCTGTTCCGTGCCTGTTCAAACCAAGGGATTGGGGCCTAACGGACCTTAATCAAAGTGTTTCTCATTTGAGAAACACTTAGATTAAAGTCCGTTCAACCCTGAGAAGGGTCTGTTCGAATCCAAGCTAAGGCTTTTGATTTTTCGGGATTTAAGGTGAGTTTTTGTTTTCCTTTTTCTTTATTTTTAGTCCGTGTGTTGTTTAAAGGGTTGTTCATGTTTTGTGTAATTTGTGTTTTGAATTTTACCAAAAGTATCCTGTCCACCTTTCCTGAACCTATGTGTTTGATTAAAGGCCTTCTTCTATTCACTAATAATATGTATGTATGTATGTGCTGTGCAATTAGCTGAATTTCAAATTTGACTGATTAACTGATTCCTCGAGTACAATTCTGCTGGGTCAGTATGACTCGAGTCATGTGTTCGATACTATTAGACATCTGATTTTGGCTACGATTGTACATGTTATGATTAATATAGTCGAGTCGACATGTGTCGTCAATTAGTTTCAGCTGCCTGAACAATAACAAATTAACTTGCTTCTGCTAAGCATTGCCTGAATCAATTAGAAACTGAGTTTAGTTGCTTACAATTGTTAATTTGAATCAGAAATGTAAAATGAATGTCTTGTTTAATTACAGTTCTGAAATTGGAGGGCATGTGCACTTGTGCACCACATGTGCATTTGTGCACAGCCTGTGTCTTGCATAAAGGCTTTTTGAATTAAATAGTTTGACAGCATATGCTGTCAGACTACATTCTGCTGCCCATACTCTACTTTAGTTTCAGAAATAATAAACATTACTCAAAGTAAGTCTGCCAGGGAATATCATGGGGTTTGTTTATACTTAATTAGTTAAGTGAAATCTGAAAGTAGGAGAGCACATGGGAGGGGTGTTAGAGGATCTAAACAGGCTGTAAAAGGTTTGATTTTAGGTGGATAAAAGGAGGAACTTCCATCAGTTTTAAGGGGGAGATTTTTGATATACGCACAGAGGGACAGACATTGAGAAGAGAGAGTAAATTGAGAGGATAACAACAGGGGGGAGATTTTTGATATACACACAGAGGGACAGACATTGAGAAGAGAGAGTAAATTGAGAGGATAACAACAGGGAGGAGATCAGGATATAGATCTGATAAGAGGGGCTGAACACATACACATATATACATAGACAGGCACACAGACCTGAAGAGGGACATAGATACACACACACAGACAGAGAAAAAGAGAATAAACACAGAAAACTTAGTTTGGAGATTGAGAGTTGAAGTTCTGAAAAGCAGAAAAACTGGAAAAGAACTCTGTTTGATAACACAGACAGACAAAACTAGAAATTGCATTCTTCTTGCTGTCTTGATTTCACTGGTCTCGACCTGTTTGTCCAATACTGATTTCTTCTAAATCCAACTGAGTCTACTGGTTGTTTGTTGGTTTACTCTGGGACTTGGTCTAGCTGGGATCTTGATTCTATTCCAATTATTTTGCTTGTTGCTGCTGCTGCTATTCTGTTTCTTGCTGCTGCTGATTTCCCTATCTTCTTCCTCTTCTCCTTTGCATTTTCAGTATTTCCAGGTACACATCTCGAGTCTCACATTGGTGTAGCTGATTGTAACATTGAAAATCATGAATCGAAAGATCTGAAGAATTTTTTTATCATCTGTTGCCTTACTTATAGCTTTGCGAATATTGTTAAAGTTGTATAAATCCTTTAACTTGTAGCCTAATAGAGAATACATTAGTAAGTTTGTACTTAATTAATGTTTATTTGAAACTGTGGTGTTTGATTCGTTTAGTAGCATACAGGATGTAAATATAACTCATGGAATGTGAAACTATTTAGTGCGATTGTTAAAATTAAATTCACTCTTTCAGCATGCTTTGAATAAGTAGAGGCAAATGGCTGTTAAATCTAGCCAAATATAATACAGTTTTGAATCACCCAGTTTCGATTTCTTTAGGCAGTTTATAGGACTAGTTTTGAATATCATCGGTAGTATTCTTTAATAAGGAATTCTATTAACCCTGTTTAAGCAAGTTAATCTAAATTCGACTTAAAGATGTTTATTCGGATTAAGTGTTGTATTTCGTTAGAATAAACGGATTTCTTTGTCAAATTAAAGCATTTTTCCATTGAAGTACAATGTTTTCTCGACTTTGTAAATAATTAACCATAAGAATCCGGATTAGGCCAAAGCATAAAATTAAATTAGCATGTACCTTTTTTTCTTCTAGTTTTAGAGACAAACGCATTAGAAATGTAGCCACTTTAGGATATCCTTTCTAAATAGAGACGAGCCTCGCCAAATAAAACGCAAAATTGCGGGGCCCTCAATAAATAACCATAATAAATTTTTAGAATTCGGGATAGGCCGTTTAGTGAATTTCATGGCCTTCTACAAAAATAATAACGCGCTAGACTCTTTAGGCGCGGCTTAATAATTTAACCTTCTTAAACACGGGTGCACATTGATGTGACCCAAATCCAAATCTCAACGGAGTCAAAATGTGTCGACGACCACGGGTGCATTGACTGTGACGTGGTTCGAGATGCATTTTCGCGACGTTGCAATTCTATAAAACTAAATGATAATAATAAAAGCGGTTTAAACTTAATAAAGCACATAAGTCACAACATGTATTTAAATCAGATATTTAGCCATTATAACAATTTAAGCGACCGTGCTAGAACCACGGGATTCGAGGGTGCCTAACACCTTCCCTCGGGTCAACAGAATTCCTTACTTAGAATTTCTGGTTCGCAGACTTCATTTGGAAAAGTCGAAAATTTCCTCGATTTGGGATTCAAGATAAACCGGTGACTTGGGACACCAAAAGCCAAACCTTTCCCAAGTGGCGACTCTGAATTAAATAAATAATCCCATTTCGAATATTGTCACTTAAATTGGAAAAACTCCCTCGCGCATCTAACCCTTCGGGGGCGGGCGCGCAAAAAGGAGGTGTGACAGCTCTGGCGACTCCGCTGGGGATGTGACCCAGAACCACTGGTTCAGGGTTCAAGAATTCGAGCTTAGAATAATTGTTATATTTGGCTTTATTATCTGATCTTTATTACATGTTTTGCATAACGTGCTAAATGTTGTCTTTTACCGCTTTGATATTATCTGAACTGTATATAAACTGTGTCGAAACCCTTCTCTTCTTACCTCCGGGGAGAAGCTCGCTGGTCGAGACTCCCTATTCTGTTAGTGTCAATACCTGAAATAAGAAAGAGGTCGGACAAGTTACAAAGCCGGACGATCTCGCGGGTCCCCGGTACGTAGCCCCCTCCTCGACTCGAGTTGTCCGCTCGGGTACACAGTCTAGAACAAATACCCAGGGTATAAACCTAGTATAACGAAACTTCATGCCGGATCCCTAGTAGGAACGTTTATTTGCATCATGTTGCATTTGACTTAGGGGGCTCAACACAGGGGTTGGGTCCGTCTAGGACAGGCAACCTGAAATGAAAAGACCACCCTGCTGCATCCTATTTGTTTTGCGCATTTATTTGCTTCGGTTCCGCATGCTGACCGGTTTCTAAAAAAAGAAGAAAAATAGCAGCGTAGGGAGATAATTACTTATTTTGGAAAAATAAAACCAATGTCCAAGTAGTGTCGAAACCTCGCCGGAATTTTTCTAAAAAAAAACAGAATAAAACCAAAAGTTGTCTTTTAGTTTGATTTATTAAAAAAAACATATAAAAAATTTTCTTTTCTTTTTTTAAAAAAAAGGGTATTTATTTAAAAGTAATTTTTTTTTTTTGGAAATTCATCATTCAAAAAATATGTTGTTTCTCTCGTAGTATCTCTTTTATAAATTCAGACTAATAGTCTAAATACTTCCTAAAAAAATTTTTTTTAGTCTTTATCTCTTTTCGAAAGAAAATAATAAAAAAAATATTCTTGCTTTCTGGGTTTAATTGATTTTCTCTATTCATGATAGGCCGAACTACGCCGGTTTGATTCTCACCGGATGTGAGATACGTAGGCAACCCTCGTCGGGTTCAACCCCATTTTTGCTAAAATAGCCAAAATCAATAAATAAATAAAAAAAAAAGAAAAAGAAAAGGATATGTCAAATTTTAAAAGAGTCATAAATAAGTCAGGTGATGCTGTTTTGTCATAAATAGCCGAATGTTCCCGAAAGGGACGCCGGAAGGCTGACTTTGCATAAACGGCCACCTTTGAGTCATTTTTCAAGGTTTGATCCAGTTGACCCACACAGCCTTAAAATCTTCGTCACCGAGACGTTGAAAGGCCGTGTTGGCAATATTTGAGTTTTCTAATTTGAAAAACTATAAAAAAGTCATAAATAAGTCAGGTGATGCGGTTTGTCATAAATAGCCAAATGTTCCCGAAAGGGACGCCAAAAGGCTGACTTTGCATAAACAGCCACCTTTGGGTCTTGTTTAGTATTTTTGTCCAGTTGACCCACACAGCCTTAAAATCTTCGTCCCCAAAGTGCTTAAAGGCCGTGTTCAAAACTTGATCCCCTTTGTAAAATATTTTTGAGTCAAGTCATTTTGTTAAAATCACCTTAATAAATGTGCAGGATGAGCACGATGCAAAATGAACATTTTTCAATAATGACCAAAATCCCTGTCAAGTTACGGCTATGGTGGAATGATCTAGGTGTTGAAGGACAAAATGAGGTTAAGAAATATCTGAAAGGTCTCGTGGGTTTGTTGGAAATCCAGCCTCGGGGAGATATCATAAGAGCTTTAGTCACTTACTGGGACCCGGCGCACAATGTTTTCCATTTCTCTGATTTTGAACTCACCCCGACTTTGGAAGAAATGGCTGGGTACATCGGAAATGCTGAACTTCCGTTGAGGCAAAAATACTTGGTCGCCCCAAGAGCTATCACGGTACATCGGTTCCTAGATTCATTGAAGATACCCAGAACGGTCCACAACCCGGATCTGGCAGCCGGATTTTGTACTCCATGCTTCATATATGATAGGTACGGTCATGAGGGGGGATTCAATAATCCAATCAACAAACTGTGCAGCAAAGGTGTTCGTCAGAAGTGGGACAAACACAGACGGGTAGCTTTCATGATGATGTTCCTGGGCCTTCTGGTATTTCCAAGGAAAGACGGAAACATTGATTTGAAGATATCCGGGGTCGTCAGCACTTTACTCACGCAAAATGACAGTACTCTCGTGCCTATGTTGGTATCTGACATCTTTCGAGCTCTTACAGCCTGTAAAGCTGGAGGAAATTTCTTCGAAGGTTGTAACTTGCTCCTACAAATGTGGATGACCGAGCACCTCTGCCATCGTTCCGAGATTTTGAGCCATGGTTCCCCGGAAAAGACTTGCATAGAAGAATTTTACACGAGAACCAAAGAGATTAGTTTGCCCAAAGGAGTCATGGCATGGACCTCGTTCTTTCAAGCTCTTACTGCCAGCCAAATACAATGGACACTGGGATGGTTGCCTGTTGACGAGGTCATATATATGCCGGCAGCTAAAACCCATTTCTTACTGATGGGGCTTAAGAGCATTCAACCTTACGCACCCTGCCGAGTTTTGAGACAGCTCGGAAGATGCCAGACAGTACCTTATGAGGAAGATCTTAGCACTCAAGCAGTTGAGATAAGTCCTAACGGACAGTTTCCAGAAGCGAAAATTCGTCAAATCTGGAGTGAGTGTCAATATTTGAAATCAGATACTTGCGTGCGGGATCGAGCCAAAAGGGAGACGGCGCCAGTTTACCTGGCATGGTATAGAAGGGAACTTGAGCATGAAAGGCCGGCTAAGAGACCCCACATCCTGAATTTCGCTGAAACATCACAAAAACAGTGGGATTGGCTAGCAAAAGAAAGAGGCTATTGCGCCGAAATCAGCAGGTTGAAGCGACAAGTGGAAAGCCTGAAATATGATCACAACGTGCAAGTTGCTACCAATCTGGGAGAACGAAACAGGTTGATTCAGGAAAACGAAATGCTCAAAGCCCAGATCAAACAGACAAGGATAGATGCGGATAAGCAGCCAAGGCGTCGAGCAGATGAGCAGTTGATCAAAAGGCTAAAAGGCAAAGTCAAGGAATGGCAAGAGGATTTAGAGAAATCTAAAAACATCATAGCAGAGCTCAGGGCACAATGGGATACAAGAGCAGATAAGCATCGCCGACACTTGAATCAATTGGAAGGCGATCACGAGAAAACTGTTGCTAAAATAAAGAGAGAGATGGTACACTTGAGATCAAAGCAGCTAATCAGGCCCAGGATTTCCAAATTGAGAGCAGATACTGGTACGATTCGTTGGCCCAGATGAAGTTAGAAGTACGGCAACTAAAACATCAGCATATACAGGATGCTCAGGTGTTCAAGATATGTAGCGATCAGATAAAACGCCTACTCATAGAGAAGAAGCAAACCAGAGATAGGATTAAGGCCATTGCCCATGCCATCACCCGACGATGTCTACGATGTGAGAACATGACCAGCGTTACCGTCCTCTCGGCAGTAATGAGCTATGTCAAGCAGACCATGCATGAGCTGGAGCAACTTGAGAGGGATCTCACACCTAGGACCGCGGCGAGGCCGAACGAAGCCCCGCGGACACAAATTGTCAAAACCATAATGTATTCATAAGTCGAGTCTGTATCTTAGCATCTGTTGCTTGTTTTTCCCATCAGTTTGTTTAAGTCTAGGATGAGTCTAGGTTTATTTTTGAAGTTTGCTCTTTCTTTTGCAAAATGTAGTTTTGTAATAGACTATTTCGACAATAAAAGGTGTGTTTCTTTCATTTGTGTTTCGAACTACGTAATGATCTGATTCACGTAGGCATCGTGATACGTAGGCAATCCTCATCGGATCCGGTCGCATTTTTACCGTAAAAATAAAAAAAAATATAAAAGAAAAACAAAAGAAAAAAAATTATAAGAAAAGGGAAGCCTAAAAAAGGAACGCCGGAACGACGCATGCTTTTGTCGCAAACATGTAGAATTCGCTTAACTGTATAGGTGCATCATGCTCAACGTGAGATTGCCTATCTGTTATTTTGTTTCAAATTAACCGTGCGTTTGTCGTTGAGTACATTCAGGTTTTTGGGAAAGACGGTTGGTTTGGTGAAAGTCTGGCCTCGCACTCATACTTCACGAGGTCAAGGAGAAGTGTTCAACTACCTGTTGTTAGAACCAGAAGCAGCACTCACACTTACTTCACCAGGTCAAAAGGAAGTGTGGAAATGTCTTCAGAGGTTCCGATGTCAACAACCCCTGTTTCCGAGGAAAGTTCTATCTCGGCCGTCCTCACACCTGAATCCGCAACTGCGGAGGAAAATAGAATCCTACGGCTCCCCATGTTGGAAATGCTGGACGACTGGAATAATGGGAAAGAGCCGCCAAGTGTCGTCCCCGGATTCCCTGAGTTATTCTCCAGATCAAGCGGGACTTCTAATGTCCCCATAAATTATCCTGCTACTCCATTCGGGTACCCAGCCACCTCAGCCTTCTCTGCTGGATCGCCTTCTGAGCCTCATCCCCGAATGTCAGCCACCGATGCAAGCATGAACATCTTTACTGCACCGCCCTGCCCGATTACGGCACAGCCTGCTACGTACAAGCCAAGTTTTGACTCATCTTCTTTTACATTCCAAGCACCCTCATTCTCAATGGAACCAACTAGGTTCGCTACCAGCGCTAATCCTCCACCGCCTCAGTGCGAGCTTGCACCCGAGCAGGATCAGACCCCTAGAATTGCGGAACAAAATGAGATAGCCAAAAGAATGAGAAGCCTTGAACAGAGCTTGAAGAATATGCAAGGTTTGAGCGGACAGAAGAGTCTCTCTTATGCCGACCTATGCATGTTCCCTCACGTGCACCTGCCAGTAGGTTTCAAGACCCCAAAGTTTGAGAAATACGATGGGCACGGTGACCCCATTGCACATCTTAAGAAATACTGCAACCAATTGCGGGGAGCCGGCGGAAAAGAAGAACTGCTAATGGCATATTTTGGGGAAAGTCTAGTAGGGATAGCCTCGGAATGGTATATGGACCAGGAAATGTCCCGATGGCATATATGGGATGATCTCGCCAGAGATTTTGTGAAACAATTCCAGTATAACATCGACATTGCGCCAGACCGAAATTCTCTGTCAAATTTAAAGAAGAGACCTTCAGAAAGCTTCAGAGAATATGCTATTAAGTGGCGTGAGCAGGCGTCAAGGGTGAAGCCTCCCATGGATGAAGTGGAAATGGTCACTACTTTTCTCCAGGCTCAAGAGTCTGACTACTTCCAAAATATGATGTCAGCCATGGGAAAGCCATTTGCAGAAGCAATCAAGATTGGAGAGATGGTGGAGAATGGTCTGAAAACAAGTAGGATTCTGAGTCAAGCAGCCATAAGAGCAACCTCCCAAGCCGTCCAAAGCGGGTCCAGAGGAATGGCAAGAGGGAAGAAGAAGGAAGAAACGACCATGGCAGCCTCGGAAGCAAGGGAGTATCGTCATCTCAGGCCCCGTTTTCCGGAAAAGACCCCACAACACTACTACCCCCACTCAAATCTGGCATATGCTCATCAACCCTATATGGTCATGAATGCCCAGCCTTATGCCCATCAGCCGCAACAAGCCAACCGAGGCCAAGCTCCACCTCCCAGAAATCAGCCTCCTTACCGCAACCACTATAACCCGCAACCTCCCCAGAATAACTTCCGCCCTCAGGAGCCACCTCGAAGGCGGACTTTCACGCCCATTGGTGAACTATACTCTACTTTGTTCCCGAAGCTAGTCCAGTTGGGTTTCTTACAACCAATCCCTCAAACGAGGCAAAACCCGACGTCACCTTCTTACAAAGCTGGAGTCAGATGCGCCTATCATTCAGGGGCCGAGGGACATGATACAAATGACTGCTGGTCGTTGAAAAGAGTGGTCGAGAATTTGATAGAGCAAGGGAAAATAGTGCTACGGGACGAGGAGATCCCAAATGTGACTAACAATCCATTGCCTGCTCCCAATAATGGGCCGCTGATCGGAATGATTTGCGAAGATAAAGAATTCGACCCGGCTCTGAAAGCCATAATCGCCATTGTCGACACGGGGAAAAGGCCTGAGACGGACCAGAAACCAGAAAAAGGGGAGGAGGCCAAAGCTATAAAGACAGTGCTTGAGAAGAAGGTAGAGAAGAAAGTGGTACCAGCAAAAGGGGGAGTTCTTTACATACCACGAGGTCAAGCTGAGAAGACGCAGAAATCCGGGATCAAAAAGACAAAACCTATGTACGTGCCAAAAGGGGCCTATGTGGTCCGGGGGACGATTCAACCACCTCGGCTGAATGAGCCAGTGGTTATCGGACGCGTGCCACAAAAGCCAATGACCAACCCGTCCACAGTGCCGTGGAATTATCAAAAGACTTTGGTAATGTACAAAGGTAAAGAGGTCATGGGAGAACTTCCAGAAAATACTTTCATTGGAAGGTATTCAAATACCCAAGAACTGAACAACGCCACACAAAGGCGCTTCCCGCCAAAGAAGCCCGTAAGTGTTGAAGAAGCGGAAGTGTTCTTCCAACAAATGAAAATGCCGGATTACGAAGTGATAGATCAACTGCGCAAGTACCCCGAGCAAGTGTCCATGCTGTCATTGTTGATAAGGTCGGCCGAACATCAAAAGATCTTGCTGAAGACCTTAAATGAAGCATACGTGCCAGTTGAAACCTCAGTTGAACAACTGGAGCGGATGACAGAAAGATTCTTCGCCGTCAACCAAATCTCTTTCAGCAAGAACGATTTACCCCCAGAAGGAGCAGCACACAATAAGGCCTTGCATCTAACAGTTAAATGCGAGGACTACTATGTCAAGCGGGTAATGTTGGATGGGGGCTCAGGTGTTGACATTTGCCCGCTCTCCACGCTACAAAGAATGGAAATTGGGACCGGAAGAATCCGACCCAACAATGTCTGCGTAAGGGCTTTCGACGGCATCAAGAGAGACACCATGGGGGAAATAGACCTGTTGTTGGCCATAGGACCAGTCGAGTTTGGAGTAACCTTCCAGGTGCTCGACATGGATACATCCTACAATTTTCTCCTCGACAGACCTTGGATCCATGCGGCAGGAGCTGTGCCTTCCACTCTTCACCAGATGGTGAAGTTCGAGTACGAAGACCGAGAGATCATGGTCCATGGGGAAGATGAGCATGCTATTTATCGGGACCCATCCATCCCATATCTTGAACCAAGAGAAGGGAGCGAACATACGGTCTATCAAGCTTTCGAGATTGTACTAGCAGAGCAGCATGAAGAGGGGATACCTTGCCCTCAGCCTTTCTTGTCTAACGCCTCGGTAATGGTGGCCAAAGAGATGATCCGGCACGGATTTAGGCCAGGGAAAGGGCTTGGACGAACCCTTCAGGGAATAACAGAACCCATTACCTTGCCAGTCACCAAGAAACCTTTTGGACTAGGCTTCAAACCTACTCCAGCAGACAAAGAGTGGGCAAAGAAAAGGAGAAATGAGGGTTGGAAGTTACCTCAACCATTGCCGGATTTGTATGAAACCTTCATCAGGCCAAGATACACTGAAGAAGAGGACGACGAGGTCTTCACGACTGAGGAAATCGAGGAGATATGTGGGGCAATGAGGGAAATGCTCTACGAGACTCACATGGTTCAACCAAGTGAAGGCACAAGCACTGCTGAGATGCTGTACATGGGACCCAACGCCAAACTTCAAAACTGGGAGGCCACGCCATTCCCGACTAGACGGAAGTCCGGGTAGACCTGTCCTGCCACCTTTCCTGTGTCACAAGTTGTCTCCAGGACATAACTTGAACGTTTTCTTCCTTTCAATTGTTGTTTTGAATTCCTGAGTTGTAAACATTGTTGTCTTCCAACTTTCCAAAGAAAATGAAAAAATCATCATTGCTTTCCCATTCTTTCTTTTGTTCTGATTTTTGTTATTTTTCCTTTTATCTTTCCTTTCAGTTATAATAATGCGGCTTTAAATATGACATGCTTGCGGACTTCACGCCCAGATCACAACGAGCTATTTAACTGTGAATTAATGAACTCAGAACCAGAATATGACGAAGAAGAGGCTTTTAGGGAAATAAACCGAGAGTTGGAACATTTCGAGAATAAACCTAAGCCAAATCTGAATGACACTGAACCGGTAAATTTAGGAACCCCGGAAGAAATCCGGGAGACCAAGATAAGCATTCACACGGACAAGAAAACACGAGAGGCGATAATTCAACTTCTTTTTGAATTTAAAGACGTGTTTGCTTGGTCATATGATGACATGCCGGGACTAGGTGTTGATCTAGTGGTTCATAAATTGTCGATTCATCCTGATTGTCCTCCAGTTCAACAAAAGCAACGAAAGTTCAAAACTGAGGTCAGTGACAAGATTAAAGAGGAGATCACCAAACAACTGAAAATGGGAGTGATTCGGGTAGTCCAATATACAACATGGTTGGCGAATGTGGTTCCAGTACCAAAAAAGGACGGGAAAACTCGGGTATGTGTAGATTACCGAGATCTGAACAGAGCAAGTCCTAAAGATAATTTCCCGCTGCCCAACATCCACATCCTCGTTGATAATTGTGCCAAACACGAGATACAGTCTTTTGTAGATTGTTACGCTGGGTATCATCAGGTATTGATGGATGAAGAGGACGCCGAGAAAACTGCCTTCACCACGCCTTGGGGCACCTACTGTTATCGGGTCATGCCATTTGGTTTGAAGAATGCTGGGGCTACTTACATGAGGGCCATGACTGCCATTTTTCATGACATGATGCATCAGGAAATAGAGGTGTACGTGGACGACGTGATAGTCAAGTCCAGGACGCAGGATAATCACATCCAAGACTTGAGGAAATTCTTCGAGAGATTAAGGAAGTATGACTTGAAGTTGAACCCAGCAAAATGTGCTTTCGGAGTTCCGTCAGGCAAACTTTTGGGCTTCATCGTAAGCAGGAGAGGTATCGAACTAGATCCAACTAAGATAAAATCCATCAGAGATCTGCCTCCCCCGAGAACAAAGAAAGACGTGATGAGTCTGTTGGGCAGGTTGAACTACATCAGTCGGTTTATTGCCCAGCTGACAAGCACGTGTGAGCCCATATTCAAGCTGTTAAGGAAAGATGCGGCGATTAAATGGACAACTGAGTGTCAAGAAGCCTTTGATAAAGTCAAAGAATACCTTTCGAATCCCCCAGTCTTGGTCCCTCCAGAACCAGGGAGGCCACTTTTCTTGTATCTAACAGTCTTGGAGAACTCTTTCGGTTGCGTCCTCGGGCAACACGACATAACTGGAAAGAAGGAGCAAGCAATCTACTACTTGAGCAAGAAATTCACCGGCTACGAGGCCAAATACACTCTGCTAGAAAGGACATGTTGCGCTCTGACGTGGGTTGCTCAAAAGCTGAGACATTATCTCCAAGCCCACACTACTTTCCTCATAAGCAGGCTGGATCCTTTGAAGTATATATTTCAGAAACCAATGCCTACTGGGAGACTGGCCAAGTGGCAAATCCTGCTTACTGAATTCGACATAGTCTATGTCACTCGCACCACAATGAAAGCCCAGGCGCTAGCAGATCATTTGGCCGAAAATCCGGTTGATGAGGAATACCAGCCATTGAGTACCTACTTTCCAGATGAAGAAGTGAACACCGTAGAAGTGGTCTCAGAGGACGCTCATGTTTGGAAGATGTTCTTTGACGGAGCCGTGAATGCCAAAGGTGTAGGGATTGGGGCAATTATGATCTCGCCTTCTGGTCAGCATTATCCCGCCACAGCTAGACTTCGTTTCTTTTGCACAAATAATACAGCTGAGTATGAAGCCTGTATCATGGGCATGCATATGGCAATCGATCAGGATGTCGAAGACTTACTAATTATGGGAGATTCTGACTTGATTATCCGGCAAGCCCAAGGCGAGTGGGAAACTTGGGATGTCAAACTTATCCTTTACCGACAGCATGTGGAGGACCTCGGCAAGCGCTTTACATCAATAGAGTTCAGGTATATTCCGAGGTGTCACAATGAACTGGCAGATGCACTTGCTACTTTGGCTTCAATGCTACCCTACCCGGGCAACGCCCACGTCGATCCTTTGGAAATCCAAATCAAGGAAAGACACGGTTACTGCAACGTAATCGAGGCGGGATCAAATACGCAGCCTTGGTACCATGACATCAAGAGGTTCCTGAAGACACAAGAATACCCCGAGCATGCTACTGGAGATCAAAAGAGGACCATTAGGCGACATGCAAGTGGTTTCTTTCTGAGCAGGGAATTGTTATATAAGAGGACCCCGGACCTCAATCTCCTAAGATGTGTCGATATCGAGGAAGCGAGAAAGATCATGCACGAAGTACACGCAGGTGTGTGCGGACCTCACATGAACGGGTATGTCTTAGCGAAGAAAATCCTTCGAGCAGGTTATTACTGGATGACCATGGAAAAGGATTGCTTTAGCTTCGTTCGGAAGTGTCATCAGTGTCAGGTGCACGGTGATTTGATTCATGCACCTCCCACGGAGCTGCATCCCATGTCTGCACCTTGGCCATTTGTCGCCTGGGGCATGGATGTCATTGGACCAATCGAACCAAAGGCTTCGAATGGACACAGATTCATACTGGTTGCCATCGATTACTTCACAAAATGGGTAGAGGCTGTCACTCTCAAGTCGGTCACTAAAAAAGCTGTAGTGGACTTCGTACACTCAAATCTTATCTGTTGTTTCGGTATTCCTGCGACTATCATTACAGATAATGCAGCAAACTTGAATAGTCACTTGATGGGAGATGTATGCGAGCAATTCAAAATAACGCATAGGAATTCTACTCCTTATCGGCCAAAGGCCAATGGTGCTGTAGAAGCAGCGAATAAAAACATCAAGAAGATTTTGAGGAAAACCATCCAAAGTTCCCGACAGTGGCATGAGCAGTTACCATTTGCATTGTTGGGGTATCGCACTACGGTACGCACATCAGTAGGAGCGACTCCTTATCTTTTGGTTTATGGGACCGAGGCTGTAATACCGGCAGAGGTAGAAATTCCTTCGCTTCGAACCATTGTCGAAGCAGAAATCGAAGACAACGAGTGGGTCAAGACTCGGTTAGAGCAATTGACTTTGATTGATGAAAAGCGAATGGCCGCAGTTTGTCATGGACAGTTGTACCAACGAAGAATGGCCCGTGCTTACAACAAGAAGGTCCGACCCAGGAATTTCGAAGTAGGTCAACTGGTACTGAGGCGTATTCTACCGCATCATGAGGAAGCAAAAGGGAAATTTGCTCCAAATTGGAAAGGCCCATACATCATAAGAAAGATATTGCCGAGAGGAGCATTGTATTTAGGTGATATCGAAGGAAATGACCCCGAAACAGCAGTAAATGCAGATGCAGTCAAGAGATACTACGTCTGAATTATACTCCAGTAGTCTTGACACATTTGAAATGAAGGAGGTTTTATTCCCCACTACTCCCCAAACACTACCCAATTCTCTCTACAAGCCTTTGAGCCGCTTACAAAAAAAAAAAACATTGATTGAAGCCTGAACTACGTTTGACTTGATTCCGAAAGGATACGTAGGCAGCCTCTCCCTGAGGTTCAGTCACACCAACAATAAAATCCCATTCACCCTGAAATTGAAACCAGGGCGCATTGAGCAGTTTAGAAGTTAGTATTATCTACCTCTCTTTACCAAGCACAAGCCTTCAAATCAATTACCAAAGGTAGCGGGAAGCCAATAAGCGTCACAAATGGATACCAGCACACTTTGAATTGAGAGAGATAAAATGAGAGAGTCTCGTCGGTGAAAACCTTCGGGCACCGCGAGGCGACGGGAGTAGAGAGACCAAAATGAGAGAGCTTGTTTAGCAAAAACTCACAAAGAGTGCTATCAAGCGATGACAGGAAGAGAAATGAGAGAGGTCAGCCAGCGAAAACCCGCAAAGGGCGCTGTTGGCCGAAAGAGTGACTCCACCCAAGGAGGTTTCGGCAAAGTTCCACCAGGTTTGGAATCACAGATCCGTTCTGGTTCAGGGAAACGCAAGCCCATGGAAAGTCAGGCATCCAGTCCAAAGAGCATGTCATGTCATTTAAAGCCAACATTATCTTCCTCAGATAAGTCTTTCTCGTCCCGAAGGGGGCACTCCTTTTCTGAAATTCGTTTTATCTTTTCTTTGTTTTTCTTCGAATCTCTTTTATGTTTAAGCCCAAGTTCTAGATGTACCGGAAAGGACAGGTGGCAGGTTTGGTTGCACAGAATTCCGTTTCATGAAGGAAAACACCTCGTTTCGTTGGTACGTTTGTCTAAGCCTGATGAATCGTGACGTTTGATGGTGTTCAAAGTAAAGAGGAAAAAGGAAATTTCCCCCAGCAAGTCCGCCTTCGGACGAATCCCCACAGAGTCTCCCCTTGTACAATCCCCCACAGAGTCCCCCCAATATATATATATATATAAAAAAAATCCCCGTTGGAATTTCCCCAGCACATCCCCAGCGAGTCCCTTTGTAAAAATTCTCCAACAAGCTTACCCCAACAAATCCTAAAAAGCCCGCTTCGAAACAAATCCCCAACATGCCCCATTGTACAAAAATCCACACAAAGAATCCACTTTGTAAATATTCCCCCACAGGGCTTCCTTTTGTACAAATCCCCACAGACTACCTCCAATAAAATCCCCGTTGAGAACCTCCAAGCAAAACGGGACAAAAAAAAGAGAGAAAAGAAAAAAGAGCCTTACGAGGCAAATCATCACAGAATCTGGAAATACAAGCCTGAGCAGTCTAAAGGGTTTCGACATATGAATCAAATCAATGGCGGGACTTCGCAACAGAAATGAAGACGCAACAAAGCAATCGGGAACGATCAAGGTCACCAAACCGACCGTCATTTCCGAACTAACAATTGTTCTTTGTCTGAAAAGTTGAAACAGGTTTAATCCAAGACAACCATGCAAGAAGCAGGTGTCGCCCAAAGAAGAAGGTACATGGGTACAAGAAATATTTTGGCAATAAGGAATTCACTCGAAAGGTAAGTTTCCACGAAACTCCCTTTTATCTTCTACTAAAACAAGAAAATTCAAAAAAAAGAGGTCAGTTGTAGTTCTCGAATTTTGTTCCCAGCCAGTCAGCATTAGGGTCTTAAACCCTAAACTGAATTTTCCCTTTCAGTCAGCATTAGGGTTTTAAACCCTAAACTGAACTTTTTCCCTTCAGCCAACATTAGGGTTTTAAACCCTAAACTGAGCTTTTCCATGCGGTCAACATTAGGGTTTTAAACCCTGAACTGAACTTTTTCCTTTAATCAGCCTTAGGGTTTTAAACCCTAAACTGAACTTTTTCCATTCAGCCAGCATTAGGGTTTTAAACCCTAAACTGAGCTTTTCCTTCCAGTCAGCATTAGGGTTTTAAACCCTAAACTGAATTTTTCCTTTCAGTCAGCATTAGGGTTTTAAACCCTAAACTGAACTTTTTTCCTATAGTCAGCATTAGGGTTTTAAACCCTAAATTGAACTTTTTTCCATTCAGCCAGCATTAGGGTTTTAAACCCTAAACTGAATTTTTCCTTTAGTCAGCATTAGGGTTTTAAACCCTAAACTGAACTTTTTCCATTCAACCAGCATTAGGGTTTTAAACCCTAAACTGAGCTTTTCCATGCAATCAGCATTAGGGTTTTAAACCCTAAACTGAATTTTTCTTTAGTCAGCATTAGGGTTTTAAACCCTAAACTGAACTTTTCCTATTCAGCCAGCATTAGGGTTTTAAACCCTAAACTGAGCTTTTCCATGCAATCAGCATTAGGGTTTTAAACCCTAAACTGAATTTTTCCTTTAGTCAGCATTAGGGTTTTAAACCCTAAACTGAACTCTTCCCATTCAGCCAGCATTAGGGTTTTAAACCCTAAACTGAGCTTTTCCATGCAATCAGCATTAGGGTTTTAAACCCTAAACTGAATTTTTCCTTTAGTCAACATTAAGGTTTTAAACCCTAAACTGAACTTTTCCCATGCAATCAGCATTAGGGTTTTAAACCCTAAACTGAGCTTTTCCATGCAGTCAGCATTAGGGTTTTAAACCCTAAACTGAATTTTCCATCCAGCCAGCATTAGGGTTTTAAACCCTAAACTGAGTTTTTCCATGTAGCCAGCATTAGGGTTTTAAACCCTGAACTGAGCTTTTCCATGCAATCAGCATTAGGGTTTTAAACCCTAAACTGAACTTTTTCCATTTAGCCAGCATTAGGGTTTTAAACCCTAAACTGAGTTTTTCCATGCAGTCAGCGTTAGGGTTTTAAACCCTAAACTGAACTTTTCCTTGCAGTCAGCATTAGGGTTTTAAACCCTAAACTGAACTTTTTCCTTCAGCCAGCATTAGGGTTTTAAACCCTAAACTGAATTTTTCCTTTGGTCAGCATTTGGGTTTTAAACCCTAAACTGAACTTTTCCCCAGTTGGTCAGTATTAGAGTTTCAACTCTAAAACTGAACTTCTCCCCAGCTAGTCGGTATTAGGGCTCCAACCCTGAACTGAGCATTTTTATCTTCCTTCATCAATTTTATGAACTTCCTGGCGAATAATTAACGAAATTTTCCTAGTGAAACTGGGGCAGAAAATTTCGTTCGTTTGTTTGTTTTCTCCCGCAGGTCTAACCTCGAGCCACACGGATCGAAATGACCCACGAGATGAGTCTCAACTCAGAATCAAAGAAGAAAAAGACAAAAAGAAGATGTCCCGAGATATCAGAGTAAATGGAAGGCGGATCGACTCCAACATTTGATTAAGGTCTTGAACTCCGCCAGTCGCGTTTCACTCAGTATCCCAAAGATTAAACAAGTCACCGCAACTCGCAAGCATAAAGATTCGGATCAAAGTCTCCAAGCACAATCAGCTAAGACCCAAGATCAAGTCGCAAAAGAATCATAGATAGGAATCTTGTAACTCGCAGTTGACATGCATACAAGTAGTTAGTTCAGTTCCAATTTTCCTTTGGTTGTAATAAGGCGGTCAGTGACGCAGCAGTGACAACAACAACAGTAGTAACAACAAGCATTGCAGTCCCATGGTAGTCCCAGCTATTGAAACTTCCCGAACTACATTGACCTGATTCCTGTTTAGCCCAGGATATGTAGGAAATCTTTGAAGCAAAGATTCGGTCAAATCTTTCAAAAACATGCTTCACATGGAGTAGTCCATAGGCAAAAATCGCTCATATCTGCTCACTTTATCTTTGCACGAAAACTCTTCGTGTTTCCGAACAAAGAGGGGCAGCTGTGAGCACGTGATTTTTGTTTTACGCGACAATCGCTCCAAAAGAATTAAAAATAATAACAAATGGTCCTGCTGTACAAATTTTGGATTTTACATGGCACTTTGTTAATTATTTATGATTTTTTGCCCATTTTTATTAAAACAAAATACAAAAAATGTATGTGTCATGCGTAATGTGAACCGTAATCCGATTGTTAAATGGAAAGTCACAAAATACGCATTTTTTGTCCTGATTTGTTTCCTTGTTTAATTTTACCTACTTTTAACATTTTATATGCGTGAAATAAATATGTTAAGTGTTAATTAATGGTGTTTGGTTTTATTTAATTAGGTTGTGTATTTAGGAAATTAGAAATAAAGAAAAAGAGGGTAAAAATTTGTTTTAAATGAATTTGGGTCGTTCCCATTTCAAAACCTGAAGCCCAAATGAAAGGCCCAAGCCACCAGTCCGAACAGCCCACCCCCAGGCCACAAAACGACGTAGTGTAACACCAAAACTACGTCGTTTCAATGCCAATCCATCACGACCGTTCAAACCAAGTTGATCCAACGGTCCGGATCTCTCACCCATAACCCCCGTTACCCGACCCGTTACCCGAACCAATTCTGACCCCTACTAAGCCAAACGACGACGTTTCTTTTAAGCCTGCAGATCCAAGCCGTCCATCTCGCCTCATCCAACGGTTGAAATCAATCCACCCATCCCATATATAAGGTCCCTATCATACCCTGCCCCCTATCCAAGACCCAGCCTTCGTCCTCATCCCCTTCCCCTCCAAACCCTAGACGCCCCTGTATTCTTCACTATGAAAGCCAGCGACATGAACGCCGGTGGCCTTCACCTTAACACCATAGGACCATCTCACCCCCCTGAACATGGATCTGTGGACCATTTAGTTCGAATCATCCTCTAGGTCCTAGAATCTTCATTTGAAGATTCGAGCAAAACTCGATCTACACCGATCTGCCTTAGATTCATACCAGACAATCCCCGGACCCCCTCGTGACCAAACCATGCTTGGTTTGGTCCGAATCTAACCGAGAAAGCCCAAAACCCAAATCTGCCTTCTAGAACCCTAGGTTTCCTCGTGCCTGTTCTGTGCCTGTTCAAACCAAGGGATTGGGGCCTAATGGACCTTAATCGAAGTGTTTCTCATTTGAGAAACACTTCGATTAAAGTCCGTTCAACCCTGAGAAGGGTCTGTTCGAATCCAAGCTAAGGCTTTTGATTTTTCGGGATTTAAGGTGAGTTTTTGTTTTCCTTTTTCTTTATTTTTAGTCCGTGTGTTGTTTAAAGGGTTGTTCATGTTTTGTGTAATTTGTGTTTTGAATTTTACCAAAAGTATCATGTCCACCTTTCCTGAACCTATGTGTTTGATTAAAGGCCTTCTTCTATTCACTAATAATATGTATGTATGTATGTGCTGTGCAATTAGCTGAATTTCAAATTTGACTGATTAACTGATTCCTCGAGTACAATTCTGCTGGGTCAGTATGACTCGAGTCATGTGTTCGATACTATTAGACATATGATTTTGGCTACGATTGTACATGTTATGATTAATATAGTCGAGTCGACATGTGTCGTCAATTAGTTTCAGCTGCCTGAACAATAACAAATTAACTTGCTTCTGCTAAGCATTGCCTGAATCAATTAGAAACTGAGTTTAGTTTCTTACAATTGTTAATTTGAATCAGAAATGTAAAATGAATGTCTTGTTTAATTACAGTTCTGAAATTGGAGGGCATGTGCACTTGTGCACCACATGTGCATTTGTGCACAGCCTGTGTCTTGCATAAAGGCTTTTTGAATTAAATAGTTTGACAGCATATGCTGTCAGACTACATTCTGCTGCCCATACTCTACTTTAGTTTCAGAAATAATAAACATTACTCAAAGTAAGTCTGCCAGGGAATATCATGGGGTTTGTTTATACTTAATTAGTTAAGTGGAATCTGAAAGTAGGAGAGCACATGGGAGGGGTGTTAGAGGATCTAAACAGGCTGTAAAAGGTTTGATTTTAGGTGGATAAAAGGAGGAACTTCCATCAGTTTTAAGGGGGAGATTTTTGATATACGCACAGAGGGACAGACATTGAGAAGAGAGAGTAAATTGAGAGGATAACAACAGGGGGGAGATTTTTGATATACACACAGAGGGACAGACATTGAGAAGAGAGAGTAAATTGAGAGGATAACAACAGGGAGGAGATCAGGATATAGATCTGATAAGAGGGGCTGAACACATACACATATATACATAGACAGGCACACAGACCTGAAGAGGGACATAGATACACACACACAGACAGAGAAAAAGAGAATACACACAGAAAACTTAGTTTGGAGATTGAGAGTTGAAGTTCTGAAAAGCAGAAAAACTGGAAAAGAACTCTGTTTGATAACACAGACAGACAAAACTAGAAATTGCATTCTTCTTGCTGTCTTGATTTCACTGGTCTCGACCTGTTTGTCCAATACTGATTTCTTCTAAATCCAACTGAGTCTACTGGTTGTTTGTTGGTTTACTCTGGGACTTGGTCTAGTTGGGATCTTGATTCTATTCTAATTATTTTGCTTGTTGCTGCTGCTGCTATTCTGTTTCTTGCTGCTGCTGATTTCCCTATCTTCTTCCTCTTCTCCTTTGCATTTTCAGTATTTCCAGGTACACATCTCGAGTCTCACATTGGTGTAGCTGATTGTAACATTGAAAATCATGAATCGAAAGATCTGAAGAATTTTTTTATCATCTGTTGCCTTACTTATAGCTTTGCGAATATTGTTAAAGTTGTATAAATCCTTTAACTTGTAGCCTAATAGAGAATACATTAGTAAGTTTGTACTTAATTAATGTTTATTTGAAACTGTGGTGTTTGATTCGTTTAGTAGCATACAGGATGTAAATATAACTCATGGAATGTGAAACTATTTAGTGCGATTGTTAAAATTAAATTCACTCTTTCAGCATGCTTTGAATAAGTAGAGGCAAATGGCTGTTAAATCTAGCCAAATATAATACAGTTTTGAATCACCCAGTTTCGATTTCTTTAGGCAGTTTATAGGACTAGTTTTGAATATCATCGGTAGTATTCTTTAATAAGGAATTCTATTAACCCTGTTTAAGCAAGTTAATCTAAATTCGACTTAAAGATGTTTATTCGGATTAAGTGTTGAATTTCGTTAGAATAAACGGATTTTTTTGTCAAATTAAAGCATTTTTCCATTGAAGTACAATGTTTTCTCGACTTTGTAAATAATTAACCATAAGAATCCGGATTAGGCCAAAGCATAGAATTAAATTAGCATGTACCTTTTTTTCTTCTAGTTTTGTCGCTTCAACCTGCTGATTTCGGCGCAATAGCCTCTTTTTTTCTTCTAGTGTGTGTATTTATGTCCCTCTTCAGGTCTGTGTGCCTGTCTATATATATATGTGTATGTGTTCAGCCCCTCTTATCAGATCTATATCCTGATCTCCTCCCTGTTGTTATCCTCTCAATTTACTCTCTCTTCTCAATGTCTGTCCCTCTGTGTGTATATCAAAAATCTCCCCCCTGTTGTTATCCTCTCAATTTACTCTCTCTTCTCAATGTCTGTCCCTCTGTGTGTATATCAAAAATCTCCCCCTTAAAACTGATGGAAGTTCCTCCTTTTATCCACCTAAAATCAAACCTTTTACAGCCTGTTTAGATCCTCTAACACCCCTCCCATGTGCTCTCCTACTTTCAGATTCCACTTAACTAATTAAGTATAAACAAACCCCATGATATTCCCTGGCAGACTTACTTTGAGTAATGTTTATTATTTCTGAAACTAAAGTAGAGTATGGGCAGCAGAATGTAGTCTGACAGCATATGCTGTCAAACTATTTAATTCAAAAAGCCTTTATGCAAGACACAGGCTGTGCACAAATGCACATGTGGTGCACAAGTGCACATGCCCTCCAATTTCAGAACTGTAATTAAACAAGACATTCATTTTACATTTCTGATTCAAATTAACAATTGTAAGCAACTAAACTCAGTTTCTAATTGATTCAGGCAATGCTTAGCAGAAGCAAGTTAATTTGTTATTGTTCAGGCAGCTGAAACTAATTGACGACACATTTCGACTCGACTATATTAATCATAACATGTACAATCGTAGCCAAAATCAGATGTCTAATAGTATCGAACACACGACTCGAGTCATACTGACCCAGCAGAATTGTACTCGAGGAATCAGTTAATCAGTCAAATTTGAAATTCAGCTAATTGCACAGCACATACATACATACATATTATTAGTGAATAGAAGAAGGCCTTTAATCAAACACATAGGTTCAGGAAAGGTGGACAGGATACTTTTGGTAAAATTCAAAACACAAATTACACAAAACATGAACAACCCTTTAAACAACACACGGACTAAAAATAAAGAAAAAGGAAAACAAAAACTCACCTTAAATCCCGAAAAATCAAAAGCCTTAGCTTGGATTCGAACAGACCCTTCTCAGGGTTGAACGGACTTTAATCTAAGTGTTTCTCAAATAAGAAACACTTCGATTAAGGTCCATTAGGCCCCAATCCCTTGGTTTGAACAGGCACGAAACAGGCACGAGGAAACCTAGGGTTCTAGAGGGCAGATTTGGGTTTTGGGCTTTCTTGGTTAAATTCGGACCAAACCAAGCATGGTTTGGTCACGAGGGGGGTCCGGGGATTGTCTGGTATGAATCTAAGGCAGATCGGTGTAGATCGAGTTTTGCTCGAATCTTCAAATGAAGATTCTAGGACCTAGAGGATGATTCGAACTAAACGGTCCACAGATCCATGTTCAGGGGGTGAGATGGTCCTATGGTGTTAAGGTGAAGGCCACCGGCGTTCATGTCGCTGGCTTTCATGGTGAAGAATATAGGGGCGGCTAGGGTTTGGAGGGGAAGGGGATGAGGACGAAGGCTGGGTCTTGGATAGGGGGGCAGGGTATGATAGGGACCTTATATATGGGATGGGTGGATTGATTTCAACCGTTGGATGAGGCGAGATGGACGACTTGGATCTGCAGGCTTAAAAGAAACGTCGTCGTTTGGCTTAGTAGGGGTCAGAATTGGTTCGGGTAACGGGTCGGGTAACGGGGGTTATGGGTGAGAGATCCGGACCGTTGGATCAGCTTGGTTTGAACGGTCGTGATGGATTGGCATTGAAACGACGTAGTTTTGGTGTTACACTACGTCGTTTTGTGGCCTGGGGGTGGGCTGTTCGGACTGGTGGCTTGGGCCGTTCATTTGGGCTTCAGGTTTTGAAATGGGAACGGCCCAAATTCATTTAAAACAAATTTTTACCCTCTTTTTCTTTATTTCTAATTTCCTAAATACACAACCTAATTAAATAAAACCAAACACCATTAATTAACACTTAACATATTTATTTCACGCATATAAAATGTTAAAAGTAGGTAAAATTAAACAAGGCAACAAATCAGGACAAAAAATGCGTATTTTGTGACTTTCCATTTAACAATCGGATTACGGTTCACATTACGCATGACACATACATTTTTTGTATTTTGTTTTAATAAAAATGGGCAAAAAATCATAAATAATTAACAAAGTGCCATGTAAAATCCAAAATTTGTACAGCAGGACCATTTGTTATTATTTTTAATTCTTTTGGAGCGATTGTCGCGTAAAACAAAAATCACGTGCTCACAGCTGCCCCTCTTTGTTCGGAAACACGAAGAGTTTTCGTGCAAAGATAAAGTGAGCAGATATGAGCGATTTTTGCCTATGGACTACTCCGTGTGAAGCATGTTTTTGAAAGATTTGACCGAATCTTTGCTTCAAAGATTTCCTACATATCCTGGGCTAAACAGGAATCAGGTCAATGTAGTTCGGGAAGTTTCGGTAGCTGGGACTACCATGGGACTGCAATGCTTGCTGTTACTGCTGTTGCTGTTGTCACTGCTGCGTCACTGACCGCCTTATTACAACTTAAGGAAAATTGGAACTGAACTAACTACTTGTATGCATGTCAACTGCGAGTTACAAGATTCCTATCTATGATTCTTTTGCGACTTGATCTTGGGTCTTAGCTGATTGTGTTTGGAGACTTTGATCCGAATCTTGATGCTTGCTAGTTGCGGTGACTTGTTTAATCTTTGGGATACTGAGTGAAATGCGACTGGCGGAGTTTAGGACCATAATCAAATGTTGGAGTCGATCCGCCTTCCATTTACTCTGATATCTCGGGACATCTTCTTTTTGTCTTTTTCTTCTTTGATTCTGAGTTGAGACTCATCTCGTGGGTCATTTCGATCTGTGTGGCTCGAGGTTAGACCTGCGGGAGAAAACAAACAAACGAACGAAATTTTCTGCCCCAGTTTCACTAGGAAAATTTCGTTAATTACTCGCCAGGAAGTTCATAAAATTGATGAAGGAAGATAAAAATGCTCAGTTCAGGGTTGGAGCCCTAATACCGACTAGCTGGGAGAAGTTCAGTTATAGAGTTGAAACTCTAATACTGACCAACTGGGGAAAAGTTCAGTTTAGGGTTTAAAACCCAAATGCTGACCAAAGGAAAAATTCAGTTTAGGGTTTAAAACCCTAATGCTGACTAAAGGAAAAATTCAGTTTAGGGTTTAAAACCCTAATGCTGATTGCATGGAAAAGCTCAGTTTAGGGTTTAAAACCCTAATGCTGGCTGAATGGGAAAAGTTCAGTTTAGGGTTTAAAACCCTAATGCTGACTAAAAGAAAAATTCAGTTTAGGGTTTAAAACCCTAATGCTGATTGCATGGAAAAGCTCAGTTTAGGGTTTAAAACCCTAATGCTGGCTGAATGGAAAAAGTTCAGTTTAGGGTTTAAAACCCTAATGCTGACTAAAGGAAAAATTCAGTTTAGGGTTTAAAACCCTAATGCTGGCTGAATGGAAAAAAGTTCAATTTAGGGTTTAAAACCCTAATGTTGACTAAAGGAAAAAATTCAGTTTAGGGTTTAAAACCCTAATGCTGACTGAAAGGAAAAATTCAGTTTAGGGTTTAAAACCCTAATGCTGATTGCATGGAAAAATTCAGTTTAGGGTTTAAAACCCTAATGCTGGCTGAATGGGAAGAGTTCAGTTTAGGGTTTAAAACCCTAATGCTGACTAAAGGAAAAATTCAGTTTAGGGTTTAAAACCCTAATGCTGATTGCATGAAAAAGCTCAGTTTAGGGTTTAAAACCCTAATGTTGGCTGAATGGGAAAAGTTCAGTTTAGGGTTTAAAACCCTAATGCTGACTAAAGAAAAAATTCAGTTTAGGGTTTAAAACCCTAATGCTGATTGCATGGAAAAGCTCAGTTTAGGGTTTAAAACCCTAATGCTGGTTGAATGGAAAAAGTTCAATTCAGTTTAGGGTTTAAGACCCTAATGCTGACTGGCTGGGAACAAAATTCGAGAACAACAACTGACCTCTTTTTTTTGAATTTTCTTGCTTTAGTAGAAGATAAAAGGGAGTTTCGTGGAAACTTACCTTTCGAGTGAATTCCTTATTGCCAAAATATTTCTTGTACCCATGTACCTTCTTCTTTGGGCGACACCTGCTTCTTGCACGGTTGTCTTGGATTAAACCTGTTTCAACTTTTCAGACAAAGAACAATTGTTAGTTCGGAAATGACGGTCGGTTTGGTGACCTTGATCGTTCCCGGTTGCTTTGTTGCGTCTTCATTTCTGTTGCGAAGTCCCGCCATTGATTTGATTCATATGTCGAAACCCTTTAGACTGCTCAGGCTTGTATTTCCAGATTCTGTGATGATTTGCCTCGTAAGGCTCTTTTTTCTTTTCTCTCTTTTTTTGTCCCGTTTTGCTTGGAGGTTCTCAACGGGGATTTTATTGGAGGTATTCTGTGGGGATTTGTACAAAAGGAAGCCCTGTGGGAGAATATTTACAAAGTGGATTCTTTGTGTGGATTTTTGTACAATGGGGCATGCTGGGGATTTGTTTCGAAGCTGGTTTTCTAGGATTTGTTGGGGTAAGCTTGTTGGGGAATTTTTACAAAGGGACTCGCTGGGGATGTGCTGGGGAAATTCCAACGGGGATTTTTTTTATATATATATATTGGGGGGACTCTGTGGGGGATTGTACAAGGGGAGACTCTGTGGGGATTCGTCCGAAGGCGGACTTGCTGGGGGAAATTTCCTTTTTCCTCTTTACTTTGAACACCATCAAACGTCACGATTCATCAGGCTTAGACAAAAGTACCAACGAAACGAGGTGTTTTCCTTCATGAAACGGAATTCCGTGCAACCAAACCTGCCACTTGTCCTTTCCGGTACATCTAGAACTTGAGCTTAAACATAAAAGAGATTCGAAGAAAAACAAAGAAAAGATAAAACGAATTTCAGAAAAGGAGTGCCCCTTCGGGACGAGAAAGACTTATCTGAGGAAGATAATGCTGGCTTTAAATGACATGACATGCTCTTTGGACTGGACGCCTGACTTTCCATGGGCTTGCGTTTCCCTGAACCAGAACGGATCTGTGATTCCAAACCTGGTGGAACTTTGCCGAAACCTCCTTGGGTGGAGTCACTCTTTCGGCCAACAGCGCCCTTTGCGGGTTTTCGCTGGCTGACCTCTCTCATTTCCCTTCCTGTCATCGCTTGATAGCACTCTTTGTGAGTTTTTGCTAAACAAGCTCTCTCATTTTGGTCTCTCTACTCCCGTCGCCTCGCGGTGCCCGAAGGTTTTCGCCGACGAGACTCTCTCATTTTATCTCTCTCAATTCAAAGTATGCTGGTATCCATTTGTGACGCTTATTGGCTTCCCGCTACCTTTGGTAATTGATTTGAAGGCTTTCACTTGGTAAAGAGAGGTAGATGATACTAACTTCTAAACTGCTCAATGCGCCCTGGTTTCAATTTCAGGGTGAATGTGATTTTATTGTTGGTGTGACTGAACCTCAGGGAGAGGCTGCCTACGTATCCTTTCGGAATCAAGTCAAACGTAGTTCAGGCCTCAATCAAATTTTTTTTTAATGGTCGCCGAAGGGATGTGACCGGCTCAAATGGCTTGTAGAGAGAATTGGTAGTGTTTGGGGGTAGTGGGGAGTAAAACCTTCGTCAATTTCAAATGTGTCAGGACCACTGGAGTATAATTCAGACGTAGTATCTCTTGACTGCATCTGCATTTACTGCTGTTTCGGGATCATTTCCTTCGATATCACCTAGATACAATGCTCCTCTCGGCAATATCTTCCTTATGATGTATGGGCCTTTCCAATTTGGAGCAAATTTCCCTTTCGCTTCCTCGTGATGTGGCAGAATACGCCTCAGTACCAGCTGACCTACTTCGAAATTCCTGGGTCGGACTTTCTTGTTATAAGCATGGGCCATTCTTCGTTGGTACAACTGTCCGTGACAAACCACGGCCATTCGCTTTTCATCAATCAAAGTCAATTGCTCTAACCGAGTTTTGACCCACTAGCTGTCATCGATTTCTGCTTCGACAATGGTTCGAAGCGAAGGAATTTCTACCTCTACCAGTATTACAGCCTCGGTCCCATAAACCAGAAGATAAGGAGTCGCTCCTACTGATGTGCGTACCGTAGTGCGATACCCCAACAATGCAAATGGTAACTGCTCATGCCACTGTCGGGAACTTTGGATGGTTTTCCTCAAAATCTTCTTGATGTTTTTGTTTGCCGCTTCCACAACACCATTGGCCTTTGGCCGATAAGGAGTACATTTCCTATGCGTTATCTTGAATTGCTCGCATACATCTCCCATTAAGTGATTGTTCAAGTTTGCTGCGTTATCTGTAATGATAGTCGCAGGAATACCGAAACGACAGATAAGATTTGAGTGTACAAAATCCACTACAGCTTTTTTAGTGACCGATTTGAGGGTGACAGCCTCTACCCATTTTGTGAAGTAATCGATGGCAACCAGTATGAATCTGTGTCCATTCGAAGCCTTTGGTTCGATTGGTCCAATAACGTCCATGCCCCAGGCGACAAATGGCCAAGGTGCAGACATGGGATGCAGTTCCGTGGGAGGTGCATGAATCAAATCACCGTGCACCTGACACTGATGACACTTCCGAACGAAGCTAAAGCAATCCTTTTCCATGGTCATCCAGTAATAACCTGCTCGAAGGATTTTCTTCGCTAAGACATACCCGTTCATGTGAGGTCCGCACACACCTGCGTGTACTTCGTGCATGATCTTTCTCGCTTCCTCGATATCGACACATCTTAGGAGATTGAGGTCCGGGGTCCTCTTATATAACAATTCACCGCTCAGAAAGAAACCACTTGCATGTCGCCTAATGGTCCTCTTTTGATCTCCAGTAGCGTGCTCGGGGTATTCTTGTGTCTTCAGGAACCTCTTGATGTCATGGTACCAAGGCTGCGTATTTGATCCCACCTCGATTACATTGCAGTAACCGTGTCTTTCCTTGATTTGGATTTCCAAAGGATCGACGTGGGCGTTGCCCGGGTAGGGTAGCATTGAAGCCAAAGTAGCAAGTGCATCTGCCAGTTCATTGTGACACCTCGGGATATACCTGAACTCTATTGATGTAAAGCGCTTGCTGAGGTCCTCCACATGCTGTCGGTATGGGATAAGTTTGACATCCCGAGTTTCCCATTCACCTTGGACTTGTCGGATAATCAGGTCAGAATCTCCCATAATCAGTAAGTCTTCGACATCCTGATCGATTGCCATATGCATGCCCATGATGCAGGCTTCATACTCAGCTATATTATTTGTGCAAAAGAAACGCAGTCTAGCTGTGGCGGGATAATGCTGACCGGAAGGCGAGATCAAAATTGCCCCAATCCCTACACCTTTGGCATTCACGGCTCCATCAAAGAACATCTTCCAAACATGAGCGTCCTCCGAGACCACCTCTACGGCGTTTACTTCTTCATCTGGAAAGTAGGTACTCAATGGCTGGTATTCCTCATCGACTGGATTTTCGGCCAAATGATCTGCTAGCGCCTGGGCTTTCATTGTCGTGCGAGTGACATAGACTATGTCAAATTCAGTAAGCAGGATTTGCCACTTGGCCAGTCTCCCAGTAGGCATCGGTTTCTGAAATATATACTTCAAAGGATCCAGCCTGCTTATGAGGAAAGTAGTGTGGGCTTGGAGATAATGTCTCAGCTTTTGAGCAACCCACGTCAGAGCGCAACATGTCCTTTCCAGCAGAGTGTATTTGGCCTCGTAGCCGGTGAATTTCTTGCTCAAGTAGTAGATTGCTTGCTCCTTCTTTCCGGTTATGTCGTGTTGCCCGAGGACGCAACCGAAAGAGTTCTCCAAGACTGTCAGATACAAGAAAAGTGGCCTCCCTGGTTCTGGAGGGACCAAGACTGGGGGATTCGAAAGGTATTCTTTGACTTTATCAAAGGCTTCTTGACACTCAGTTGTCCATTTAATCGCCGCATCTTTCCTTAACAGCTTGAATATGGGCTCACACGTGCTTGTCAGCTGGGCAATAAACCGACTGATGTAGTTCAACCTGCCCAACAGACTCATCACGTCTTTCTTTGTTCTCGGGGGAGGCAGATCTCTGATGGATTTTATCTTAGTTGGATCTAGCTCGATACCTCTCCTGCTTACGATGAAGCCCAAAAGTTTGCCTGATGGAACTCCGAAAGCACATTTGGCTGGGTTCAGCTTCAAGTCATACTTCCTTAATCTCTCGAAGAATTTCCTCAAGTCTTGGATGTGATTATCCTGCGTCCTGGACTTGACTATCACGTCGTCCACGTACACCTCTATTTCCTGATGCATCATGTCATGAAAAATGGCAGTCATGGCCCTCATGTAAGTAGCCCCAGCATTCTTCAAACCAAATGGCATGACCCGATAACAGTAGGTGCCCCAAGGCGTGGTGAAGGCAGTTTTCTCGGCGTCCTCTTCATCCATCAATACCTGATGATACCCAGCGTAACAATCTACGAAAGACTGTATCTCGTGTTTGGCGCAATTATCAACGAGGATGTGGATGTTGGGCAGCGGGAAATTATCTTTAGGACTTGCTCTGTTCAGATCTCGGTAATCTACACATACCCGAGTTTTCCCGTCCTTTTTTGGTACTGGAACCACATTCGCCAACCATGTTGTATATTGGACTACCCGAATCACTCCCGTTTTCAGTTGTTTGGTGATCTCCTCTTTAATCTTGTCACTGACCTCAGTTTTGAACTTTCGTTGCTTTTGTTGAACTGGAGGACAATCAGGATGAATCGGCAATTTATGAACCACTAGATCAACACCTAGTCCCGGCATGTCATCATATGACCAAGCAAACACGTCTTTAAATTCAAAAAGAAGTTGAATTATCGCCTCTCGCATTTTCTTGTCCGTGTGAATGCTTATCTTGGTCTCCCGGATTTCTTCCGGGGTTCCTAAATTTACCGGTTCAGTGTCATTCAGATTTGGCTTAGGTTTATTCTCGAAATGTTCCAACTCTCGGTTTATTTCCCTAAAAGCCTCTTCTTCGTCATATTCTGGTTCTGAGTTCATTAATTCACAGTTAAATAGCTCGTTGTGATCTGGGCGTGAAGTCCGCAAGCATGTCATATTTAAAGCCGCATTATTATAACTGAAAGGAAAGATAAAAGGAAAAATAACAAAAATCAGAACAAAAGAAAGAATGGGAAAGCAATGATGATTTTTTTTTTATTTTCTTTGGAAAGTTGGAAGACAACAATGTTTACAACTTAGGAATTCAAAACAACAATTGAAAGGAAGAAAACGTTCAAGTTATGTCCTGGAGACAACTTGTGACACAGGAAAGGTGGCAGGACAGGTCTACCCGGACTTCCGTCTAGTCGGGAATGGCGTGGCCTCCCAGTTTTGAAGTTTGGCGTTGGGTCCCACGTACAACATCTCAGCAGTGCTTGTGCCTTCACCTGGTTGAACCATGTGAGTCTCGTAGAGCATTTCCCTCATTTCCCCACATATCTCCTCGATTTCCTCAGCCGTGAAGACCTCGTCGTCCTCTTCTTCGGTGTATCTTGGCCTGATGAAGGTTTCATACAAATCCGGCAATGGTTGAGGTAACTTCCAACCCTCATTTCTCCTTTTCTTTGCCCACTCTTTGTCTGCTGGAGTAGGTTTGAAGCCTAGTCCAAAAGGTTTCTTGGTGACTGGCAAGGTAATGGGTTCTTGTTATTCCCTGAAGGGTTCGTCCAAGCCCTTTCCCTGGCCTAAATCCGTGCCGAATCATCTCTTTGGCCACCATGACCGAGGTATTAGACAAGAAAGGCTGAGGGCAAGGTATCCCCTCTTCATGCTGCTCTGCTAGTACAATCTCGAAAGCTTGATAGACCGTATGTTCGCTCCCTTCTCTCGGTTCCAGATATGGGATGGATGGGTCCCGATAAATAGCATGCTCATCTTCCCCATGGACCACGATCTCTCGGTCTTCGTACTCGAACTTCACCATCTGGTGAAGAGTGGAAGGCACAACTCCTGCCGCATGGATCCAAGGTCTGCCGAGGAGAAAATTGTAGGATGTATCCATGTCGAGCACCTGGAAGGTTACTCCAAACTCGACTGGTCCTATGGCCAACAACAGGTCTATTTCCCCTATGGTGTCTCTCTTGATGCCGTCGAAAGCCCTTACGCAGACATTGTTGGGTCGGATTCTTCCGGTCCCAATTTCCATTCTTTGTAGCGTGGAGAGCGGGCAAATGTCAACACCTGAGCCCCCATCTAACATTACCCGCTTGACATAGTAGTCCTCGCATTTAACTGTTAGATGCAAGGCCTTATTGTGTGCTGCTCCTTCTGGGGGTAAATCGTTCTTGCTGAAAGAGATTTGGTTGACGGCGAAGAATCTTTCTGTCATCCGCTCTAGTTGTTCAACCGAGGTTTCAACTGGCACATATGCTTCATTCAGGGTCTTCAGTAAGATCTTTTGATGCTCGGCCGACCTCATCAATAATGATAGCATGGACACTTGCTCGGGGTACTTGCGCAGTTGATCTATCACTTCGTAATCCGGCATTTTCATTTGTTGGAAGAACACTTCCGCTTCTTCAACACTTACGGGCTTCTTTGGCGGGAAGCGCCTTTGTGTGGCGTTGTTCAGTTCTTGGGTATTTGAATACCTTCCAATGAAAGTATTTTCTGGAAGTTCTCCCATGACCTCTTTACCTTTGTACATTACCAAAGTCTTTTGATAATTCCACGGTACTGTGGACGGGTTGGTCATTGGCTTTTGTGGCACGCGTCCGATAACCACTGGCTCATTCAGCCGAGGTGGTTGAATCGTCCCCCGGACCACATAGGCCCCTTTTGGCACATACATAGGTTTTGTCTTTTTGATCCCGAAGTTCTGCGTCTTCTTGGCTTGACCTCGCGGTATGTAAAGAACTCCACCCTTTGCCGGTACCACTTTCTTCTCCACCTTCTTTTCAGGCTTGCTTTCTGCAGCCTTGGCCTCCTCCCCCCTTTCTGATTTCTGGTCTGTTTCAGGCCTTTTCCCCGTGTCGACAATGGCGATTATGGCTTTCAGAGCCGGGTCGAATTCTTTATCTTCGCAAATCATTCCGATTAGCGGCCCATTATTGTGAGCAAGCAATGGATTGTTAGTCACATTTGGGATCTCCTCGTCCCGTAGCACTATTTTCCCTTGCTCTATCAAATTCTCGACCACTCTTTTCAACGACCAACAGTCATTTGTATCATGTCCCTCGGCCCCTGAATGATAGGCGCATCTGACTCCAGCTTTGTAAGAAGGTGACGTCGGGTTTTGCCTCGTTTGAGGGATTGGTTGTAAGAAACCCAACTGGACTAGCTTCGGGAACAAAGTAGAGTATGGTTCACCGATGGGCGTGAAAGTCCGCCTTCGAGGTGGCTCCTGAGGGCGGAAGTTATTCTGGGGAGGTTGCGGGTTATAGTGGTTGCGGTAAGGAGGCTGATTTCTGGGAGGTGGAGCTTGGCCTCGGTTGGCTTGTTGCGGCGGATGGGCATAAGGCTGGGCATTCATGACCATATAGGGTTGATGAGCATATGCCAGATTTGAGTGGGGGTAGTAGTGTTGTGGGGTCCTTTCCAGAAAACGGGGCCTGGGATGACGATACTCCCTTGCTTCCGAGGCTGCCATGGTCGTTTCTTCCTTCTTCTTCCCTCTTGCCATTCCTCCGGACCCGCTTTGGACGGCCTGGGAGGTCGCCCTTATGGCTGCTTGACTCAGAATCCTACCTGTTTTCAAACCATTTTCCACCATCTCTCCAATCTTGATCGCTTCCGCGAATGGCTTACCCATGGCTGACATCATGTTTTGGAAATAGTCAGACTCTTGAGCCTGGAGAAAGGTAGTGACCATTTCCACTTCATCCATGGGAGGCTTCACTCTTGACGCCTGTTCACGCCACTTAATAGCATATTCTCTGAAGCTTTCTGAAGGTTTCTTCTTCAAATTCGACAGAGAATTTCGGTCTGGCGCAATGTCGATGTTATACTGGAATTGTTTCACAAAATCTCTGGCGAGATCATCCCATATATGCCATCGGGACATTTCCTGGTCCATATACCATTCCGAGGCTATCCCTACTAGACTTTCCCCAAAATATGCCATTAGCAGTTCTTCTTTTCCGCCGGCTCCCCGCAATTGGTTGCAGTATTTCTTAAGATGTGCAATGGGGTCACCGTGCCCATCGTATTTCTCAAACTTTGGGGTCTTGAAACCTACTGGCAGGTGCACGTGAGGGAACATGCATAGGTCGGCATAAGATACACTCTTCTGTCCGCTCAAACCTTGCATATTCTTCAAGCTCTGTTCAAGGCTTCTCATTCTTTTGGCTATCTCATTTTGTTCCGCAATTCTGGGGGTCTGATCCTGCCCGGGTACAAGCTCGCACTGAGGCGGTGGAGGATTAGCGCTGGTAGCGAACCTAGTTGGTTCCATTGAGAATGAGGGTGCTTGGAATGTAAAAGAAGATGAGTCAAAGCTTGGCTTGTACGTGGTAGGCTGTGCCGTAATCGGGCAAGGCGATGCAGTAAAGATGTTCATGCTTGCATCAGTGGATGACATTCGGGGATGAGGCTCAGAAGGCGATCCAGCAGAGAAGGCTGAGGTGGCTGGGTACCCGAATGGGGTAGCAGGATAATTTATGGGGACATTAGAAGTCCCACTTGACCTGGAGAATAATTCAGGGAATCCGGGGACGACACTTGGCGGCTCTTTCCCATTATTCCAGTCGTCCAGCATTTCCAACATGCGGAGCCGTAGGATTCTATTTTCCTCCGCAGTTGCGGATTCAGGTGTGAGGACGGTCGAGATAGAACTTTCCTCGGAAATAGGGGTTGTTGACATCGGAACCTCTGAAGACATTTCCACACTTCCTTTTGACCTGGTGAAGTAAGTGTGAGTGCTGCTTCTGGTTCTAACAACGGGTAGTTGAACACTTCTCCTTGACCTCGTGAAGTATGAGATCGAGGCCAGACTTTCACCAAACCAACCGTCTTTCCCAAAAATCTGAATGTACTTAACGACAAACGCACGGTTAATTTGAAACAAAATAACAGATAGGCAACCTCACGTTGAGCATGATGCACCTATACAGTTAAGCGAATTCTACATGTTTGCGACGAAAGCATGCGTCGTTCCGGCGTTCCTTTTTTAGGCTTCCCTTTTCTTATCATTTTTTTTCTTTTGTTTTTCTTTTATATTTTTTTTATTTTTACGGTAAAAATGCGACCGGATCCGATGAGGATTGCCTACGTATCACGATGCCTACGTGAATCAGATCATTACGTAGTTCGAAACACAAATGAAAGAAACACACCTTTTATTGTCGAAATAGTCTATTACAAAACTACATTTTGCAAAAGAAAGAGCAAACTTTAAAAATAAACCTAGACTCATCCTAGACTAAACAAACTGATGGGAAAAACAAGCAACAGATGCTAAGATACAGACTCGAATTATGAGTACATTATGGTTTTGACAATTTGTGTTCGCGGGGCATCGTTCGGCCTCGCCGTGGTCCTAGGTGTGAGATCCCTCTCAAGTTGCTCCAGCTCATGCATGGTCTGCTTGACATAGCTCATTACTGCCGAGAGGACGGTAACGCTGGTCATGTTCTCACATCGTAGACATCGTCGGGTGATGGCATGGGCAATGGCCTTGATCCTATCTCTGGTTTGCTTCTTCTCTATGAGTAGGCGTTTTATCTGATCGCTACATATCTTGAACACCTGAGCATCCTGTATATGCTGATGTTTTAATTGTCGTACTTCTAACTTCATCTGGGCCAACGAATCGTACCAGTATCTACTCTCAATTTGGAAATCCTGGGCCTGATTAGCTGCTTTGATCTCAAGTGTAGCCATCTCTCTCTTTATTTTAGCAACAGTTTTCTCGTGATTGCCTTCCAATTGATTTAAGTGTCGGCGATGCTTATCTGCTCTTGTATCCCATTGTGCCCTGAGCTCTGCTATGATGTTTTTAGATTTCTCTAAATCCTCTTGCCATTCCCTGACTTTGCCTTTTAGCCTTTTTATCAACTGCTCATCTGCTCGACGCCTTGGCTGCTTATCCGCATCTATCCTTGTCTGTTTGATCTGGGCTTTGAGCATTTCGTTTTCCTGAATCAACCTGTTTCGTTCTCCCAGATTGGTAGCAACTTGCATGTTGTGATCATATTTCAGGCTTTCCACTTGTCGCTTCAACCTGCTGAGTTCGGCGCAATAGCCTCTTTCTTTTGCTAGCCAATCCCACTGTTTTTGCGATGTTTCAGCGAAATTCAGGATGTGGGGTCTCTTAGCCGGCCTTTCATGCTCAAGTTCCCTTCTATACCATGCCAGGTAACCTGGCGCCGTCTCCCCTTTGGCTCGATCCCGCACGCAAGTATCTGATTTCAAATATTGACACTCACTCCAGATTTGGCGAATTTTCGCTTCTGGAAACTGTCCGTTAGGACTTATCTCAACTGCTTGAGTGCTAAGATCTTCCTCATAAGGTACTGTCTGGCATCTTCCGAGCTGTCTCAAAACTCGGCAGGGTGCGTAAGGTTGAATGCTCTTAAGCCCCATCAGTAAGAAATGGGTTTTAGCTGCCGGCATATATATGACCTCGTCAACAGGCAACCATCCCAGTGTCCATTGTATTTGGCTGGCAGTAAGAGCTTGAAAGAACGAGGTCCATGCCATGACTCCTTTGGGCAAACTAATCTCTTTGGTTCTCGTGTAAAATTCTTCTATGCAAGTCTTTTCCGGGGAACCATGGCTCAAAATCTCGGAACGATGGCAGAGGTGCTCGGTCATCCACATTTGTAGGAGCAAGTTACAACCTTCGAAGAAATTTCCTCCAGCTTTACAGGCTGTAAGAGCTCGAAAGATGTCAGATACCAACATAGGCACGAGAGTACTGTCACTTTGCGTGAGTAAAGTGCTGACGACCCCGGATATCTTCAAATCAATGTTTCCGTCTTTCCATGGAAATACCAGAAGGCCCAGGAACATCATCATGAAGGCTACCCGTCTGTGTTTGTCCCACTTCTGACGAATACCTTTGCTACACAGTTTGTTGATTGGATTATTGAATCCTCCCTCATGACCGTACCTATCATATATGAAGCATGGAGTACAAAAACCGGCAGCCAGATCCGGGTCGTGGACCGTTCTGGGTATCTTCAGTGAATCTAGGAACCGATGTACCGTGACAGCTCTTGGGGCGACCAAGTATTTTTGCCTCAACGGAAGTTCAGCATTTCCGATGTACCCAGCCATTTCTTCCAAAGTCGGGGTGAGTTCAAAATCAGAGAAATGGAAAACATTGTGCGCCGGGTCCCAGTAAGTGACTAAAGCTCTTATGATATCTCCCCGAGGCTGGATTTCCAACAAACCCACGAGACCTTTCAGATATTTCTTAACCTCATTTTGTCCTTCAACACCTAGATCATTCCACCATAGCCGTAACTTGACAGGGATTTTGGTCATTATTGAAAAATGTTCATTTTGCATCGTGCTCATCCTGCACATTTATTAAGGTGATTTTAACAAAATGACTTGACTCAAAAATATTTTACAAAGGGGATCAAGTTTTGAACACGGCCTTTAAGCACTTTGGGGACGAAGATTTTAAGGCTGTGTGGGTCAACTGGACAAAAATACTAAACAAGACCCAAAGGTGGCTGTTTATGCAAAGTCAGCCTTCCGGCGTCCCTTTCGGGAACATTCGGCTATTTATGACAAACCGCATCACCTGACTTATTTATGACTTTTTTATAGTTTTTCAAATTAGAAAACTCAAATATTGCCAACACGGCCTTTCAACGCCTCGGTGACGAAGATTTTAAGGCTGTGTGGGTCAACTGGATCAAACCTTGAAAAATGACTCAAAGGTGGCCGTTTATGCAAAGTCAGCCTTCCGACGCCCTTTCGGGAACATTCGGCTATTTATGACAAAACATCATCACCTGACTTATTTATGACTCTTTTAAAATTTGACACGTCTTTTTCTTTTTTTTTTCTTTTAATTTATTTATTGATTTTGGCTATTTTAGCAAAAATGTGGTTGAACCCGACGAGGGTTGCCTACGTATCTCACATCCGGTGAGAATCAAACCGGCGTAGTTCGGCCCATCATGAATAGAGAAAATCAATTAAACCCAGAAAGCAAGAATATATTTTTTTATTATTTTCTTTTGAAAAGAGATAAAGACTAAAAAATTTTTTTTTTTAGGAAGTATTTAGACTATTAGTCTGAATTTATAAAAGAGATACTACGAGAGAAACAACATATTTTTTGAATGATGAATTTCCAAAAAAAAAAATTTTTTTTACTTTTAAATAAATACCCTTTTTTTTAAAAAAGAAAAGAAAAATTTTTATATGTTTTTTTAATAAATAAAACTAAAAGACAACTTTTGGTTTTATTCTGTTTTTTTTTTAGAAAAATTCCGGCGAGGTTTCGACACTACTTGGACATTGGTTTTATTTTTCCAAAATAAGTAATTATCTCCCTACGCTGCTATTTTTTTTTTTTAGAAACCGGTCAGCATGCGGAACCGAAGCAAATAAATGCGCAAAACAAATAGGATGCAGCAGGGTGGTCTTTTCATTTCAGGTTGCCTGTCTTAGACGGACCCAACCCCTGTGTTGAGCCTCCTAAGTCAAATGCAACATGATGCAAATAAACGTTCCTACTAGGGATCCGGCATGAAGTTTCGTTATACTAGGTTTATACCCTGGGTATTTGTTCTAGACTGTGTACCCGAGCGGACAACTCGAGTCGAGGAGGGGGCTACGTACCGGGGACCCGCGAGATCGTCCGGCTTTGTAACTTGTCCGACCTCTTTCTTATTTCAGGTATTGACACTAACAGAATAGGGAGTCTCGACCAGCGAGCTTCTCCCCGGAGGTAAGAAGAGAAGGGTTTCGGCACAGTTTATATACAGTTCAGATAATATCAAAGCGGTAAAAGACAACATTTAGCACGTTATGAAAAACATGTAATAAAGATCAGATAATAAAGCCAAATATAACAATTATTCTAATCACGAATTCTTGAACCCTGAACAAGTGGTTCTGGGTCACATCCCCAGCAGAGTCGCCAGAGCTGTCACACCTCCTTTTTGCGCGCCCGCCCCCGAAGGGTTAGATGCGCGAGGGAGTTTTTCCAATTTAAGTGACAATATTCGAAATGAGATTATTTATTTAATTCAGAGTTGCCACTTGGGAAAGGTTTGGCTTTTGGTGTCCCAAGTCACCGGTTTATCTTGAATCCCAAATCGAGGAAATTTTCGACTTTTTCAAATGAAGTCTGCGAACCAGAAATTCTAAGTAAGGAATTCTTTTGACCCGAGGGAAGGTGTTAGGCACCCTCGAATCCCGTGGTTCTAGCACGGTCGCTTAAATTGTTATAATGGCTAAATATCTGATTAAATACATGTTGTGACTTATGTGCTTTATTAAGTTTAAACCGCTTTTATTATTATCATTTAGTTTTACAGAATTGCAATGTCGCGAAAATGCATCTCGAACCACGTCACAATCAATGCACCCGTGATCGTCGACACATTTTGACTCCGTTGAGATTTGGATTTGGGTCACATCAATGTGCACCCGTGTTTAAGAAGGTTAAATTATTAAGCCGCGCCTAAAGAGTCTAGCGCGTTATTATTTTTGTAGAAGGCCATGAAATTCACTAAACGGCCTATCCCAAATTCTAAAAATTTATTATGGTTATTTATTGAGAGCCCCGCAATTTTGCGTTTTATTTGGCGAGGCTCGTCTCTATTTTAGAAAGGATATCCTAAAGTGGCTACATTTCTAATGCGTTTGTCTCTAAAACTAGAAGAAAAAAAGGTACATGCTAATTTAATTATATGCTTTGGCCTAATCCGGATTCTTATGGTTAATTATTTACAAAGTTGAGAAAACATTGTACTTCAATGGAAAAATGCTTTAATTTGACAAAGAAATCCGTTTATTCTAACGAAATACAACACTTAATCCGAATAAACATCTTTAAGTCGAATTTAGATTAACTTGCTTAAACAGGGTTAATAGAATTCCTTATTAAAGAATACTACCGATGATATTCAAAACTAGTCCTATAAACTGCCTAAAGAAATCGAAACTGGGTGATTCAAAACTGTATTATATTTGGCTAGATTTAACAGCCATTTGCCTCTACTTATTCAAAGCATGCTGAAAGAGTGAATTTAATTTTAACAATCGCACTAAATAGTTTCACATTCCATGAGTTATATTTACATCCTGTATGCTACTAAACGAATCAAACACCACAGTTTCAAATAAACATTAATTAAGTACAAACTTACTAATGTATTCTCTATTAGGCTACAAGTTAAAGGATTTATACAACTTTAACAATATTCGCAAAGCTATAAGTAAGGCAACAGATGATAAAAAAATTCTTCAGATCTTTCGATTCATGCTTTTCAATGTTACAATCAGCTACACCAATGTGAGACTCGAGATGTGTACCTGGAAATACTGAAAATGCAAAGGAGAAGAGGAAGAAGATAGGGAAATCAGTAGCAGCAAGAAACAGAATAGCAGCAGCAGCAACAAGCAAAATAATTGGAATAGAATCAAGATCCCAGCTAGACCAAGTCCCAGAGTAAACCAACAAACAACCAGTAGACTCAGTTGGATTTAGAAGAAATCAGTATTGGACAAACAGGTCGAGACCAGTGAAATCAAGACAGCAAGAAGAATGCAATTTCTAGTTTTGTCTGTCTGTGTTATCAAACAGAGTTCTTTTCCAGTTTTTCTGCTTTTCAGAACTTCAACTCTCAATCTCCAAACTAAGTTTTCTGTGTGTATTCTCTTTTTCTTTGTTTGTGTGTGTGTATCTATGTCCCTCTTCAGGTCTGTGTGCCTGTCTATGTATATATGTGTATGTGTTCAGCCCCTCTTATCAGATCTATATCCTGATCTCCTCCCTGTTGTTATCCTCTCAATTTACTCTCTCTTCTCAATGTCTGTCCCTCTGTGTGTATATCAAAAATCTCCCCCCTGTTGTTATCCTCTCAATTTACTCTCTCTTCTCAATGTCTGTCCCTCTGTGTGTATATCAAAAATCTCCCCCTTAAAACTGATGGAAGTTCCTCCTTTTATCCACCTAAAATCAAACCTTTTACAGCCTGTTTAGATCCTCTAACACCCCTCCCATGTGCTCTCCTACTTTCAGATTCCACTTAACTAATTAAGTATAAACAAACCCCATGATATTCCCTGGCAGACTTACTTTGAGTAATGTTTATTATTTCTGAAACTAAAGTAGAGTATGGGCAGCAGAATGTAGTCTGACAGCATATGCTGTCAAACTATTTAATTCAAAAAGCCTTTATGCAAGACACAGGCTGTGCACAAATGCACATGTGGTGCACAAGTGCACATGCCCTCCAATTTCAGAACTGTAATTAAACAAGACATTCATTTTACATTTCTGATTCAAATTAACAATTGTAAGCAACTAAACTCAGTTTCTAATTGATTCAGGCAATGCTTAGCAGAAGCAAGTTAATTTGTTATTGTTCAGGCAGCTGAAACTAATTGACGACACATGTCGACTCGACTATATTAATTATAACATGTACAATCGTAGCCAAAATCAGATGTCTAATAGTATCGAACACATGACTCGAGTCATACTGACCCAGCAGAATTGTACTCGAGGAATCAGTTAATCAGTCAAATTTGAAATTCAGCTAATTGCACAGCACATACATACATACATATTATTAGTGAATAGAAGAAGGCCTTTAATCAAACACATAGGTTCAGGAAAGGTGGACAGGATACTTTTGGTAAAATTCAAAACACAAATTACACAAAACATGAACAACCCTTTAAACAACACACGGACTAAAAATAAAGAAAAAGGAAAACAAAAACTCACCTTAAATCCCGAAAAATCAAAAGCCTTAGCTTGAATTCGAACAGACCCTTCTCAGGGTTGAACGGACTTTAATCTAAGTGTTTCTCAAATGAGAAACACTTCGATTAAGGTCCATTAGGCCCCAATCCCTTGGTTTGAACAGACACGAAACAGGCACGAGGAAACCTAGGGTTCTAGAGGGCAGATTTGGGTTTTGGGCTTTCTTGGTTAGATTCGGACCAAACCAAGCATGGTTTGGTCACGAGGGGGGTCCGGGGATTGTCTGGTATGAATCTAAGGCAGATCGGTGTAGATCGAGTTTTGCTCGAATCTTCAAATGAAGTTTCGAGGACCTATAGGATGATTCGAACTAAACGGTCCACAGATCCATGTTCAGGGGGTGAGATGGTCCTATGGTGTTAAGGTGAAGGCCACCGGCGTTCATGCCGCCGGCTTTCATGGTGAAGAATACAGGGGCGGCTAGGGTTTGGAGGGAAGGGGATGAGGACGAAGGCTGGGGTCTTGGATAGGGGGCAGGGTATGATAGGGACCTTATATATGGGATGGGTGGATTGATTTCAACCGTTGGATGAGGCGAGATGGACGGCTTGGATCTGCAGGCTTAAAAGAAACGTCGTCGTTTGGCTTAGTAGGGGTCAGAATTGGTTCGGGTAACGGGTCGGGTAACGGGGGTTATGGGTGAGAGATCCGGACCGTTGGATCAGCTTGGTTTGAACGGTCGTGATGGATTGGCATTGAAACGACGTAGTTTTGGTGTTACACTACGTCGTTTTGTGGCCTGGGGGTGGGCTGTTCGGACTGGTGGCTTGGGCCGTTCATTTGGGCTTCAGGTTTTGAAATGGGAACGACCCAAATTCATTTAAAACAAATTTTTACCCTCTTTTTCTTTATTTCTAATTTCCTAAATACACAACCTAATTAAATAAAACCAAACACCATTAATTAACACTTAACATATTTATTTCACGCATATAAAATGTTAAAAGTAGGTAAAATTAAACAAGGCAACAAATCAGGACAAAAAATGCGTATTTTGTGATTTTCCATTTAACAATCGGATTACGGTTCACATTACGCATGACACATACATTTTTTGTATTTTGTTTTAATAAAAATGGGCAAAAAATCATAAATAATTAACAAAGTGCCATGTAAAATCTAAAATTTGTACAGCAGGACCATTTGTTATTATTTTTAATTCTTTTGGAGCGATTGTCGCGTAAAACAAAAATCACGTGCTCACACCAACTATATTGATCAATAATATAGTGTTTCCAAATACCTAAACACATATAGTGGTCAGTTGCAGCCAGTGGGTGCTGAGCATTACTGGCCCCCAGAACCATTTAAAATGGTGTGTAACAAGTCCTCTTTGCGTAAAAGACAGGTGCAGAAGAGAACGCGTATACGGAACCAAATGGATGTTAGTGATACCGTATATGTGCGCAAATGTGGTATATGCTCGCAAACAGGACACGACCGTAGAAAATGTCCTTTGGGTGACAACAGTAATCAAGCTCAGGGCGGGTGTTCTTCTATTGTACCTAACTACCCATGAGTTCATGTTGTAATAATTAGTTGTTATGTATACGATTTAAGTATTTATGAAATAAAATTTTCTTGTTTGTTAATTATGATTTGTACTTTCCCATTTTACCTATTTAAATAATAATTTAATATAATTATCGGTATATTAAACTTCGATAGGAAAGTGTTGCGGAGCTGGGGTCAAGTCCCCTCGGCTGTCCCAAATACCCAACTGCGCTGTCAGCCAATCAATAAATGTGTCGTCCACCCTCATCCGATCATCCCTCTCATAATGTAAAGGATCCCATGCAGGCCGAGTCGGTATAGGTTGCGGAAATCCAAACTGACGAAATACTCGCTCTGAGGCATGATGCTCGACAATATCGAGGCACGTGAGAGGGACGGAAGCCCTCCAAATATGGCGGTCGTGCGTGCAATACGCTGGCAGGGTACCTATCAGCTCTTCGTTGTACGGCATCCAGATGAACTATCAAATAATAACACAAACCGTTAGTATGCGCAACACCTAGTTAAACAATAATTGGTAAGTTTAGTTAGATATTCACCTGTGCGTCCTCCAGAAAATCCAACACATCCCTACAGAATGGGAGATTATGATGGCCATGATACTCTCGTGCAAGTCTATGACGCAATACCCACCTACAAGCTAGAGGGAGATCAGGAATATGTACATTAGCCGGTAGTTGTGGTAGAGGTGGCCGAAGCTGCAGAAATCGCTCCCACACCCAAACCTAACATACAAAGTTGACGTAAAGATTAACTATAACTAGGTAGAATTGTAACTAAAGGACATATTATTTGAATAAGTTGTCACCTGTAGAAGTGGCAGAAAGCCAGAAACGTCTCTCTGTGTGCCCATGGATGCCCGGCACATCTGCCTGTACAAAAATGATATGACAGCACCACCCCAGCTGTAGCTGACTGTATCATTGAAGTCCGCAATATGATGCAGAAAACGGAGGCTCACTAGGTTCCCCGAAGTGTTCGGGAACAAGACCTCCCAAAATAGAAGGAGCAACAACAGCCTCGTATATTGCTCCACATCCACCTCCGCTGAGTCGTCGGTGATAGTATCGTGGATCTGCACCAAGTGGTCTCTAATGGGGACCAACTGCATACGACTGCTCCCAATTGCTACATCTGGGTCCTCGGACCTAAAGCCCGTGAGCCTGTGCAGCATATCCATATATGAATCCCGATTAAAATATCTCATATTCCCAGGCAGTAAAACTGGCAAGCCATCAGTGGACAGGCCATATAAAATCTCGACGTCCTGGAGTGTGATGGTGGCTTCGCCGATGGGCAGATGGAAAGTGTGCGTCTCCGGTCGCCACCGCTCAATCAACGCCGTGATCAAAGCATAGTCGAGCTGTATCCGGCCAATGCTAATGATCCTATATAATCCCATCTCCTCCAGGTGATGGACCACACGGGGATGTAGAACGCGGGGAGGAGTCAAAAACTCCCACAATAAATCCACTCTCCTGCCCCGAAAAGTCTGCATAAGCAACTCTCCCCCCCCATATATGCTCGGATCTATGCTGGGGCTGTATGGGTAGTAGCTCCGACGTCCGAGGGCCGGGATGTATAGGTGCATCCATGTCGTCAACTGTAAATTCATAATTTTTAATAACTATCATTAATAATTATGTGTTTTTTTATAATTTAAATTCATATTTTTTAACAACTTAATTATAAAAATTATATATATACTTATGGGTTTCGTGCTAGATTTTCTGAGGCCTAGTGGTACCAAACTATCATTAATAATTTTATGTTTTTTTAATAATTTTTATTCATATTTTTTAATAACTTAATTGTAAAAATTATATATATATATATATATAATTTTTATAATTATGGGTTTCGTGCTATCATATTTTTAACAACTTAATTGAAAAAATTATATATATACTTATGGGTTTCGTGCTAGATTTTCTGAGGCCTAGTGGTACCAAACTATCATTAATAATTTTATGTTTTTTTAATAATTTTTATTCATATTTATTTAATAACTTAATTGTAAAAATTATATATATATATATATATATATATATATATATATATTAATTGTAAAAATTATATATATACTTATGGGTTTCGTGCTAGATTTTCTGAGGCTCAGTGGTACCAAACTATCATTAATAATTTTATGTTTTTTTTTATAATTTTTATTCATATTTTTTAATAAATTAATTGTAAAAATTGTATATATATATATATATATATATATATATATATATATATATATATATATATATATATATATATATATAATATTTATAATTATGGGTTTCGTGCTAGAATATAAGATAATTAAATAAAATGAATTCTAAGCTAAAATACTACACAATACTACGCTACAAGGCTCTAAATTTTACTACACTAAAAGGGTCTACGTTTTACTACGCTAAAAAGGTCTACATTTTACTACGCTAAAAAATAATCTAAACTAAACGACATAAAAACACATAAATATACATGAGGATATTAACAAACACATTTTTTAGACTAATTTACATATTTTTATACAACACTAAAATTAAATCCGGATAAAATTTAACATGCTAGTTTCGAAAAAAATAAACACAAACCGAAATAGAACACATACAAATCAAATAATATGCATTGTTATAAAAGTTTCAACTTAAAATAAATCGAAATACCTCGATTTGGAATTTTCGGAATGTAAATAGATCGAAATTTTGACTCCAGAAGAGTGAATCCACAATAACACGAAGCTCTACTCGACAGTGGGACCACCAATCTTCAACTTTTATGTGCCGGGGGACCCAAATTTTTTTTTTTAAAATGGGGCAGAATCGGGGGGGGGACCAAAAGGGAGTAAAATAATGGAGATGAAACGAAGAAGAAGAAGAAGACGGAAGGATTTTTAATAAGGGGTATAGCGACATTAATAGTGGCGCTATGTAAGATGGGATTTTGGGGTATAACGCCATTAATAGTGGCGCTATGTAAGATGTGTCAGTTTTACTATATGTAAGATGTGCAGTTACCGTTACTGTATAGCGCCACTTTTTGTGGCGTTATATATAATTTGGTAACTATTTTTTTTAACACTTATTTGCGTATTTTGAGTAAAAAAAAACCGCATTTTGGTTCCGGACTCTTCATTTTGACAGCAACAGGGACAAATTAGAAAGCAAATAAAGCTGCAGCTATAGCTGCTACTGCAAAATGTATCACAGTTTCTCATATAATATTTTTGGAAAAATGTGGTTTCCTCCATTAGACTTCTATATCCTTTCTTTTCGTGCATTACAACATGTGCGGCTTCTTTAGTTATGCTTTGATCATCGATGAAAACAATGATTGAGCATTATTTTATTATTTTATTATTTTTTTATTTCTAACCACAGAATTGTCTTGTATGTTGGTTGCTAACTCTTAGTATCCCGTGACGGACCCAAGATTTTCATCAAGTAGGTTCAACATGTGAAGAAGAAATATACTAATTGAACTCAACAAAATAAATTGTTATTAATATTAAAAATTAAAATATATTATTAAAACTATTTTTTTTGAGGAAATTTATGGTTTCGAGATTAGTAAGGACTTTTTTTGGAGGTATGCTCTTCTAATCTCGTCAAGCTCACTTGGATGATAGTCCCTAATAGATATATTTTTTCTGTTGGATCAGTCTTTAAAGAATTCATATTTACTCTTAGCCTTTGTTTCTTAGAGGAAAAAGGGGTTGTTATTTTAATTGGTTCAAAATTTCTTCCACGAGAGGAGAAATTTGAGAGTGTGAACTTGATTGTGGCTACTTGGAAGATATGGAGAGTAAAATCTCTTCATTAAATTTTAAAATTTGATTATCAAATTAAAAATTCAAATTAGAACAATAATTTAATAAATATATTTAAACTTAAAGCATCACAAACAATAATTAAACTAAACTCAAATTTAACTAACATCATGATACTTTCATTGTAACCAAATTGAAACTTAGATTAATTGGCAAAGAGCAATTTAAATCACTAAGAATAATATGTAAACACAAATTGATGGAAATTTGAGAAGAAAAAGTAAATAGAATTGAATTTTAATGGCACGACATAAACTAATTAACTAAGAAGGCAATCAATTTATTTACTGAAAGTCACAAATTGTTTAAAAAAATAATAATTCTAGATCGGTAATAAATCTAATCACAAACTAATTAAGGCAAAGAAGTAAAACGGTGTAGTTCTCTTTCTCTAATTGTGTATATGTAAAAAAGCTGATTGGTTTCGAACTCAAACCCTTCTAAAAATTTGAACCCACTTCACCATTAGGCTAGACACTCTACCCCCTGACTTCACGTGGGCCCGCCCTTGCTACTTCCTAGTTGAGGGTCAGCATTATCAATGGTGAATAAATCACTTTTTAAATAAAAATAACAAAATTCCTTTTATGTCCTTATTAAATATAAATTTGTGTTTTTCCTAAAAGTAATAATATATTAGGCAGTAAATCGCCAAAAATAAGAGAATAGGGTGCTAATTAGAAATTAAGACATATATTAGGGATGCAAAATGCAAACGCAGAAGTATAGTGCGCGGTGGAAGCTTGTCAGTTTATAGTTGGTTATCTTAATCCACAGTTCCCAAAAGTATCTTAATCCACACAATTCGGGTATCTATTTTAGCCGTTAATCCAAAAGACGTCCCGCGAATACAAACAAAACAGGGAAAACGTGTCCATGGCATCTCCGTCAGCCGTTAAAGGAATCAACAGAGCGAAACCTCCAATATCCACTTTACAGACTATAATAATTCATTATAACATTTCTAACAATCAACTGAGTGGGTGGAGAAAATGGGGAGAAAGGAAGAAGATGATACAGTAGAGAGAACTGAAGGAGGAGTTGTGGTGGTGAACCCCAAGCCAAAAAAGGGAGTAATTGGGAAGGCCATAGACTTATTGGAAAAAGTAATCATAAAGTTAATGCACGATTCGACCAAGCCACTTCACTATCTTTCAGGGAATTTTGCACCTACTGATGAAACTCCTCCTCTTAAAGACCTATCCGTCACAGGCCATCTTCCGGTCAGTTCGCTAGTTTTATTTATTTACTTATTATCTCTTTGTTTGTTTTTTTTTTATTTGTGATTCTTGAGTTATATTTGCTGAAATTAGGTGCTTATTGGACCCAAGATTTGAACTTTATGCGTTCGAGTTCCAAATTGTAGCACAGCTCATTTGAGTTGCCGGGTTTGAAATCAATTATAGGTACTTATTTGGTGGATTTTTTAACACATATACAGAGTTTGAGCTAAACTATTGGGTTCGGATAAAGTCATAGCTTCTATACTACATCCGCCCTTGCTTACACCTCTTTGGATAGAGGGGTTGTGCTTAGAGAAGGGTGTTCGAAGTTTGTCTATCTAAACGAAGGATACAGATCTGGTTACTACAAGCTTGCAATTTTTGAGAAAATGATAGGGGGAGAAGTAGGAAGTTAGTACTAATTTGATGCTCGTCTTTTTCTATCATCAAGGAAAGAAAGGGGAAAATGAGGAAATAACAAAATCTTAGGAGTGCAAATCCAATAATAGGTTGGGTTTGTCAGCATGATTCAGCTGAAACTTGGTTCTATCCTTAATGGGTTCTAATGAAAATAGGATAACTCCTAGTAATATTTATCATTGAAATGTGTCCTGTTGTGAATAATAATAACTCCCATGACATGGTCGAAGTATTGTGATAAAAATTTACAGTTTGCGTGAGTTCATCTCTAATGACTTTGCTAGAGTCCTACGCCATCAGTATATTAGGAATTCTTGATTAGCACAAAATATATTTGTTGTCTGATTAACAAGCAAAGCAGGGGAGACTTCCTATTTGTTTCTATTGAACTAAAGAATTCACTTTTATCATCCTTGGTACAGGGAAACATTTGCTTACTCTTTTCATTGCTCTAAAATTTCTGGGGAATCTGCAAGATATCTTTTGTTCAAAACTTAAATAAGAAACTGGTTAAAGCCTATGTGATAATGTCCAGAGCAGATTTCTTGACAGTTTAGCGAACGTAGAATGTAAATGTCAATACATTAGGTTATGCAGGATATGATTTACTGCGTGGAATATTCAGTGGGACCTTACTGCAACAGAGATTAAGATAACATATAATTAGAAAGTAACATATGGTTAACAGCACTAGCGAAAATAACAGCTTGGGCTAAATAGCTTATTGAAGTTCAGTTGTGCAGTGGTGTGAAGAGCAAGCAATTAACTCGCAACTATACTGCATGGAAGATTAAGTGGCATCTTGTTGTTTTATTCTTCATTTCATTGTTTATGTTTTTTATCTTGGGCTCATATCTAACTGTTGGTTCGCATTTGCTGGGATTGATTCGACAGAGACACGAGCAGATTTATTTACCATTATTTTCATTTCTCCTCGAATTAAAAGCATAAGGAATAATGTCTGATTTACTGCTAAGGATTTGCATTTTGTGCTTGTTGCCATCAACTTTACTCTTATGATGCCTAGTAATATGAATTTCTAATTACAGGAGTGCCTTAATGGTGAATTTGTTAGGGTTGGTCCCAATCCAAAGTTTGCTCCGGTTGCTGGATATCACTGGTTCGCCTTTTATCCTGAACCTATCGTCCTCGGGACTTCCAAATTCCATTTCTTCCTAAAATTTCTTCCTGAAAACGATCATAAGCTTTTCTCGGTTCCTTTTGGTTATGTGCTTCTTTCTTGCCATTGTATCCCTGTATCTCATTAAAATGAACATTTTCCGATTGCATCAAGGCTTATTCCCACTTTATTTCTATGCAGGTTTGATGGGGATGGGTATGTCCTTTACAATCCTGACTTTGCAATTTGGAGCAGTAATAAGTTATTTTCTCATTGCTTTGAACAAGAAGTGGACCACCTCTACAACTCTAGTTTTATTTGTTCCAGCTACCTATGTGTTTCTTGTCTCCAGCTTAAGCATTTTGAAATAGGTTGCCGCTTAGTATGTGACTAAACTTCCCTTTTTGATACGAGTGGCAAGTAACTGAAAATTTCAGTTGGCATTTGTAACTTTAGATAAGAAGGCCCGTGTACTCTTTTCTTAATTGAACAACTCAAATGGGCATTATTGTCTCCGTAGACAGACCTTGTATTCACCGGAATAGGATTGATACCATTTTTCCAACAAAAGAAAGCTTGAACATGATAGCAAGGGTATGAATCTTTACATTTATCATAACAGGACGAGAAGGATTGACAAGGAATTAAATATTTGAATTTGATGATAACAGGAAAGAGAAGGATTGTGCCTTAGGATGGCAAAACAACAAATTCTCAGATTACATGGACATTTTTTTAAAAACTATTGCTTGTGAAGAAGCACGTGATGAGTTGGATCAGGACTATTAGTTTGTAAACTATGTCAATTAATTCATAGCAGTGTGTTTTTGCTGTCTCGTCTAGGTCTATAAGTGTTAACCATGATGTTTGAAGGTATAAAAAAGGGAAAAGGTATGCCTAAAATCATATGGAAGGTAAGTTGTGCTGAAAGACCTACAATCTCCCGGAATCTATGCACACTTAGCCAGGAAAGGAAAACAATAAAAGTAAAAGGCCAATAAAGGTGATTCCAACTAATTAAAATTAATGTTTGGTAATGAAGGTATGCTTGCATCAGGTTCAGGTTCAGTCTTTTAATCTATTTAGAGATGTTAGGTCAGTTGATATTGTAGAGAATCTCTAAGGTTAAAGAACTCCCAAGTTATTGAACCATATGGAGCAAAATGGATGGTGAAGATTCATATAGCTCACTCCAACTAGTTTGGGACTAAGCCGCAGCAGCAGTAGTTGTAATTGTTCCTCTTTCTTTTGTGCTGCTGCTGCTGCTTAATCTTTTTACTTTGCACATAATCTGATTAAATTGCATCGATTATTCATGTGTCCTATATTATAACAAAGCAATTTTTAGTCTGGTTTTTCCTATTCCATTTTATCAGTTACTCTTTCTTTTTTAAACTTTTTTCTTAGACGAGTTATGTTGAAGCTTAATAACTATCATGTCTTTATAACTCTTTCACATGGAAAGAAGTAATACGATCTCAAACTTTTAGCCTTTATTCAGTATGATTCATGGCTTGCGCATTAAAGATGGAAAAGCAACTTACGTATCACGTTATGTGAGGACATCACGCCTAAAGCAAGAAGAGTTCTTTGGAGGAGCTAAGTTTATGAAGGTGTGCATTTGTTTTGATATCCTTACTCCTAGTTTTTTGTTCCCATCCAGCTTCATATAATAATGATTGCAGTATCTTTTACTAAAACTTCTTCACATGTGTTGATGCATTCAGCAACTTCTTCACATAACTATGGATCTCTTTTTTTTTTTTTTTTTTAAATATTTCGCCAAATTGTGAATGCTTCATTAAGTAGCTATTCTGCAAGCTATTTGGAAAGGGGGAACACAATTAGTAAATGTATTGTTGTTTATTGGTTTTCTAGAATTAGGGATGATGACCAACAGAATGATGCTGTTCGAATGTGGTTTGTCTTTAGGGCTTAACATCAGTTTGAAAAAATGCCCCAGCAATTGCAGCACTTCAGAAAGCTTTTTCAACTCTTTTCTTTAGCTTCATACGGGAGATGGATCCATTTCAAAGATAATTGTGTCATTCTTTTCCCCTTTAGTTTATGATCACTGTAAACTGAAATGATGCATCTGCTGGCATGCCTTTGTCATAGATCTCTATTAACTTCTAAAAATATTTGATAATTATGGTGTTCGGGCCAGCTTACACGCACCTCGACTAAGTCCACGGGGTAACTCTTAAAATTTAAGCACCAGTAATTCAGAGGAAAAGGAACTGAGACATCCTATTGGTGTTTATAACCTGAAGTTGATTCACCCCATTTGTCTTATCACTTTCTGCTGTTAGTTTTCTTCCTTAAATTTTCTTTCCCAAACCAAATGGGACTACTGTGTCAAGCTACCATGCATTATGCTTTATAAACCCTTGGCTTTACTACATCTGCAGATTGGAGATCTTAAAGGGTTGTTCGGTCTGTTCACTGTTTATATGCAAGTGCTCCGAGCAAAGCTGAAAGTATTGGATATCACCTATGGAAATGGCACAGGTTAGTTGGCTGGAATTTTAGCTAGTCTATCTATCTTCCCTTGACAAGACTTCCCAAGTATAATTTGTTAATGATGGCAGGAACGCATCTTGATTCATAACAATATTTATGTAGTCTATATGACAGTTACCAGCTGAAAGTAAAATTTGTTTCCTTCTCCAGCTAATACAGCTCTAGTATATCACCATGGGAAGCTTTTGGCACTTTCAGAGGCTGATAAACCTTGTAAGCCACTGCTCTGTTTGACTTGTTCAGTAATATGACGTATCTATGATTTTTGATGTGCAAGCCTTTGAATAGGTGTTGTCTTCGACCTTTTTCCCGTTTCGTTTTCCTTATATCAAGCACGATTATATAGTGAAATTGTAATCTGAAGTCTTGGTTATGGGTAGACCACAAGTATTAGTAGTTAGTATTGTTTCACTCAAGGATTTAGATTATAAGTATATATTCTGACTTTAATACTGCGTGTGCACTGCACAGATGCACTTAAAGTTATGGAGGATGGAGATCTTCAAACACTCGGCATGCTGGATTATGACAAAAGATTGGCGCATTCCTTCACTGCCCATCCAAAAGTTGACCCTGTAACTGGTAAGAGAGCAGCAGTCCTAGTTCTGCATTACCAATAATAAGCATGTCACTATTTATAAACTCACAAGATTTGTCCTCAAACTTTGCTACCCAAATATTTGTTGACGAAAGAAGTACCAGTACATGTATTCTTCTAACGGTTGTGATTAAAACTGCAATCCTTTCAGTGCATGACCTCCTTTAGTTGAGTCATCTGTTCAGTTTTCTTTTCTCATTTGCTGACACCTCTTTTCTTATATGCCTGACTTGCCAATCGGATAGTGGTGATGTCGATTTTAGATAAAACCAAAGAAAATTGCTATTTTCCTCCATAACATAGTACTATTTTATCAACAGAAAAGGGTCTGATCTGTCCCTCTACTATGGTAAATTGTTTAAAATTGCCCCCCGTTATACTATTGGGCCATAAAAGTCCCTGCCGTCTTACTATCCTTACAAATCTGCCCTTAGTTAGACGGAGGTGCCACGTGGCATCACCTCATTAAACGACCCACCCCCAATTTAAAAAACCCCATCCAATACTGACCCGCCCAAGTTAAGACCCGTAACCTAAAGGCAAAAAGAGAGACATAACTTAAAAATCTGGAAAACCAGCATTGTTCTTCATCTTTATCGATATTTGCTCAAAATTTTCAACCCAACTTCTTTGAATCTTCACCAAATTTGTTATAATTTGAGATTTAAACTCCCCAAAAGATCCCTAACAAAACACAATAACACCAACTAGAAATAGTTCACATTTTCGAAAACCCAATTTTCGAGCTAAGATTCAGAGCTTTCATCAATGGAGTTTTTAGCTCTTGCTTCACGTATCAGCTTTCTAACAATGTTCTAAAAAAATACTTTCAACAAGAAACACAGACAACTCAACTCTTCCAAAATTTTAAATCCGGTGTCCAATTGATACATCATCGTTCCCATCCTCTTCTTCTCCTTATTTTTCATCACCATGTTCCCAAGAAATTACTGTATTGTGCGGAAGAAAATGGTTCGTCCGTGTCTGTTTTTCCATCCATTATAAAATAAAGGAAGATTAGAAATCAGATGCCAATCAAAAATATTTAATTAAAATTTAATAAAAAAGATAAGAAGTGTAGAAGGAGCCATCAGAAACCAAAGTTCATCCGCAAAAGCTTTTTTAAGCAATCATGGATTCACAACAGACCCATTTGGGTGTTCTTCAAGCTTTTCCAAATAGTCCAATGGTGGTTTTAGTTTCCCTTCAACTATATTTTCCCAAATCAGAAAGTGAATCAAAACTTAAGCACAACAAATGATTTTTCCAAACGATTCTAACAATAGGTAACCAACAAACTCAGATTTCTGATTTTGAATTTGAAATTTGAAAGTTTTCGGCTTAAAAAATGGAAACTAAAATCACCATAGGAAATTAGATTACCTAAAACGATTACTTCCCCAACGCAATTATTAGAAATATGTATTATTTGGTTTATAAATGGCGGTTCGTGGATTATGAGTTTGGTGGGTTTCATGGAGCGGGTCGTCTCATATGTGCCCAGGTGTAAAAAGGGCACGGATGGATGCCATGATCTAACTAAGGGCAGATTTGTTAGGATAGTAAGACGGCAGGGATTTTTATGGCCCAATAGTATAACGGGGGACAATTTTGAACAATTTATCATAGTAGAGGGATAGATCAGACCCTTTTCCGTTTATCAAATTACATTTAACAACTGAATGGCAAGGCAAATTGATTTTGAAGTTGAGGATAGGATGGTGAACAGAAGATGGAGCGGCATTCCCTTTGGGCTGTAAATACAGGTGAAGAAAGATGGTTGACCCAGGATTAGGGTTCCCATTTTAAACGCCAACCCTGCTTAAAATATCCAGTGACGACAACAACAACAACAACAAAAAATCCAGCGTGATTCCACAAGTGGGGTCTGGGGAGGGTAGTGTGTACACAGCCTTATGCGAAGGAAACTATCCAGTGACAGTCAATCAACATTACCTTTGATGCAGTCACCTGATTATGTTGTGTATTTGTGATAGATTTTTAGTTCAAGGTCCAGTATTCAAAAGTGGAGAAGAAGAACCAAAAATGGATCATTTAATACAAGTTTGAAGCATGAATTATTTAGCCATTATTTTGGTAGAACACTCTGAGTTTGACTTTGAAATTTTGCATGCAGGTGAGATGTTTACCTTTGGCTACTCTCAGAACCCACCTTACATCACTTATAGGGTTATATCAAAGGGTGGAATCATGCAGGATCCAGTCCCAATAACAATACCAGAGCCTATCATGATGCATGATTTTGCTATTACTGAAAATTATGCAATTATGATGGATCTCCCTTTGTGTTTCCGACCGAAGGTATGAGACTTCTGTAGCTCACAATTTGCTGATTTGTCTTGTAGTAATATCAGCTTTCCTCTCTTGGTGGACATATGATGTAAGCTTTTTATGAGAGATGAAAGCCTTGGCTCCAAAATTGAATCAGAGAGAGATGTTAAGTCTTGTTACATTAGTCCACCTCCTTATTGGAGTCCTATAGGAGAGGATTTCAAGGAGGTTTCTGGTTTATGGACTTCCGTTTTAAGAATCAGCTATTGTAAGGTAAATGCTTGTCGAAAATTTAGTAATAAAACTTCATGATTGGTAGCAAGTATTAAACTCAGAATTATTTGGGGTATCCTAGTGCTGCTACAGATGTTACTTATTGAAATTCATCTCATATTTGCATTCCTAACTTTTACTCTTGTGTCTAAAGTATCTTATTAGAAAGAATGGTAGTCAACAAAGCGTTTAAAGAACCATAAGAAAATGAATTGAACTTTGAAATACATACCTTAAAACTTCTTTAAACAGAAGAAGTTAAGATAATGATCCTAAAAGTGGAGTAAGAGCTTTGTTTTAGATACTAAAATGTTCAAAGACGGGTACCACAAAAACAGAGTAAAATATAGCATACCTGTATGACAAAAATTTTACACCTGCAAATATAAAATGAAAAACCATAGCTACCACTATATGCTAGTCCTCCAACAATCACTAATTGGGTTAGGTCATTTCATGAACATTACTGCAGCAACTTGTAATGTCAGTTTGGCATCCAAATTACACTTGTCTTTTATAATATATCATAGCATACTTATTTCCACATTCAATCATAGATGAGAGAAAGAATTCTGATTATAATTGTATTAAATATATTATTACTATTTTAAGACTTTTGAAACCTCCATAATTTAAGAAATACTTATTCTTTATTCAATATTTCTTAAAGTCCACTGTAGTATGGTCTGAAGAAGCATGTAACCAGTGAATTGTGTCTGAGGTTACCTAAACCAGCTTAAGTAACATCGACCAAGAAACTTACGTAAAGATGCTGTAGTTTTTACCTTTTGCATGACTTTCATCTGTTTTCTTTTTGTTCTTTGCAGTGTTCAGTTTCAGTTACTCTTTTTATCCAGGCCTTAAAAAGAATGTGGCATTTTGTTCCTCAAGTTATGTGACATTGCCTGGTTCATTCAACATGAAATGGATGTCTTAAATGAAATGGATCTAGTATATTCCGTTTCTTTGTACGTAGTCATTTGAATTGACGAAACCATAGCAATACACCATGACTCGATCTTTTGTTTGATAAATGGACTATCTATTTTTTGAGTTATATTTGTCCTACTTGGGTAGTGTGAGAGATTTTAAAGGAGTTTATAGAAGTTGTGGGTTACTCCATCAGTTGCCTTAGGTTTTGGGTTGGGTGCTCATATTCTTTCGAATTATACTGAAGGGAACCTTTATTAAACTCGTTCTCACATCCATAAGTCTGTATATAAAGTCCATGTGTGAACTCCAAAATCTGGTTACACGTTTGGTAGGGTGTTGAGTTTATATTTGTCTGGAATTGTATATTTGTCATGCATAGTGTTAAGATTTTTGGATTTATTCTCAGCTATGAATTTTCTATTCAGGAAATGGTGAAAAATAATCAGCTGGCTTTTTTCTTCGATGCTACTAAAAACGCTCGATTTGGAGTCCTCCCGCGATATGCAAAGAGTGAGGCCCTAATCAAGTGGTTCGAGCTTCCTAATTGCTTCATATTTCACAATGGTAAGCAACTTTGTGGTCTTTCTTGAAAAGGTAAAATTTAGCCTATTCTGAACAGAAAAGCTGTAGCTACCCAATAGCTGCATATGTACATGCAGTGATTAATGGGTATGAAAGTTGATTGATAATCCTGTAAGGGAAATGATCTTTCAATAAAAAAGTATATAGTTTAGGAATTTTCCTTTTGGAACCTGTGAATTAAGTTTTAGAGTTTGAGTCACCAGGATCACATTAGATGTTTACAGACAAAATATGTCATGTTTTTAAAATAATTTGGATGGTTGAAACTTGGAATTGTTATTGCCATGGAATGCAGGAGGACTCTTCAATGGTAACTTTTGATCATCTGAAAGCTTAAAAGCTGTAAATATAAATCAGAGGCCCAATGAGATATAAGCGGAAATGCCACCTTAAAAAATTTCTGTAGGGTAATTAGGATTCAGGACTCACATCTTGAAAATGTCAGTGATCCAAATATAAGTTGCAGTGTAGTCTTTGCACTTATAATTGGTAATCGTCTGTTGTGATAGGTATAGGGTCGACACATTCTTTACATCAATTTCTTGCTGTAGCTGCTTCTGTTTTCTGACTGGTTTATCATTTCGATTATTTTACCAGCCAATGCTTGGGAGGAGGGAGATGAAGTTGTGTTGATCACCTGCCGCGTTCAGAATCCAAACCTAGACATGGTCAACGGAGTTGTTAAAGAAAAGCTAGAGAATTTCTCCAATGAGCTGTTCGGAGACTCCGACATTGAATTTTTAAATTGACCTTGTTTGTATCTGCCGCTGTTCATGATTTTGGTTTTTTTTTTACAGATACGAAATGAGATTTAACATGAAGAGTGGTGCAGCTTCACAGAAGAAACTCTCGGAGTCTGCTGTTGATTTTCCACGGATCAACGAGAACTACACTGGCAGGTCAGTTGTCTCCATCAATAAAAATTTCAGGCAATTTTCGATCAATGCAGCTTATGTTTGGCTGTACAAAATGCTGGGTTATGAACACCTTCATTTATCATTTATCTATTTTGCTTCAACTTTAGTTCATGAGTTCTAAGTGCGTGCTTTCCGTGAGTATTAACTTTATTAGCTTTGTTCCTTTTGGTTTTGGTTACTTGATCTGGTCTCTCTAGAGGTTTTTCAGAAGACCTCTCTCTTATGTTGGTATAGTGATATTAGCCTTTTTGAAATTTAGGAAACAGCGATATGTATATGGAACCACTTTGGACAGCATTGCCAAGGTAACTGGAATCATCAAATTTGATTTGCATGCTGAACCAGAGACTGGAAAAGCACAGCTTGAAGTTGGAGGAAATGTTCAAGGCATCTTTGATCTAGGACCTGGAAGATTTGGTTCGGAGGCTGTATTTGTTCCCCGTCAGCCTGGTACGGAATGTGAAGAGGATGATGGCTACTTGATATTCTTCGTACATGATGAGAACACTGGGTACCTTATCTGCCACTCTCTTACTTGCATCTATCATAAGCATCACTATTAATATATCTTCTCTTGTCCCGTATAAGACCATTATGTACTTGTAGTCTTCTGGATGTTAAGGAAATTCTTCTGTTCTAATGTTTAAAGCGAAATAGAGTGACAAAGAGGGTCAGTCTAGAGTACTACTTGTGTGAAACAGTACAACCTACGTAATTGAAAGAGCATAGTGTATTCTACCTCTAAGATCCGTTATATGTGTGTATGTAGAACAACTGCAACTACAATATACTGAAGCAACGTGACTTTAAGATCATATGATGCTCAATTGTCCATATCTTTTCCACCTTAATTTGAGCATAGCTAGAAAAATGCGTACATGAGCATTTACTCTTTAGTTATAATCTTCTTTGGACTTTTAGTTAGAAAATTGAAAGCAGCATATGTCCCTATTTCCCTTGTGCATTATACATGGTATGCCTTTGCGCCTGTTAAATTATTTTCCTATCTTAGTTCTTAGGCGCATATGGAAATATTAGCAGATTTCATGACTGAGATTTAAAACAGAATCACCTTGACTAAACCGTTCTCTTATATATTTGTGCAGAAAGTCAGCTGTGAATGTAATTGATGCGAAAACAATGTCAGCAGAGCCTGTGGCAGTTGTTGAATTACCCAAAAGAGTTCCTTATGGATTCCATGCCTTCTTTGTCACAGAGGTGAGTCATCCCAATTACTTTGGGTTCTTTGCCTTAATTTTCTTTCAGTAACAATAGAGCCAAACTTAAAACCACGACACGAGTATTGTTTCCTTTTCTGGTTAATTAAAAAAAATTAGAATGCGTGGTGCTTCTGGACATCAGCACTGCAACCAAAAACTACTGTTTTTTTTTAAAGTGAATCTCCATGTTATGCTTTATCCTAATATGTTTCTTCAGAAAATTGCTTCCCATTTGAAATCGAAATGTTAAACATGACTTCTTTTTCTGTGAAACTAATTTCCTGACAAGTGAAGGTGAAAGAACTCCATTTGTATCTCTCTGCCCCCCTTCCCCGGTGAGCATTTCCCGGTTGCCATTAAAAATATTTCAGTATTTGAAATAATGGTCATATATTGAAAAATTGTTTGAGCAGAATTTTAAGTCAAATATTATTATCCATTCACAAATTTTCAACTTCTTGTTCAAGTGAAATTCATGTAAAACACAACTTGAACTTCCAAATACCTCTTTCAACTTCAACTTCAAAACTATCTTTTTTTAATTCAACCAGATACTGTCCGAGCGCCTACTAGATCACCATTATGCTTCCTGTAGACGAGAGTATGTAATTAGAGGGAATTTAGATACATTATTAGTAGAAATCTCATGCCTGCAAGTTCTGTCAGCTTGGCACTTTAAATTTTTTGACTGTTTCTTTTCATTTTCCTTTTTAAATTTGGTACTCATTCTCTGAATTCATTTACTTTGAACAGGAACAAATTCAAGAACAAGCGAAACTGTGAGAGTGATCAACAACGTATATACCTCGTTATCTTATATCATGGCTGGATCTATAGTGCTGTTATAAATGGCTATAACTGGCTATTTCGTCATTGATAACTTGAAACATAATAAATGCATTTATGTATTGTCTGTAATTGCTACTGCTTTTTTCATCTTTTTTTGAGCCGAGGGTCTATCAAAAACAACTTTTCTACCTTTTCAAGGTGGGGTACACACTACCATTCCCAAACCTCACTTTGTGGGATTACACTGGGTTTGTTATTGGTGGTGGTGTATAGTCTGTAATTGCAGCCTCTACTGATGGCATTTTACTTCTATGATCAGAAATGAACAATTACAACCCTCAAACATTTTTCAGAAACGTATTTTGGCTCATGGAAGAGACACGGTCGAATATCAACTTCATAGATTATTCTATAATACAAGGTGCACGCATTCTGTTACAACCCATATTCACGTACGTTGGTTCATGCCATAAGTTAGTCGATGTAAATCTGAGAAGAAATTATCTTTGAGATGATAATAAGTTAATCCTATTGGTCTTAAATGATACAAGGGTATATAAGGGTGGTTAACAAGTATTAGAAGTTAAACGAATCAAGGATGTTGTAATCCGTATTTTTGGATAAACCTAGGGGTGCTAATATTTTCAATAGGTCGTGTTTTAAGGTATTTGAATCATATAATATCCGTATCATAAGTCTTGAAGTTAAACGAGTTATGAGACAAAAGTCGACAGAAGTTGTCGCAACTTATGTTCATAATTTTACTTAAACTTTAGGTCAAATGTTACTAAATTTTTATCCCAATTTATTTGGAATTACGGGGTGATCTACCCACCAAATTGAAGATCTATGAGTGTAGTTTCCAACGCATTAAATCGTTTGTCAATACGATCTCGGAGTATAGAGATATTTGCATTTTCGCGAGACTGCGCAGATTGGTAGGTGACAAGTAGGTGCATCACCTACTTGCCAAAATGAGAGGACTCAATTAAAAGCCCCAAAGTTGGCCAAGAGGGGACTTTTAAGGGATTATCAACTCATTTATTTCAATCATCTTTCAGACCTTGAAAACAAAATTGAACCCCTGCAACTCCTCCCCAAAAATCTCATACAAACCCTAGGGTATTTCGGGTGTTACGACGTGATTCTAGTGCCGAAAAGTCCGGATAGCTTGCTAGTTTCTCTTTCTCCTTCTTGTAGCCGCATTGAGGAACTGATTTTTGATGAAGAAGGAACGGGTTTCGTGGGTTATACTCAATACAAGGTAAGGTTATGCTTCTCCTTCCATTATATATGCGTTTGCGAATTGTAACTCGATCGTAAAGAATAGACCTAGCGAGTTTCGAAATATGTTATTTGTTCTTGTGTCATGGTTGGCTGGTTATGAACTTATTTTTAAGTTGAATTCATGGCTGGTTTATTGGATAAGAGGTATAATTATGTACTTTTGTTGTGTTTCTCAATTTGAAAGAAAAGACAAGTTGAAACGTGTTTAAGTAAACTGAAAAATTAATTTTGAGTTGCTAAGCTTGTGGGACTGTTTTGTGGGCTGTTTCCTGTTGCTATTGGGTTGTCTCTTTTGCTACTGTTTTTATAGAGTTGAGAGGAGGAAGGGTGTGGAGAAACACCACATAATGGCAAGGTTGTTTGCTGGTCGTTCGTCATAATATTTTCGGATTGTTTGACACTATTATGGTTGTCGTGTTGTGTATGAAGTGAAAGGGGTATGTTGGGCTGTTTGGTGATTGTTTTGACTTGTGTGAAGTCATATATCTAGGGGAGGTGTTGTCTGTTTCATCGTAAAATAGGTTGTGGTCAATACATAATAGTTACGACGCTTAAACGATAACGATAGTGTCATTTCTCTTATTGTAGACTAAGGAGTCGTGACATTTGCATAGCTTGAGGTTGGGCAGTACATATACAAGGTATGTGAGGCTATCCCTTTCCTTCTTTTGCATGACTTCGATTGTACGTAATCAAAGAGGATATAGTCGGCCGGGTACGTCACCTATTGCACAACCACTGATCAGTTGGGTTTTACTGAGCTTCACGTGGACGGATACGTTTTACCGAGCCTATTACGGCCGGGTACGATATGATGATGATGATGCCCGCAGAGGCGTATGTTTTAAAAGTTTATGTATATATCATGCATTTCATGTTAGTAGCCCTCAGAGTTATCCAGATGTTATAAGTTGTATATTATTTATCCCTGTTTACATTATCGTTCTTACTTATGCTTTCCTACCTTACATACTCAGTACTTTATTCGTACTGACGTCCTTTATATTTGTGGACGCTGCATGTCGTGTTGCAGGTCCTGATAGACAGGTAGACGCAGCTCCCCTACCACAGTAGGCTTTCCAGTTCAGCGGTTATTGGCGAGATCCCTTCTCCGGACTTGTCGTGGTCTTGGTATGCATTTTTGTTATAGATATTATGGGTATGTCGGGGCCCTGTTCCGATAATTTTGCAGCACGTATGCTCTTTTAGAGGCTCATAGACAGGTGTCGACTCATGTATAGTTTGGTATGTCTTGTCGGCTGATTTTTGTTGTATTGTCTTTCATGGGAGCGTGGTAGCTCGTACCTTATATGTAGTATCTTGACAGTCTTGTCATCCCATGTTATGTATGTTCATTCCATTATCTTTCATTGTTTGTTGTTCATGATCCATATCTACCATTTATAATGATCTCGTCGGCCCTTAAATATAATAAGGAAGGTTAGATCAAATGTACGTTGGTTCTCGACAAGTATAGTTCGGGTGCTAGTCATAATCCTCCAGTTTGGATCGTGACATATTCTTAGTCACTTGATATGTATTACAATCCTAGAAAATTTGCAAATCTTGAAATTGGTTTTACAAGTTGTGGCTTAAATTTTGAAATTTTCATCCCGTATCCTACAAATTTATGGCAAAACCACAAGATATATAATAAAATGTTAAGATTTGTGACGCAATATTAGTTTCCAGTAGGTTTGAATACCACCAATTACACAATCACTCCATAAGTGTGACAGAGAAAGAATTTCTTTGAAAAACCCCACATGTGAAATCCAAACTAAAGTTTCTGAGAGAAAAAGGCATAAAACATCAATTGGAAAAGTTATTGTAGATAAGAAAGGGTTCGTTGTTAGAACTAAATTATTGAAAGATGAAATCCTTCATCTTTCACCCAAGAACTATCATGTAAAATCATCGAGAATAAAAATTAGATGCGGAAGTGTACCTGAATCCATGAGTACCACATAGATGAATGGATCTTCGGTCTACAGTCTTCCAAATCAAATCGTAAGTCGTTCTACTCTTTCCAGCAATGGGATGTTAGAAAGAAAACCCTACATCTGATGATTTGGGGACCATAACCGTATTAATAGGTGCACAAGTTTATGTATTTCTAATTCAGCCCATCATCAAATTAATAACAACATCCGGGTATCTACACATAAAACCACATACTTTACAAGGAATAATAGACCCATTTAACTTTAAAATCTTAGCATATCATTTTTAATTTGTGTCAACCTTTAATGATAACAACCAACATATAATTATTCTTAAATACCATATATGTGCAAGTCCATAAAAAGTTCTAACAATCTCCCACTTGGAATACACATATAACTCTATAATTGTATGTCACCTTATAAGCTCAAAATATTTGCTATCATAAACCAAAATACATCTGAACAATCTCGTCCATCAATCATGCCAATATTGAACCAAGGTGCCTTTCGTTATATTTATCGTAACTAAACTTTCCTTGATCACGAATACAATACAACCAAATCACACAGATCAAGTATGGATGTGTAGCATGAAAATTACATGCAGTGTGATCCAAGCATTCCTATTTTTAACTGGTCCAAGTTAAAAAATAAGTTAAAGTAAAAAAATTAACCTGAATACGTTACTTCTACAGAAATAACCTCAAATATCCTTAAACTGAAACCGAATTGTGTCCATAAAGACCATTTAAGAAGTTACAAACTCCCACTAAAACTGAATATTCTTAAATGACATGAAACTCATATGAGCAATATGCTCATGAAAACCTTGGGTAGTAGTTCCTTAGTAAGTGGATCCACAACCATGGAGTTTGTACCAATATTCTCTATAGGTACCTAACCACTCTGAACTCTTTCTTTAACAACCAAGAACTTTATGTCAAAGTGCTTTGACTTTACCCAACTCATGTTGTTATTGAAATACAAGACTTCTAGCCTATTGTCACAAAATAACTTAAGTATCCTTTCAACTTTATCCATAGATTCGCCGCCAGTGACAAAATTCTGCAGTCATATTCCATAATCAGATGTTACATAATGTGATATAAATTAACTTCCATGGTGAAAAGAGATATGAGTATTCATTTAACACTCTTCCTTATATAGCTCATCAACCAAGTATGTCGTATTATATCAGCATCTAGTGAAGTCGATATCTAAATACCTTATTATCTTTAACTTTTTCGTCTTCCTTTATGTGAACATAAAATATTTGTTCTCTGTAATTATCTTTTGAACCTTTAAACTACTTTCAAAAGATAAGTTTATAAATTATTTAAATATCTTCCTAACATCCCAAAATTAAATGATCATACATCACACAATAAAAAATATACTTACTCTTACTAGACTTGTGGTATACACAATAATTAACAAGATTTATCTCGAAAACAAATGAGATAATAACTTGATGAAATTAGTAATACTATTAATGAGACACTTTCTTAAGTCCATAGATTATTTTCTTCATTGAAATTTATTCTTGAGGTTGTTGAATTTGTTCTCTACTTCTTGAAGGATAGCTTGAATGATATTGTCTTTGATCCGAATTTAATTATTGAATAATGTCAAGTATAGAAAGTTGTTCCTGAGCATTGACAATAACAATTAGAGGAATATCAATATGTTCCTCTTCAAAGACAAAGTCCTTAACTCTCTCTCTCTCTCTCTCTCTCTCTCTCTCTCTTTCTCTCTCTCTCTCTCTCTGTGTGTGTGTCACGACCCAAAATTCAACTAGTCATGATGACACCTAACCCAACCTACTAGAATAAACCACAATACAATGATAATGATAAGAGTCAAAAATAAAATAACTGAATTTTATACAACTCCCCAAGGACTTGTAGTACAAATCATGAGTTTCTAAGACTTAGAGTTACAAAGCTGATATGGAATAAATACATCATCTGTTTGAAACGTACATAAACAGATTTATAAATCTAAAGCTACCAAAAACAAGAGGCAGTTATAACCGAAACACAGGTACATCTTCAATGCCAGCTCCCGCCATACACAGCAACATCAGCTCCAAAATCTGCACGCAAAGTGCAGAAATGTAGTATGAGTACAACGGACCCCATGTACTCAATAAGTAACAAACTTAACCTTAGGTTGAAAGCAATGACAGGCATGGACAACGGTTAGAGGTCAACACCAATAGCCAAAAATAACTCATAATAATATGATAAAAGTTGTACAAGCAATAACTCAAATATATAATGCTCAGCTCGTTCACAGTTACGGAAAATAGGCATGTTTTTCAGGTATAACCATGAAACCCAAATCTTTCACCAAGATCACCAAATATGAGTATGTCAGAAAACTGTGTTTTTTTCCAAAAATATTTAACAACAGATAAGATGTTTCATTATCAGATAGCATGAGGAAAGTACATATTTATGCATACATGTTAGTGTGCATGTGAAGCCATGAATGTCACAATACCGTTTAACATGAGAAAATGCATCTATATGCCTATATGCCAAGTAAGTATATCAAATGTAATGCATCATAGTGATGAACGCATGTACTCACACTCTTAGAGTACGCAATCACTCGGTACACTCAATCACTAGGCACTCGGTACTTGCGTTCACTGCTGGTACGTCAGACTCCGGAGGGATGGATCCTGCTCAAGCGCTAATATAAGCCAACATGATCCGCTACAACGTGCAACCCGATCCCATCATGAATCAATAAATTATGCTATAGCGTACATCCCGATCCCACAAATATCACTCACAACCATGCCTTCGGCCTCAACTCAGTCATCAATCTCTCCAGACTCTCGGGCTCACAAATCTCATGCCAATCGGACCAAACAAGGATACATGATGTAACAATAAATGATAATAGAGACTGAGATATGATATGCAAATGAATGAATATGACTGAGTATAAATTTGCAATTTAAGCAAGTAACTCAACAACAGAAATTACCTTAGTGGGTCCCAACAGAATAAGCATATAGCCTAAACATGATTTCTAACATGGATCATAGCTTAATTACTCTAGCACCGAGTCATAATTCACATGGTGCACGCCCATACGCCTATCCCTAGCATGTACGTCAACTCAACACCAAACACATAACACGTATGTTCAGGGATTCTTACTCTCAACACCAAGTTTAGAAGTGTTATTACCTCGAACAAGTCGAATTCTATACCGAGCAAGCCAAATAATACTCCAGAAATGACATCCCACGTGTACCGGCCTCCGACGGCTCGAAACTAGCCAAAAGAAACTCAAGGACATCAAATAATGCCAAAGGAAATAAACTCAATCAATAAAGGTGAAATCTTTAGTCAAAAGCCCAAAGTCAACCAAAAGGTCAAACGCAAGCCCGCATCTCTGAATCCAATGAAACTCATAAATCCGACAACCCATTCAATTATGAGTCCAACCATACTAGTTTCACTCAAATCCGACTACAAATCTATGTTCAAAACTTAAAAATTCACTTCATAATTTTTTTTACAAAATCCCCCAAATTTCACTGTAAATTCATCAATCAAATGCCAAAAACGAAGATGAATTCATAAAATATAACCAAAATCGAGTATAAAACACTTACCCCAATCTATGTGGTGAACATCGCTTCCAAAATCACCCAAATTCAAGCTCCCTAACTCAAAATATGACCAAATGAACAAACCCTCGATATTATAATCTTTTGCCCAGCATTTCTCCTATATTTCTTGTGCCAAATGATCCCAAAACTCGCTTTTAATTCCTCCAATGGATTCCTCATAAAATTCCAGTCAAGTTAAGCTTTTGAATCACTCCATTTGACCTTATAATGAAGGAGATATGTTGGTTTCAATATTTAAAAATAGTGCAGATTTTTAAATACGAATTGAGTGACAATTTCGTAATTAATCTGAAAAATCTAGCAACCCAATTCTTAGTAAAATGACCACAAATTCCTCATACGATGTCGAAACTTGATAATTTCAGTCGCTATGATTCCAAAATTACGATTCGAATATAATGGTTTAGTTGAAACACAAATCAAAGGTCGTTTGCTCAATATGGTAACCTTTATGCTCAAATTGACGTCGGAACCGAAAACAATCACCATACAACCATAACTTATCTAAAATTCATCGGAATTTAACCAAACTTTGTGGAAATATCCAAAATCATCATACAAATTTATTGTAATAATTAAAACTCGATTCTGAGTCTGTTTACCCGACAGTCAAACCTTGGTCAAACCCGCTGCTCGATAACCAACCCGACACCGGTAACGAACCTCATATCAACTAAAATATTGTTTTGAACCTTCATACATTTCCAATGATGAAGGAAACATACATAAACTCATAACCATCCATCAGATTAACAAGTCGTGGAGCTCTCTTGCCTGATAAGAACCATAGCCAAAATCTAAGCCGATTAGTGACACAATTCTTGCAAACATACCTTAATCGGATCTGATGACACTCATTTTAGGCCCAATAACCTCACCTCATCATGTACAAGCTACTCGACCGGCTTCTCACACAAATCCTACTTAGAGCTACATACCATGCAATCTGTACACTAACGAACAATAACTCAAATATACCCAATGATGGAAAGAGAATGGAAATGAAGAAACCATCCCGTCAGCTCAACTGATACCATCACGAAGTGCAATGTTACAAATCCACCACATAAGGGGAAACATAACACACGAAATAAGCACAATCATATCCTAGCATAATGCCATTGCGATGCATGACCCAATCCGAACACTGGTCCATATGAAATACCTCAAGCCACAATGCTCAAAATCAACTACCACACGCAATTCGACATCAAGTACACAAAGTGCATAACTATAACCATGGAGAAGATAATAACACAATATACCACAGCTCGAATAGACCATAACCAAGGCGCAATCAACCATATAACACCCCAGTAATATTTCCCTCGAATTCTGCCAAAAGGCCCAAATAGAACTGCATCGGGTGTGCATATAACCAACAAATAACAAGCCCTTGTAGCATATAAGAGTAACACATAGAACATATTAGAACACGAACCTGCTCAACTCTAACCAATGACACACCTTTCAGCAACAATGGTGCTGACTTAACAAATCTGACCCGGTGTAGAATACACATCCTCATTGGGCCTACCAATAGGCCCCCAAATCAACTTCGTTCATCCCCAAATGGATAAATGGCCCTCCAAAAGTCCACAATGACCTAACCATAGCACGTACTACCATCTAGATAACTTTGGCCATATCTTCACAATCCGCAACCTTGAAACAATCTGCTTCTGAGGACTCCAGTATCCAAATCCATAGAACACATGAATCACCATAGCCGATCCTAACTCCACCACTCGAATGACTAACACATCTCTTGTGAGAAGGCACGGGAGAAAATATGATATTATTCACATATATTGACAATGATGCAATTATATATATATATATATATATATATATATATATATATATATATATATATATATATATATATATATATGTGTGTGTGTGTGTGTGTGTGTGTGTGTGTGTGTGTGTGTATAAAATACATGTCATACTCCTAATACATATGGGATTAGGGTTATTTACTACTGTTTAACTACCAAACTAACACTCCCCCTCAAGCTGGTGCATATAAATCATATGTACTGAGCTTGTTATATATATAACTAATACGAGGACGAGTGAGGGACTTGGTGAAAATATCAGCAAGCTGATCATTCGACTTCACAAATTTTGTAGCAATATCTCCTAAGAGTATCTTTTCTCTGATGAAGTGACAATCAATCTCAATGTGTTTAGTCCTCTCATGGAACACCGGATTTGATGCAATATGAGGGCAGCTTTATTATCGCACACAAGTTCCATCTGGCTGATTTCACCAAATTTCAAATCCTTGAGCAATTGTTTGATCCAAATTAGCTCACACATTGCCACATCCATTGCACAATGTTCTACTTTTGCACTAGATCGAGCAACTACATTCTGTTTCTTGCTCTTCGAGGACATCAAATTGTCTCCTACTAAAACACAATATCCAGACATAGAACGTCTGTCAAAAGGTGATCCTGCCCAATCAGCATCCGAGTATCCAACGATTTGCTCATGGCCTCGATCCTCAAACAATAACCCTTTGCTTGGAGACAATTTTATAAATCCAAGAATGCAGACAACTGCATCCCAATAACTATCACAGGGAGAATCCATAAACTGACTTACAACGCTCACAGGAAAGGAAATGCCAGGTCTAGTCACTATGAGATAATTTAATTTACCAACCAACCACTTATATATTGTAGGATAGCTAAGCGGTGTCCCCTGTCCTAGCATAAGTTTAGAATTCATATCCATAGGAGTATCAATCGGTCTACAACCTGTCATTCATATCTCCTCAAGAATGTCTAAGGCATACTTCAGCTGTGATATCACAATACCTGAGCTACATTGAGCGACCTCAATACCCAGAAAATACTTTAGTTTGCCCAGATCCTTAGTCTGAAAGTGTTGAAAGAGATGTTGCTTCAATTTAGTAGTACCATCCTGATCATTGCCGGTAATAACAATATCGTCAACATAGACCACCAGATAAATTCAGAGACTCAAAGCAGAATGTCGATAAAACACAGAGTGATCAGCTTCAGTCTGAGTCATGCAAAACTCATGGATAACTGTGCTGAACTTACCAAACCAGGCTCGAGGAGATTACTTTAGATCATAATGTGACGACACAAGCGACATACAAGGCCACGAGACTCTCTCTGAGCAACAAACCCAAGTGGTTGCTCCATATAAATTTCATCCTCAAGGTCACCATGTAAAAAGCATTCTTAATGTTCAGCTGATAGAGAGGCCAATGGCGAAAGCAGCCACGGATAGAAAAAGGCGGACTGATGCTATCTTAGCCGCGGGAGAGAAGGTATCACTGTAATCGAGCCCAAATATCTAAGTATATCCCTTGGCAACAACACAGGCCTTAAGACAATCAACCTTGCCATCCGGACCATCCTTGACTGCATACACCCAATGACAACCAATAGTAGATTTACCTGAAGGAAGAGGAATGAGCTCCCAAGTACCACTTGTATGTAAAGCAGACATCTCGTCAATCATAGCCTGTCACCATCCTGGATGAGACAATGCTTCACCTGTAAACTTAGGGATGGAAACAGAGGACAAAGAAGAAATACAAGCATAATAGGGTGATGACATACGATGATAAATTAAACCAACATAATGGGGATTAGGATTAAGTGTTGTCTGTATACTTTTCTGTAGTGCAATCGATGTAGTAGGAAGAGACAAGTCCGCAGTAGGAGCAGGGTCAGGTGCAGGACGTGAATCAGCTGGGTCTGCAGTAGGAGCAGGTAAATGTACCTTCAAGTTGACAATTGAGCCATCTATAATATCATTGATTTTGACTTCTCTAGCTATTTGCATTAATCTACTCTGCATTAAATTTATGCCTATTTTGTTTGCCTTCATATTGTCATTCTTGTATTGTAAAACTTCCATTAGAATATTTTATATACCTAACATATGGAGAAGAAATAAGTTGAAAGAGAAATCCACAATTTACCATTTTTTGAGATCTTTCGCCTTTTCAAATATTGGGTAGATTAGCACGCTACTAACAGGTGTCGTCGAAAGGACAAAATACCCTATTTAAAAAAGGATCAATGAATTTAGTATGAAATTAAGCCTGTCTAAAATATTATGGAAATACATAAGGTATGAGGTGTTACATCTTGGTAAGTAGAGCTTTTAACATCACAGAAGTCTACTACTTGCTTGGAATTTTAAATGCTCTATAACAATTTTTCCTCAATTTCAGCTAGGTCTCCCCAAATTATCAAGGTTTTTTTATCATACCTATATATTTAAAATTGAGTGTCATAAAAATTACATTCTATTTATAGTGCTGGTAGTAAAGTTTAAATTATGATCAGCGAGTAACTTGTGGTAACTTGTCTTTCGTTCGTAACTATTACTTCTCGCCTTCTGCTTCGTCATTCTCCATTTAGTGCTTTCACTTTCATTACAATACAAACCACATCTAAAAAAATATGAAATATTAAATATTGGATAATTGCAGCTGCAAAATACTCAATAAATATATATAGGTATCTACCAAATAAAGTTTCATTAGTGAACTGGTCTGACTCGTCCAAAGAAATAAAATCATTGGAGAATTGTTGAGACATAAATTCAGTGCTGCAATGTATTACTTTGTGTTGCTATTAAACACTACTTAGAGGTCCTTGTGCACAGATAAAAAAATTGGTTTTGTGTCACTTATCTTTCCATTTATAATGTAGTAGCTTTTATTTTGGTCTGGAAAAAAAATCTTTCATACTTGAACGTCGTTGTTGAAAAGAGTAGTTTGTATTTTTATTTCATATGTCAAGACGGACAAGAAATAGAGTCACCAAAGGAGGCAGTGTATTGAGTGGTGAATATAAGAAACTATTAAAATAAATTTACCTCTTCATCAACAAATATTAGCTGCCAATGTACACCTTTGTCGTTCTCATTTTTGTATTCCTTTATTAAGCCTCTTCGAATGACTAAAACTTTAATTACCCATTCTATAACATATTTCTTCAACTTGCTAATAGGTGTGTACAACTTTCCTAGCTCTTCTTTATTTTCCATTGTAAGTTATCATGTAGTATCTAGGAGAATAGATGCAAACATAATATATAGTTGTAATGTAGAAACGTTTTTTCCTATCTAATATATATCCTTTAGAAGTTGAAGCACCAAATGCAATATATAGTTGCAAGGCATGATTAATGTTCTAAAATCTAATATATTTCAATGAAGCTACTGATTCTTGTGGTTTAATGGGAAAATCAAGTAATATTAGCTGGTAACATATATGAATATCTTCATAAAGTTTTAAGGTAATGACAAGAGTGTCAAATTATTACCAATTTTGTGATGCGGCAACCAAAAAACCTGTAAAGAAAATTCTGCTAGAAAGAATACAAGGATGATGGGACAAAGACACCTTATTGTGCACTTATATAGAGTGTTGTAAAGAATATGAAAAGGCATGTAGAAGGAGTGACCATGGAAGATGAAAGAAACAAAATATAACCAGTAAAATAACTGCAAATAAGAAGTGATGTAATGATTTCAATGACTTTATTAGGGAAAATAAAGGGAATGAAGTAGCCATCAATGCCTGTAAAAAAACACCAATTTTAGGGTCGGTAATTTTGGCTTTAAACTTACAGTATATGTCATATACGTAAATTAGCAGGAATATTTTGTTAGGTTGTAAACATATGAATGTAGGACACATTGTGTTAGATTTTGGAAGATAAATATACCTTCAAGTTGACAATTGAGTCGTCTATAACATCAATGATTTTGACTTCTCTAGCTATTTGCATTAGTCTATTTGGCATTAGACTTATGTCTATCTTGTTTGCCTTCATATTGCCATTCCTGTATTGTAAAACTTCCTTCAGAATGTTTTATATACCTAACATATAGAGAGGAAATAAGTTGAAAGAGAAATCCACAATTTATTATTAGTTGAGATCTTTCGCCTTCTCAAATGTTGGGTAGATTAGCATGCTACCAATAGGTGTCGTCGAGAGGAAAAAATCCCCTATTTAATAAAAAAGATCAACGAATTTAGTGTTACCTTAAGGCTATATAAAATATTATGAAAATACATAAGGTATGAGGTGTTATACCTTGGTAAGTAGAGCTTTTAACATCACAAAAGGCTACTACTGGCTTGAAATTTTCAATGCTCTCTAAAAGTTCCCCTCAATTTCAGCTAAGTCTCCCCACAAAGTCAATATCTTTCGATCATACTTATATATATTTAAAATTGAGTATCATAAAAATTACATTTTACTTATATTGTAGGTAGTAAAGTTTAAATCATGAGTGGCAAGTAACTGGTGGTAACTTGATTTTCGTTCGTAACTATTACTTCTCGCCTTCTGCTTCATCCTTCTCCATTTAGTGCTTTCTCTTGTATTATAAAACAAACCACATCTAAAAAATATTAAATATAAAATATCGAATAATTGCAGCTACAAAATACTCAATAAATATATGTAGGTATTTACCAAATAAAGTCTCATTAGTTAACTATTCTGACTCGTCTAAAGAAATAAAACCATTGAAGATTTATTGAGACATAAATTCAGTGTAGCATTGTATTACTTCTATGTTGCTATTAAACACTACTTCGAGGTCCTTGTGCATAGATAAAAAGTTTGGTTTTGTGCCTCTTATCTTTTCGTTTATAATGTAGGAGCTTTTATTTTAGTCAAAAAATTCTTCCATACTTGAACGTCATTGTTGAAAAGAGTAGTTTGTATTTTTATTCCCTGTGTCAAGACGGACTAGCAATAGAGTCACCAAAGTGGCAGTGTATTGAGCGGTGAGTATAAAAAATTATTAAAATAAATTTACCTCTTCGTCAACGAATATTAGCTGCCAACGTACACCTTCAATAACAACAACAACATACCCAGCATAGTCTCATAAGTGGGGTTTAGAGAGGGTAGAGTGTATGCAGACCTTACCTCTACCTTTAACATGCAGAGAGGCTATTTCCGGTAGACTCTCGGCGAGAGATTAGCGGCAATAATAAGCAAACCGATCTGACAACCAAAGCAAAAATACAAAACTAGCAAAAGGTAATGCAATCAGAAAATTGAAACACAAAACAACAGCAAGTAGTAACAGAAGACTAGGGGTACGAAAAAAACACGGAAGGCACCAAGTGGTATCAAAGCTACTACTACAAACAAGGACAACACTCGATCACCTAACCCTTTACCTTTATTCTCAACCTCCACACCTTCTATCCATGGTCATGTCCTCAGTGAGCTGGAGCAATGTCATATCTTGCCTAATAACCTTTTTCCAACACTTCTTCGGCCCGCCTCTACCTCTCCGTTGGTCCTCCCATGCCAGCCTTTCACACCTCCTCACCGGAGCATCAATGTCTCTCCTCTTCACATGCCCGAATCATCTAGTCTCGCCTCTCGTATCTTGTTCTCCACGGGGGTCACACCTACCTTGTCCCGGATAACTTTATTTCTAATTTATATAACATGGTATGCCCACACATCCACCTCAACATCCTCATCTCCACCAACTTCATCTTCTAGACATGATATGTCTTGACCAACCAACACTCCGTCCCATAGAGCGTAGTCAATATGACCACCACTCTATAGAACATACTTTTAAGTTTTGATGGCACATTCTTATCACACAAAACAACACAAGTGAGCCTCCATTTCATCCATCCAGCCCCAATACACTGCATGACATCCTCGTCAATCTCCTCATTCCCTTGTATAATAGACTCAAGATACTTGAAAATTTCTCTCCTAGGGATGACTTGTAAATCAAGCCTCTCGTCTCCATCCTCTTCTTGAGTCACGCTACTGAACTTGCAGTCTAACTATTCTATTTTGGTCCTGCTCAATTTGAAACCTTTAGACTCCAAAGTCTGTCTCCAAACCTCTAACCTCTCGTTAAAACCATAACATATATCGTCAATCACTACAATATTATCTGCAATCAACATGCACCACGGCACCTCCCCTTGAATTTGACGCGTCAGCACATCGATCGCCAGGACAAACAAGAATGGGCTGAGGGCTGACCCTTGATGCAATCCCATAACAATCGGGAAGTGTTCTTATTCCCCTCCCGCGGTCCTCACCCGAGTCTTAGAACCCTCGTACATATCCTTAATACCCCCAATGTATGCAACAGGAATGCCTCTAGCCTCCAAACATCTCCACAGCACCTCCCTCGGCACTTTATTATAAGTTTTCTCTAAGTCGATGAACACCATATGTAAATTCCTCTTCCTTTCTTCATACTGCTCCATCAGCCTTCTAATAAGGTGAATAGCTTCTGTAGTTGAATGCCCCGGCATAAATCCTAATTGATTTTCTGAAATAGACATAATTCTCCTCACCCTCAGCTCTACAACCCTTTCCCATACTTTCATAGTATGGCTCAATAACTTGATACCCCGATAGTTGTTGTAATTTTGGATATCCCCTTTTTTCTTATACAATAGGATCATCGTACTCCATCTCCATTCCTCGGAAATTTCTTCGTCCAAAAAATGACATTGAATAGCCTAATTAGCCATTCCAAGCCCGCCCTACCCACGCTCTTCCAGAATTTCACCGAGATTTTGTCTGGCCCGGTCTCTCTCCCCTACTCATCTCACACATAGCCCCCTATACCTCTACAGCTTTAATAGACATGCAATACCCAAAGTTTCGATGGCTCTCGGATTCTAAGTCACCCAGCACAATGTTCCTATCCCCCTCATTGTTCAGGAGTTTATAGAAGTATGTCTGCCACCTCTGTCGGATTAGAGCCTCGTCGAACGATACTCTACCTTCCTCATCCTTTATGCACTTCACTTAGTCCAGGTCACATACCTTCCTCTCTCGCACCTTGGCTAACCTGTACAGCTTCTTGTCCCCTTTCTTACCTCCAAGTTCTTCATACAAGTGCTCAAATGCGGCAGTCTTTGCCATAGTAACTGCTAACTTCGCTTCCTTCTTAGCCACTTTATACCTATCCTTGTTCGTCCTCTTCTCCTCCTCGTCCATGCTTTCCACAAGCTTCAAATAATCCACTTTCTTGGCTTCCACTTTACCTTGGACCTCGACGCTCCACGATCGGTCCCATTTGCGACCACCATAAGGGCTCTTCGAGACCCTCAATACCTCTCTATCATCCTCCCTAATGTAATTCGAAGTCGCGGTCCACACACTACTTGCGTCCCCACTTCTCCTCCATGCCCCCACAGCCAGCAGTTTATCCCCTAAATCATGGGCACTGACCTTAGTCAAAAATCCCAACTTGATCCTAGAAAGACCATATACAACCCTCTTTATCCGCTTCCTCATGATCTCCAAATCCATGACCAGGAGCCTATGTCGGATCATGAGGTTCTCACTCGAGATGACCTTGCAATCCGCGCACAGACCTCTATCCGACTTTTTGAATAGTATAATCAATATGGGTCCTGGCTCCCAAACTCTTAAAAGTAACCAAGTGCTCCTCCTTCTTCAGGAAACTCGAGTTAGCAATTACCAAATCAAACACCTTAGCAAAATCTAGCAGTGAAATTCCTCCTCCGTTCCTAACTCTAAAACCAAAGCCTCTGTGCACATCATCATAATCCCCAGATGTCACCCCAATGTGTCTATTGAAATCTCCTCCTATGAAAAGCTTCTCAGTGTGCGGGATACCACGCACAACCCCATCCAATTCCTCTTATAAGCGCCTCTTGACGTCCTCGTCCAAGCCCATTTGGGGTGTATACGCACTAATCACGTTTAAAGTAAAAACCCTAACGACTAGCTTAATTCCTATCAGCCTGTCACTCACTCTCTTAACCTCCACCACTAGCTTCCGGAGATCACTATCAACCAAAATGCCTACCCCGTTCTTGCACCTCACGTGACCAGAGTACCATAACTTAAATCCGTCTACATCTTGTGCCTTATCTCCCACCCATCGTGTCTCCTGGAGACTAGCTATATCGATCTTCCTCTTATGAGGAACCTTTGCTAACTCAATAGACTTCCCCATCAAGGTCCCTATGTTCCAAGACCCCCCCTCTCAGCCTAGATGCACCTTTACCCCCTTGCCAATGTACACCTTCGTCGTTACTCATTTTTGTATTCTTTTATTAAGCCTCGTCGAATGACTAAAACTTTATTTGCATATTTCTTCAACTTGCTATTAGGTATGTACAACTTTCCTAGCTCTTCTTCGTTTGCCATTGTAATTTATCTTGTAGTAGCTAGGAGAATAGATGCGAACACAATATATAGTTATAATATAGAAATGTTTTTTTCCTATCCAATATATATTTTTTAGAAGTTGAAGCACCAAATGCAATATATAGTTGCAAGACAAGAGTAATGTCCTAGAGGAGAATAAGAATGGTCTCAAACCTAATTGTACTTTTGAATTGAATTAATAACGCATCTTCCTACTTTTAGTATTTTAGTATTTAGTATTTAGTATTTAGTATTTAGTATTTAGTATTTAGTATTTAGTATTAGTATTTAGTATAATAATATGAATTAACTGATAAAGTCTTCTAACTTTCAAATTAGTTAATTGACAAAATATGTTCCTTCTAAATTAACTGAATGAAAGAGTCTAGCCGTCAAATCCAAAAGAAAAAAGGTATCAATTTACGTTAGACCTAGGAGGTGAAATGGGCTAAATTAAATATTTAATTAGGAATTAATTGCACCTGTTTAAGGAGAAGTGAATGTGGAGCATTTAATAGGACTTACGAGCTTCTTATTCGCTCATCCTTTTTAATTAGGATTACATTCAATGCAGTAAATAACTTAAATGCTCCCGAATGTGATTAGCCTTCATGTAATTATAATATTACTATTTCATATTTATTATATTATACATTTAATAATTTTACTTAAAATTAATTTGCAATAGGGGCAAAATCGTAATCCAACTTTGAAGGAAGGAGCTTCCAACTTTTAGTATAGTATATGATATGATATGATGATGATATGATATGATATGATATAATATGATTCGTTAGTATTTTATTTATGCTGATACTAGTATATGTCAATTAAAGAAGGATAAAAATTTAATTGTCCTTACACCAAACTAATGAACATAAAACTCGTATATCTATCTATCTATATATATATATATATATATATATATATATAAAGTTGGGAAATAAAAATGTGATGTGACACCTCTTATATGTAAGGAAACTTATTTTTTCTCTTTTCTCAGTTTTTTGCTCTTTTATCCTTATTTTCCATCTAAAAAATTGAAGAAATTTAAAGTTACCAGATTTATTTATTTCGTTATTAATTCTATTTATTATTACTCCTTTACTCTCCTAAAATCTCTTTGTTTCCTTGTATGGTTTCCGTTTTCAACTTCCTAAATTGATTAATACAACAATTATGAGGATTAATGTGTGACCCTTTTTAGAACCTTCCGTTTTCTTCTTCTTCCTAAATTGAATTAATACAATAGTTATGAGGATTGAGTGTGAGCCTTTTTCTTCTAATTCTCTTTGCTTATAAAGCATATCGTACCATTTCTCTTTGAACAAGCATCAGTTCCTCTTCTCTTCTCCTTATAATACCTCTATTGAAATTGGCTTATCTCCAAATTGATCAGACCTGAGTTCCAATATCTCCTTCACTAAGCACAAAAAGAATTTAACTTTGGTCATTAGAAGAAAGGAAATAGAAGGAGGAGTGAAAGCATTGAAAAATGACTATCTTGCTATTGTATAATATACAACAACAACAACAACAACGACCCAGTATAATCCCACAAGTGGGGTCTGGGGAGGGTAATATGTACGCAGACCTTACCCCTACCCCGAAGGGTAGAGAGGCTGTTTCCAGGAGACCCTCGGCTCAAAAAAGCAATAGGAGATAATATATTAGTACCATAAAAATGCGTAATAAAATAACAACAATATATAAGAGATACGAAATATGAAATACAGGATACGAAATACGAAATACGAATTAGATGGCTGGTATAGTACAACTAGAAGGTAAAGCCCTGCATCAATAGACGACCACTGACATTCCTAGTCTAACTCCTAACTAGATAGTCTCTCTCAGTTGTGCTGTAGAAATATTCACCCTCTCCCCTAACCTACAACCTTAATGCTCGACCTCCATAATTCCCTATCAAGGGCCATGTCCTCCGTAATCCTAAGTCGCGTCATGTCCTGTCTGATCACCTCTCCCCAATACTTCTTAGGTCTCCCTCTACCTCTCCGCGTGCCCACTACAGCCAGTCGCTCACACCTCCTCACCGGTGCATCAGTGCTCCTCCTCTGAATGTGCCCAAACCATATTGTATAATATGATGGTCAAATATAACAATCTCTTTATTTTGAAGAATTTGAAAGACTATTCCGATTCATCATAAATAAGGAGAATCGCAAAAGTCTTTTATAGAGATCTATGTAGACATTTGATATATGTCTACTGCTATGTACAATACGGACATCAGGGAGGAATTTCTATGTTCGCGATAGAGAGTCGCTCAAACTTGGTGAAGTTTTTTTCATATTTTAGTCAAGCAACGCTCTTTTTGTATGGTTTCTTCTTTTAGAATATAGGAAATTACTTTTTCTGTTTCATTATCTCAAGTTTTAAGATCAAAATAGTTGAACTTTGAGCAGGTATCAAAACTCGCCTAAAGCCAATATTATTTATTTGTTGTACTGGATATGAAAGATCTTAAAGGACTCACTTAGCTACATTATGTGTTCTCTTTTTTCTACTTCTTTTTTCTTTTTAATTTTTAATTTTATATCCTGTGATTTTATGTCCAGCAATAAAATCCACGGACTAACTACCAGCAAAAGTAGATGAAACGTTTAAACATTTCGAACGGTAGCTTCCATATATATGCTTAGTAAAGTAAACCCCATTGCAACATTGTAGGCTTGATTATCAGGCTTCTTGACTAAATTTTTAAGAATCGGTTTGGAAAAGTGTAATAAAAATGTATTGAGAGTGAGTAAATTTTTTTTAAAGATATTTATTTAGTCTTTTTTTGTGGTGCCACCGTGGCTACTTCTTTTTATTTTTACTTCTTTGCCTAAAACAAACATATATGTGATGGTTTGATTTGACCTTTTTTTTTGGTAACTTGAGTTGTACACAGTACCAGCTTTTTTATCAATCTCTTGAAGAAGAAAAAACTACTTTTTGTTATTAATTTTAATACTCCGAATTTATGAAAATGTATTTATAGATTTAACAATATGTTATATTTTAATTAAATTATAATAAGATCAAAATCATAAATTTAATTTTTTTTTATAACCGCGTGAAGCGCGGACAAATTGATTAGTTTCATATATATACATGGTCAAATGATCTGTATTTTTATTTAATTTTTAATCACTAAAATAAAACTTACTATTTGATTTGATGTATTGCAAGTAATATTTGAGAGAAATGAGTTTGGTAATAGTCATTCTTGCCCACCCATGGACTAATGGGCAAGGTGCATAAAAAGAGAAGGTGAAAACTACAACTATGCCAAAATTAGTATATATGTTCGCACTTTGCGCGACTGTAAAAGATATCAAATATGAAAAAAAAAATTAAATATGGATACTAAAGTTCTAGCAGAATACTTATGTTTGTGAAATAGCCTATCAATTACACCTATTCAGACGAACTTTTACAACTTCACTTCTTTTGGTCAAGTATCTAATTTTATAATAATGCTCCAAGTACATAACTTATCCTCTAGAATAAAGCTTCTCTGTGTATTACATTTACTTCCCCTTTTTAAAATTTTGAAGAGAATTTTCCTATTTCTTAATGGACATTTAGGGTTTTTATTTCATTTTCTTAGAAAAAAATTACTCCTTCGATAAGTTTGAATTATCATAATCCATGTAGTTTTCTACTCATATGTGTGCCCAAATCCTAATTTTCAATAATAATTTTTAATCTTTATTTGCAATGTCTCATAAGGCCAAAGTTCTACAGATTATACTATTGATTATAGCGAGGACACATTGACATTTACTTTATTTAAAATGCAACTCCTCTCGCAAACATTTGAATAGGATGTCACAAACGATGTTTCTTCATCTTTCTTTAATCAGTAGTTGAGAGCGAAAGCATTGCAATTTAAGAAAATCTTTTTAAAAAAACTGGTAAAAGAAAGGAAAATAATTATCGTTATTATATACTAAAGAAAAAATAAACACTGATATATACCTAAAATATTACTGTAGACAATAATTTTGCGTCGAGAAAATAAAATCAAGACCGAAAATATCGCAACAATCGTAGTATTTTATTTCGAATATTTGAGTGTACAATCTCTATGAATCCTCTGATTCTGCTTTTCAATGGTAAATAAATTCAAGGGTCTTTGAGCTTGATCTTGAATATGTATTTGTTGTCTTGAACGATGATCTTGTTCTTGAGCTTGAGCTTGATTGCTTGAACTTGACCTTAATTTGTTCTTCGTTCTTGAACTTGCACTTGATTTCTTGAACTTGAACTTGAAGCCTGAAACTTGTGGAGGAATTTGCAGCGTTTGATCCACGAGCTCTTTCTTGCTTCTTGTTATAACTTCTGGTGTCTTTTCTGAGTTATGAAGACCCTTATTTATAGTTGTGGAAGAGAGTAGTTGTGATAAGAACAAACTCTTTCCGACCAATCAAATTAAATTGTGACATGACCGCATTTGATTGGCCAGAACATGTCACTTGCACACGTGGCGCGATTTCATTGGCCTTTTAGCGTGACTTGGCATGCCTTGTCATTTTGACACGTGGCATGATCCCATTGGCTCTTCCGTTTGACTTGGCGCGCCATGTCATTTGACACATGGCGCCAAACTGGGCCTCTAGGAAGATGACATATTGGGCTTAATGAAGTGGGCTCATTACTTTAGCCCAATTAAATGGGCTAGCCCAATGGATTTGGACTCATTTATTTAACTCATATGCATTTGAACTTATATAATAATCTAATTATATTAGCCCAATAAATTTATTTGAACTAATATATCTTAAATTTAAAATATAGTCCAAATTATTTTATGAATTTAATCCCAATAAATTTTATATGCCTACAAATACCCCCTACTTCAAGACTTGTTGAGGTATAGACTTATCGTAACCGAAAACGAGTAATAAAGTACTGGCGGACTATCAAATTTGGCTTACGCCAGTTTAGAGCATAGAGGATTGTCCATGCAATTTTGTTACGTGCACACCCGATCAATTACTTGAACAAAATAATGATCATTTACCTTGAATAAGAATAAGACAAACCCATTGAATTTCAATAGGAAATGGTAATTGTCGCCAGTGCTATCCACATTCCTTATTGGGAAAGAAATACTTGGCTTATTACCGTAACTAGACATGATTTCATATTCTGTTGGCAATTCCTACACCAATTTGAGTTGCTCTTGGATTCATATGTTGCCACCGTAATTAAACCAATCCCTATTAGAATAGAAGGCACAAAGTCAAATTCTACATGGAACACAATTGTGTCAGCCGCCTTAACAGCTGATCCCACATCGGATCGAAACTTCTTTATGCCATCCTTTCGACCCCTATATATACCATACATCCTTCATTGTATTAGTACCAATTCCAGCGTTTGCAAATTGTTTTGAGTCTACTTTTGACGACTTGGAAGCATTGACGCGAAGGTAATTTCTTCTTCTTTTCTTGTGTTTTTCTTGTTTTGTTGTCCTTTCTTCTTTTTTTTGTAGGTCAAGCGAGAAAGATATGTTCTTGTTTAACAAGATGATCCACGCATGAAGAAGATAATCTTGGGGTATGAGGGGATGAGTATCCATCCTTGCCCGATTCTTGGAGAGATTACTCTCAATGTGGCCCGATTCTTGGAGAGATTACTCTCAAAATGGCCCGATTCTTGGAGAGATTACTCTCAAAATGGCCCGATTCTTGGAGAGATTACTCTCAATGTGGCCCAATTCTTGGAAAGATTACTCTCAAAATGGCTCGATTCTTGGAGAGATTACTCTCAAAATGGCCCGATTCTTGGAGAGATTACTCTCGATGTGGCCCGATTCTTGGAGAGATTACTCTCAAAATGGCCCGATTCTTGGAGAGATTACTCTCGATGTGGCCCGATTCTTGGAGAGATTACTCTCAAAATGGTCCGATTCTTGGAGAGATTACTCTCAATTTGGCCCGATTCTTGGAGAGATTACTCTCAAAATGGCCCGATTCTTGGAGAGATTACTCTCAAAATGGCCCGATTCTTGGAGAGATTACTCTCAATGTGGCCCAATTCTTGGAGAGATTACTCTCAATGTGGCCCAATTCTTGGAGAGATTACTCTCAAAATGGCCCGATTCTTGGAGAGCATTTCATCCATTTAGACCTTTGTACCCATTCTAATATTCTTGATTCGGACTTTGATGACCCCTTTTTTCTTTTTCTTTTTTTTTCAGCATGAAGAGATGGCAAATTTCAGGGACTATACCTCACCTTCCTCAAAACTTAGATATCTCATCATCGAGACTAAAGATGGCATAGAACAAACCAAGCTTTTGGTTCACACCTCACAAGCCGGCCGAAATGCAGCCCCATGGCCTCCTCTAAGGAATTCCCTTCATGTAGAGAACTGGACCTTGGAACACAAATCGATTTCTAATCCATTATCCAAGATGTGGTCTCTCCAAGCGCCAATCCATCGTCATGTAAATATTGCTAGCACCCTTCCAAACTTAGGAAGTCGCATAATTCAAGGCGAAGTACATTGGGAAAACACAACAACAATCGAGGGCGAGTATCATCATATCCTAGGATATTGGGAATGGGCTGAAGACGTACTTGGTGGAAGCCAACAAACTCTGAGTACAACAAAGATTTACGATGTTGTCTATGCCTCACTTTTCACTTATGATCGAAACTCGAACATTTTGCAAGCATTTTGTGAGGCTTGGTGCCCCAAGACGAACACACTTCTTACATCAGCTGGGGAGCTATCTATATCTCTTTGGGACTTACATATCCTTGGGGGTTTGCCCATTGCGGGTTCTCCGTACGAAGAAGTGGTACCTGAGACAAGGGAACTCATCGGTTTGAATGAAAAACAAGTCAGATTTATTCCTCGATCTTGCGAGTATTTATTTGCCGCATTTCATCATCTTAAGGAGGGTACGGGTGCTACCCAAAAGGTCTCCTTCATCAAGTGGACAAGTTTTTGGTATAAAAACCTTTAATATATAGGCCTGCCCCATTGCGAAAGAAAAAGAAATCTGCACGCCTAAAGTCAACACATAATCCTAATGGAGTTATTCCCGAGACGACGAGGTGGTCGAGTGATCAAGAAACTATATTCTCTAAGCTTAGAGTGAGGTCTGACAAGAAAGATGAGACATATGTAGCGACATTCTTATCAATTTGGCTATGTGTCTTTGTGTTCCCCAAGGTAGAAAACTCCATTCGTCCTGAGACTTTTAAGATGGCAAGCATGATGGCAGGCGGGCGACAGATTAGCCTTGCAGTCCCAGTTTTAGCGAGTATTTATCATGGTTTGAATAAGATTTCGCGTTCTTCCCAACTCGATCAGGTCAAAGTTTCTTTTCCCATTCATTATGTTTATGGCTGGCTTGCACATTACTTCAAAACTCACTATCCATTTGCTAAGGGTCCATCTATCCCTTTGATGGTGGCATACTCAGGAGAAGGGGATGCAAGGTACTTTGACGAGAAGGATGGAAGAAAACGCATCCACAATGGGGAGGATATAGTTTGGGCACCAACAATGTTAACCAATTCCCGTCCTTATTATTACATGGATAACGATGCCTTTCAAGAATTGGAATCAAATTACTTCATGAGCTTACGTTTTAATTACCTTCCTTTGAGGTATGGTAACTCATTCATCATCGAGCCATATAGCCCGCATCAGTTTGGTCGTCAATTTGGATTTTACCAGAACGTCCTCGGCTTTTTGGAGAACGATATCCGCAACACCTCTCTAGACGAAGGAATCAGATTTTGGAGGATTTGCACACTATATCGATCTATGTCACGTGCGATTTTTCCCCCAGCGGGAGATCCTATGGAGAAACCTTTCTCCACTAATTATATGTCTTGGTGGGAGAAAGCGCATGGGAAGTTTCTTGAGAATAACTTACAAGCTTTGGTAGACAATGTTGGGCTAAAGTCTACAACTCCTTTAGGAGGTGAAGATCAAGGTGTTGGAAAGACGCTCGCAAAAGTTAAAAAAATATCAACTCCAATCCCAAAAGTAGTTACGCAACCTGAAAAAAGGAAGCTTAAATCCTCAAAGGCAGCTTTGAAAGAAGTGGTGTGCACTTCAACAGCTATAGAGACACACCCTCTAGTTCTTCCATTTAACACGCGTGTTCCTCAAGACACAAGCCATAGTACCAATGAAGATCAAAAGTGGAAAAGGAAACGGCCTAACCCAGTAGAGATCTTAGAGGTTCAAAGTGTTGATAGTCCCTCAAGAACGCATACATCTTGTAACAAAGAGGTAAAATACAATCGCCTCGCTCATTCCTCTTTTTTTTAGGAGTAGCTTCACTATAAGTTACTTACTTTCTTTGCCTTTTCTTTATGCAGTTAAACACCATTGGGCATCCGATGGTATCCCCATGTGACAAGTCGCAAGTGAGTGATGAATCTATTGGAGGGTCTACGTGTAAAGTGAAGTCATCGTCAAAGGCGGCATCTCTTCCTCATGACGAATCCCTAAAAAGACAAACTCCAAATGAGATAACTCGCATTTCACCAATGACAAATACAGCGGTATCTATATTTGAAGGAAAAAGCATTGTTAATCGCAAGAAGGAATTCATTTTGGGACTTTGGGAGGATATTTGCAATAGGCTCTCCAAAACTCGTCCGGAATTGCTCTCATCTTATAGGGAGCAAATCATTGAGATTTTCGAGGATATGAAGAAGACGAATATTCTGGATTTTTCTCCATTAGAAGATTTACTGAATTCTCTTTTTGAACTTGCCGCATCATATGACCAAGAGCGATCCAATATGGCTGATAAGACGAGTGAAGATGAGAAGCTAGAGCTGATTTCCAAAGCTAAAGAGCGTCTCGAATCGTTCAAACTTGAAGCAAGTGAGAAAGTCAAGAAAGTTTCCTCTAGTGAAAAGAAATTGAAGAGAGTCGTGAAGAAGTTGCAGACATTACAACAAGAGAGGGAGAACCTCGAAGGTGTTATAGAAGCGACTCAAAAGGAGGTTGAAGAGATTCAGAAAAAAATTTCAACTGCCGAGACTGAGGTCTCTTCATATGACAACATAAATTTGTTGACTGTTGATGATTCGGCCAATTTGGAGGAGAAGAAGAAGAACTTCGAGACTAGCTGTCAAGAACTGATCAACTACAAATTTTGTTTAGATTAGGCTGTTAGCATTATCTCCTCTTTTATTTTTTTATATTAGGTTGACCTAGTGGATATTTATTTCATCTTAGATAAGATTGTTTCTCCTTAGTTGCATAATTTTTTACTTTACGCACTTGTAACGAAAGGTTCATATCTTATCGTGGGAGAGCCTAAATAATGAACTATTTGATTTTTTCAAAAATTAGATTTCAATATCTAAAATATATCCAAAATTCAGAATAAAGCACCTCCAGAATCGCCCCAGATAATATTTTGGGACCAACTTTAGATCCCACCATGTTGAAAATTTCAGATTTGCGCAGTCTCACCAAAAAAATTCATATCTCAGTGTAAAAATATCGAAATTACAAGCCGTTTGATTTCAAGAAAACTAGACTTCAAGATCTAGAGCATATCCAAAATTATAAATCAAAAAATTTCAGAATCGTCCCAAATAATATTTTGAAACCAACTTTATATTGCACCTCGCTGTCAATTCCAGATTTGCCCAGTCTCACTAAAAAAATCATATCTTGGTGTAGGAATATTGAAATTATGAACCGTTTGATTTATTGAAAGCTAAACTTCAAAATCTAGAACATATCCAAAATTCTCAATCAAATAACTTCAGGATCGTCCCAGATTATATTTTGAAATCAACTTTAGGTTCCACCACGTTGAAAATTTCAGATTTGCGTGACTTCGCCAAAAGTTTTGTATCTTGAAGTAGGAACGTCGAAATCATGAACCGTTTAATTTACTGGAAACTTAACTTCAAAATATATAACATATCCAAAATTCAAGATTTAATGCCTTACAGATACATTCAGATAATATTTCGAATCAAGACTAAATTCTGATACACCGACAATTTCAGATTTGCGCGACTTCACCAAATATTTTGTATTTTGATATGGAAGCCTCGAGATCGGAAGACGTCTTACTTGCCATAAATCGAAATTTAAGAGCCATATTCTCACAAATATCTTGGGGTTCAAATCTCACTGAATTTGAAACGTTGCGCCAAGCAATCATTTCCTTATACTTGTGTTTCCTTTTGATGCCTCACTTCTCTTCCCCTTTTTTAGGCAGAGGGCGGACTTGGAGACCAACAAACTTGAAGGTTTGGCGAACTTGAAGACATAGAGAATCCCTGGACTTCAATGCAAATATTTGACATCCTTCTAAAATCGGCCCATTGAAGATATCAATTTACCAAGGAGGGTTGCCCCCTGTAAATCAAATGAGATCAAAGTTCAACAGGAGAATGGCATTTCAGCTTGACTTTGCATTCCTCCATACTTCACTCGAACAACAATTGGGGCAATATGTATCTTTTGAACTTATGCGACTGAACTTAGAATGAAACTCTAAGCTGCCTACGTACCTCGGTGAAGAGGATCAAGTCATAGTTCAGACTGGGTAGATTTTCCTAGGCCGCCTCTTTCGAGATTTTCAGCCTAGCGGACTTTTTTTTTTACATCCTAACTTTTGCCTAGGCCGCCTCTTTCGAGATTTTCAACCTAGCGGACTATTTTTTTTGGGTCGTACACAGTTTATACTCTCGCGGGCTAGGAGTGTAGCAACATGCAGTTTAGGCTCGTGCGTCAAGGAGCATCATGACTTGCAGTTTAGGCTCATACGTCGAGGAGCATCATGACTTGCAGTTTAGGCTCGTACGTCGAGGAGCGTCATGACTTGCAGTTTAGGCTCATACGTCGAGGAGCGTCATGACTTGCAGTTTAAGCTCATACGTCGAGGAGCGTCATGACTTGCAACTTCATGGATAATACTTCTTCAAAAACTTGCCGTTGATAGGGCCGATTCTCATACCATCTGCATCAACCAGCTTGTAAGCCCCACTTTAATAAACTTCTTGTACGACATATGTCCTATCCCATTTCGAAGTGAACTTCCCTACAGGTTTATGGTAAGTAATTATGGGTCTTCGTATGGCAAGGACTTGATCTCCTACTTGAAAGGATCTCGGACGAACTCTTTTGTTGAAGGCGCGAGACAATCGAGCTTGATAACATTCAAGACTCTATTGATCATCCAATCTCTTTTCATCAAGAGCTTCCAACTCTACTAATCGAAGTCGAGCATTTTCTTCATCAGTGATCCCTTCTTGAATAGCCAGTCGTAACGAAGGTATTTGACGCTCAAGTGGCAAGACAGCTTCGACTCCATAAACGAGTGAATAAGGAGTCGCTTGTGTAGGCGTGCGATGAGTCGTTCTATATGCCCATAGAGCTTCTTCCATACGGTCATTCCAATCTCGTTTGGATTTGGAGACAACTTTCTTTAACAAGTTGCATAGAGTCTTGTTGAATGCCTCAGCTAGACCATTGGCGGCAGCATTGTACATCGAAGAGTTACGTTGCTTGAAGCCAAAAGGATCACAAATCCTGTTCATCAACCTATTATCGAATGGCTTTCCATTATCCGTTATTATGTAATGAGGAATGCCAAAGCGATAAATAATGTTTACTCGAATGAAACTTGCAACATTTTCCTTTTTTACTTCCTTAAGAGCAACAACTTCAGCCCATTTTGAAAAGTAGTCAGTTGCAGCCAAGATGTATAGATGCCCACCAGAGGACTTTGGTAGTGGTCCAACAACATCCAATCCCCAAGCGTCAAATGGCCAGGATGCAATAGTTGGGTGCAACACTTCAGGAGGTTGATGAATAAAATTCGCATGGAATTGACAAGCCTTGCATCTTCGAGCGTAGTCCAAGCAATCTTTTACCATCGTTGGCCAATAATATCCCATCCTTTTTATATGGAAGTGGAGCTTTGGTCCGGACTGGTGTGACCCACATACCCCAGAATGTGCCTCTTGCAAAGCTTGGAGAGCTTCTTCTTCTCCTAGGCATCGCAAGAGTACTCCCTCAAACGACCTTCTGTATAGAGTATCCTTATAGTAAAGGAAGCGAAGTGCACGACGACGGATTTCAGTCCTCCTCCTCGGATTTTCTGGAAGTATCCCATAGCATAAGTAGTCGATGATAGGTTGTCTCCATTCTTCTTTCTCAACTTCAGAAACAGCAACAAGATGCTTGAGTTCGTTTTCTTCACATTCGACCTCATTTGGCGGCGGTACTACCCATTTTTGGCAGACGGTAACTTGCGCTTGGTCAGGCAGGGTTAATGATGAAGCTAGAGCAACTAAAGCATCAGCCTTCTTATTTTCTTTCCTTGGTACGTACTGAATAGTCACATTGTTGAGCCACCCTATCAACTTTTTTGCGTAATCGTGATATGGGCGTAGTTCAGGCTTCTTGACCTCGTAACTACCCAAAAGCTGATTGAACACTAACTGGGAGTCACCAAAGACTTACAATTGCAATTGCTTCATATCAACGGCCATTTCAAGCCCAAGTATTAATGCTTGATATTCAGCAACATTGTTGGAACAGAGTTGTGTCAAGGCGAATGAGTAGGGCAAGACTTCACTTGAGGAGTGACAAATACTACGCCAGCCCCGGCTCCCCCACGATGCGCAGCACCATCAAAGTACATCTTCCATGGAGGTTGAACTTCAACGACCATTGCGTCCTCATCAGGTAGTTCATTAGTTAACTCCCAGTCATCAGGTATCGGATGATCTGCCAAGAAGTCTGTCAATGGTTGTCCTTTTACAGCCTTTTGAGAGATGTACAAAATCTTGAATTGTTGAAATTGGAGGTACCATCTCGCTAGTCGATCACTAAGAACAGGTTTTGACATCACGAACTTGATGGGGTTTGCTTTAGAAACAAGACGGACAACATGAGCTTGAAAGTAGTGCTTCAACTTTTGAATTGAGAAGACTAGCGCCAAACACAACTTTTCAATTGGCGAATAATTCAACTCGTTAGGTGTCATCATCTTGCTCAAGTAGTAAAGAGAGTTTTCTTTCCCCTCACTATTTTCTTGGGTCAACAGTGCTCTAACAGACCTTTCCTGTGCCGCAATGTATAGTATCAACGACTTTCCAGGTATATGAGCTGCTAAAATCGGAGGCTTCATCAAGTAGGTTTTGATACTTTCGAAGGCATTGCTACAAGCTTGGTCCCACTTGAAAGGAACACCTTTCTTCATGAGGCGACTAAACGGTTGGCACCTCCCAGCCAGGTTTGATATGAATCTTCTAAGGTATGCTAGCTTTCCTTGCAGACTTTTCAATTCATGGATATCTCGAGGCTCAGGCATTTTCAAAATGGCATCCACTTTGGCTTGATCAATTTCGATCCCTCGATGTCGGATAATGAAACCAAGGAACTTTCCAAAAGTAACTCCAAAGGCACATTTCAACGGATTTATCCTAAGTTGGTACCTCCGGAGCAATTCAAATACCATCCTCAAGTCTTTCATGTGGTCTCCCTTCTCTCTTGATTTCACCACCAAGTTGTCAACATAGCATTCGACATTCTTGTGGAGAAGATCGTCGAAAATATTCTGCATAGCCCTTTGGTAAGTAGCACCAGCATTCTTCAAGCCAAAAGGCATTACCTTGTAGCAATAAATACCCTTGGGGGTGCGAAACGCAGTAAGCTCTTCATCTTTTGGTGCCATGCGAATTTGGTTATAGCCCGACGAACCGTCCATGAAAGACATTGCCTCGTAACCAGTAGTAGCATCAATCATCAGCTCTGGAATAGGAAGTGGGAATTCATCTTTGGGACATGCATTATTGAGGTCCCTGAAGTCGACGCATACTCGAATCTGGCCATTCTTCTTCCTTACAGGGACAATACTTGAAACCCATGTTGGGTATTTAACTTCCCGAATAAATCCAGCTTCAATAAGCTTGTTAACTTCAGTTTCAATCAGGGGAACCAAGTCCGGCCTAAAACGCTTTTGAGCTTGTTTAACAGGGCGAGCACCATTTTTGACTGCAAGGTGATGGACTGCTACTTTCGGGTCCAAGCCAGGCATCTCTTTGTAACTCCAAGCAAAGACATCTCTGAATTCTTTGAGTAACTCAATATAAGTGCTCTCTTCGTCAGCTTCTAGTAAAGCACTTAGGTAGGTGGGTCTTGGTTCCTCATCGGTGCGAAGGTTAACTTCTTTTAAGGCATCAACTGTCGTCTTCACTCCTTCTTCAAGTTCAGGTGGAGCATCTTTCGCATCTTCATCTTCTTAAGGGTCCCCATCATTGAAGGATATGTGATAACACGGCGAAACATCCTCCAATTCCGCATTATCTTCCATTGAAGACGAAACACCATTCTCGCCTTGTATAGTGACATGATACGAAGAACCTACACTTTCTTCATCTTCGTCACGTTCCTTAGTGTAGACCACAGTATATGGCTTTACCTTCAGTACTTCTTCACATGAAACCACCAGTTTTGTTTGTCGCCTCATTCTGGAAGGAACCAAACTTTGGAAATCCCTAGAGATCTCCTGAATTTTGGGTGAAGTGGGTGTTCTTATATTTCGATGATTTCTCTAGAACTTATTCCCCTTCTTTAATGGACCCAATCTCTCAAATACAGAAGTTCTCACAGTTGATTTTCCAAGCCTATCAATGACAGAAGGCCTGTTAGAAGCGGCAGATTCGTCTTCTACACTGATATAGTTGCTACTCGCCCTTCTTATTGAGATGCACACTGGTGACGGTTGCTTGTATCCCAGACCTTCACATTGTTGCCTCGTTGCAGCTTCTGATGGGAGCTTCCCTAACTTTGACGGCTCATTGGGATTGTATCCAGCTTTTGCAAATAGTTTATAAGCGTTAGGATCAAAACCTTCATCTGTTCGCTTTGTAGGGAGTGCCACATTCTGCAAACGATTATGGGCTACAAACCCTGCAAGCGACTTTGAGGCCAACTTTCCTGCCTCAATTCGTTTTACCGGAAGAATTAACTCTCTTAGCGTCTTGGTTTGGAGATTACATGATTCGCCCTCGTAGTATTTCAAACATTGATGGTAGGTAGATGGAACAACTTTATTCTCATGTATCCAAGGCCTCCCAAGCAAAACATTGTATGAAGTCTTCGCGTCGATCACATGCAGCCATGCGCTTGATCGCATATCTTCAATAGTGATTCCCATCCTGATCGTGCCTATGGCTCTTTGCCCCCCTTGGTTGAATCCTTGGATCATCACACGACTTTCTGAGAGTTCGTTCATGGGAATACCAAGTTCTTTCACAGTATGGATTAGCAAAATGTTCACTGAGGATCCTCCATCAACCAAAATTCGATTTACCCTTTCATCGCGCATATAGCCAACCAGGTACAATGGGCGGTTATGAGGAGTGTCACCTAGCAAAAGATCGTCATTTGTGAACGTGACCTTTTCCTCACAAGCATTAACTTCTTGAGGAGTGGACTCAATGGGCTTTTCCGAAGGTGGTGCCAACGGTGGGTCATCAATCCTTTCTTCCCCTTTATCAGCATGGCAACAAGAGGTATCAATGCCCTCATGGGAAATCTTCGTGCGGAACCAACTTGGTAAAAACTCCTCCAAGGTCACTGGATTTCGTGGCTTTTGAGGATGGTGCATCTCCACTTTTGCTTTCTTCAAATTCCTAACTGGATTCTTTTTCGTTGGTCTTTTTACCATCATCTTCCTTGTTGGTTGTTCTATTGATTCTTTTTGTGGGCTCCTTTTGTGGTGCCTATGACGAGTCACCAATGTCCAACCTTCATCGTCATCAGGTTGATTGACTTCAGCTTTGTCGTTCTCCAGTAATTCTTCATCTTTACTTTCTTTAAAACCACATAAGTCATCCGGACTGAGTGAGCCAAAGGTGATAGAGACTTGGTTTGCGCTTGCTTTCTCATCTTCAAGCACGATCTTCTTTTCGCGAGCCAAGTCCATGACTTTATCCTTGAAGACAAAGCACTTCTCCAGAGGGTGGCTTACAAGTCGGTGATATTTGCAGTAGTTCGGGTCATTTGTTTTCCCAGCTTCATTTGGTCGCTTCATCTCCGGAAGCTCAATGAGATTTAACTCGAGGAGTTCTTCGAAAATGGCTGGCACATCAGAATCCAGGAATGGGTACTCTTTTTCCTGCATTTCTTTTAGAGTCAACTTCCCACTTGGCTTATCTTGGAACGAAGTGGATTTCATACTCTGTTTCTTGCTCTCCTTCGTCGTGAACTTCACAAGTGACGTATTGACATTCATAGCTTCTTTGCTTTCAGACTTGGGTACGAACTTGCCCCACTTCTTGACTTCTTGCTTGTCATTCACTTTGCGAGGTTCATAGATGGGTAGCCTTTCATTTCCAGCGGAAGCCATGCTCAATTCCATGTCATGGGCACGAGTTGCAAGTTCTTCAAATGTACTAGGCTTGATACCTTGCAAGATGTAGCACAATCCCCAATGCATGCCTTGGATGCACATCTCTATGCCTGAAGCTTCACTAAGCCTGTCTTTGCAGTTGAGGCTTGCATTCCTCCAACGATTGATAAAGTCGATAACTGGTTCCCCCTTTCGTTGACGAGTATTTGTAAGCTCTATCATACTCACCGTGCGTCTTGTGCTATAAAAACAATTGAGGAACTCTTGCTCTAGTTGATCCCAACTGTCGATAGATCCAGCCTTGAGGTCCGTGTACCAGTCAAAAGCATTTTCTTTTAGCGAGCGAACAAACTGCTTGATGAGGTAATCTCCATAAGTCCCAGCATTGTTGCACGTCTCAACGAAGTGCACAACATGTTGCTTTGGGCTACCTTTACCATCAAACTGTTGAAACTTCGGAGGTTGATAGCCAGCAGGCATCTTCAACATATCGACCCTTGCAGTGTACGACTTTGCATATGTAAGGGAGGATTTGGCAGCAACTTCATATTTGTTCTTAATGGTTCCTTCGATGAACTCCTTCAATTGATCGATTGGAATCATTCCTTCAGATGAGACAGGGATAGCCTTAGTGGATGCTGCTTGTCTTGGGGAGAGTCACTCTCTAGAACTTCTGGGAGCTTGCCGGGTGCATGGGTAGATTCTTCTTCCATCAAGATTCTCACCCTGTCTGTTAGCTTGTCAATTCTAGCCTCTTGATTTTGCATGCATTTGGTCAAGCCATTGATTGCTTCCATCAAGCTTGCCAACTGCTCCTCTATAGATGAAGTGTTTGTCACCATGGCTTGCATGATTGTCGTCGATGACGGAGAGCAGCATGGATTTTCACACAGATTGATCCTTGACTGGCTCACGCTATGTGGTGTAAGTGGAGAGGATCCATCGCTTGAAGCATCATCATCTTCCTTCACAGCAGAGTGCTTGGAGCCGGAGAGGTCAAGCAAAGCAAGAGTTTTCTTGATCTTTTCAGCAACATCGTTTCCTCCTTCAGATGCATTTGTGGAAGATCTTGCTCCTTTTGAGGATGAAGATCCGAAAACAGGGGTTGATGCGGACGACACTTGGGGTCCTTGTTGTCCTAAAGAGCTTTCTTTGCTCCTCGTAACTGGTCTGAAGCTTACAAAGGTGACATCGAGGATGCTTTCCACATCAGCATAGAACCTGGAGTTAGCAGCCTTGGTGGATGTTGATTTGGAGTTGATTTTCTTTGAAACCATTTCAATATTCTTGAACTTTGGTGATTTAAAAGTTGAGATGAGAGGTAGAGATTGTCCCACTGGGCGTGCCAGAATTTGTAGACAATAATTTTGCGTCGAGAAAATAAAATCAAGACCGAAAATATCGCAACAATCGTAGTATTTTATTTTGAATATTTGAGTGTACAATCTCTATGGATCATCTGATTCTACTTTTCAAGGGTAAATAAATTCAAGGGCCTTTGAGCTTGCTCTTGAATATGTATTTGTTGTCTTGAATGATGATCTTGTTCTTGAGCTTGAGCTTGATTGCTTGAACTTGACCTTAATTTGTTCTTCGTTCTTGAACTTGCACTTGATTTCTTGAACTTGAACTTGAAGCCTGAAACTTGTGGAGGAATTTGCAGCGAGTGATCCACGAGCTCTTTCTTGCTTCTTGTTATAACTTATGGTGTCTTTTCTGAGTTATGAAGACCCTTATTTATAGTTGTGGAAGGGAGGAGTTGTGATAAGAACAAACTCTTTCTGACCAATCAAATTAAATTGTGACATGACCGCATTTGATTGGCCAGAACATGTCACTTGCACACGTGGCGCGATTTCATTGGTCTTTTAGCGTGACTTGGCATGCCTTGTCATTTTGACACGTGGCATGATCCCATTGGCTCTTCCGTTTGACTTGGCGCGCCATGTCATTTGACACGTGGTACCAAACTGGGCCTCTAGGAAGATGACATATTGGGCTTAACGAAGTGAGCTCATTACTTTATCCCAATTAAATGGGCTAGCCCAATGGTTTTGGACTCATTTATTTAACTCAAATGCATTTGGACTTATATAATAATCTAATTATATTAGCCCAATAAATTTATTTGAACTAATATATCTTAAATTTAAAATATAGTCCAAATTATTTTATGAATTTAATCCCAATAAATTTTATATGCCTACAATTACTATAGTACAATCTTGTAAATTGGAATAAAAAAGAGTACCGAATAGTATAAAATGCTAAATGGGAAACAATCACCAAACTCTTCTGATGCGATGAAATTATACTTCAGTAAATTTAAGTATTTTCTGATAAAACTTATCTTAAACAACATTTGTATATAGATTAATATAGTTCTCAATCTTAGCAACTAACAAACAAATATTCTTATACTATCTAATAAAATACATTAAAGAAATCAATGTATCCAGGCTATTTATATACTCTAAAATAGAGAAAGTAAGATGTATAAATTTTCAAAAAGAAATATATTACAATTGAAATCTGAAATTATAATACCTTGATACTTGCTTTCACTTTAAGAAAACTCAAATCTATTAGAAACCAAAAAGGATATCCTACTTCTATATACAAAAAATAGAATGAAACAAAAAAAAGGAAGAGAACAATATCAATTAAAAACTATAATAATCTGCTAAAAATAACATATCAATGGATCGCTAAAAATAAAAGCATGGCAAAAGAATTATATCCACCAAATCAGAAAAATAGAAGAGAAAAAACGACATGCGAAAACAATTATTATCAGGAAATCAATACATCCAAGTAGGGTAAATGGTATTACATTCAAAGTAACAATCTTCTATAGGACAAAATATTACAAAAAGATAAAGAGCAAAAAAGAAATTCCAAAAGTACCTGACGCCAAAAGGAATGACAACATTAGTAGAGAGCAAAAGGACTATTTGAAGGAGACGCTTGAGTGGCATATTTATTTTCATTAAATTAGAGAAGAACATGGTCTTAAAGGTTAAAATAATGATAGGTACTAAATAGGGTGGTAAACATTGAGTAATTACAAAGATAAGTAAAGTACCTTTAGGAGTTGTAATATAATCAATATTAATTGTAATAATTGCAATACATTTAATAGTAAAAAGTCCATTGAATGGGAAAATATTTTTTAACACAAAAAAGCTACAAAAATGAGAAAAAAGATAAATGGCAATCCTAGTCAAAGAGAGATGCCAACTCATCTCCTATTTTCCCAACTTTATATATATACTAGTAAATTTACCCGCACTTTATGTAGTATTGAAAAGCTTTAATAGATTTATAGAAATATCAGCAGACTAACTAATAATGGATTCATATATTATTTCTCTTTTTAATGAGAAAAAACACTTGTAAAATAACATATATTTGGATAGATTCATAATTTGGTTTATTTATCTGCACACTTATATATAATATATAGAGAGAGAGAGAGAAAGAGAGAGAGATCATTTGGCAGCTCTCTTTGGTCAGGGATCCTATTTATCTAATTTTTCCTTCTTTTTTTTTTTTTTTTTACTTTTTTCTCCTTTTTGTCTACTAATAAAGCTTATTTAATTTTTATATGTTAAGAAAGTTCAGGGAGTATTTATAAGAATTCTAAAAAAATTTGGCACAACCTTCACTATGCAAGTCAAGCTTTAAGACAACGGTGTGGTAGGCTGTCATTCTTTATTTATTCAAGGAAGTCACTGCCATACTTTTTCTCTTTGAAATTATTCTTCTTTTCTCCTATCTTATTTGCTTTCTTCTTTTATTTGTTTTTCTAAAAGACTAAAACTAAAAGAGAAAAACAAATCTTCGAGTATTATGAAACAAAATGAAAACAACTAACATTTTAAGAAAGAATTTAGAGTGCTTAGATAGACATGTTATGAATGAACGTTTCTAAAGAGTTATGACTATAAAAGAAAAGTAAATTCAGATAAAGAAGTTGACCACAAAAAAAAAATCAGACAAAGAAAAAACATATAGCGTAATATTGGATTGAAGAAAAGAGATGGGGGTAACGAGAAAATATATAGAAAAAAGTTTTTTTATTTTTATAAGAATGGTAATGCATATCAAAGTCTCAATTCAATAACATTAGGAAAAACACGATGCGGCAACTTGTAAACATATATAAAACGAATATCAGAATCTCATGCAAGCTACCACTCTATAAGGACAAAATCACTACTCAATGTTATTTCAACTTATAGATAGCAAAAGCCTAAAGATGTTAATTACTTCAAAGGCTAATGAGAGTTGTGAAATACATTTTATTTCGATCTCCGTCTCTTCTGTTGGCACCTTCTCTTAAATATTCTTCTTTTTAAGACATTTAAGACATACACCAATATATAGAATATCTTAGCCCATTGCTAAAATGCTTATGGTTCACCGGCATCAAAAGCTATTAAATATAATTTGTATGCTTTTGTTACATTCCTAATTCCTTCAAGCTGAATGATCTGAGGTTTGTTGAATGCAACAACCTCTTCATTGTCTGCAGTATAATCCTTTGTCTGCAATAGAGAGCTATTCGTTGGTAAACTTAATCATACACAACATTTTCAATAGAGCCTACAATATGAATCTAAGTAATTGTGAATCTTAAACAACAAATTAATTGACCAGAAATTCAACTGGAAGAAAAAGATAGAAGAATATTAGAGTATACAAAGAAATTCTCTAAATATTCATTCACGTATAGAGAAGGGAAATGCTGAAACAAATATCTATTTTTCTAAGAACCTATGAGACAATTTTGACAAAAATACCTTTCTTGATGAAAGATAGGTATATATCACATGAATTGTTTGAACAATTGCTAAAATTCTTTGCTTTTCTTCTTGACCTCATCAATGCAATTTTTCTAGGGAAGTAAGTTGACAGTAGCATATGCTTCTTATAGAACATATGAATTGATAGCCAAAAAAGAACTCAGATTGAAAGAGGAAGAGATTTGCAACAGAACCCAAAAGAAGGAAAATATAAGAATTTCATGTCAAGGCCGGAACACAAAACGTTTATAACCGTAAAGTAATTTAATAACATGAGCAATTATTTGGACAATTAATGAGGAAATTTTTGGAGTCTTTATAATATGACATAAATTAAAGGGGAAAAAATGAAAGAATGGGAGGTATAATTAGGAGGATTTAATTAAAGAACAGATAGAAACGGATACAACTTGAAAGCATAAAAAGAGCATAAAATTAGACAAAAAGGAGGGGAAAAATCAAAAAAAGGAAAAATTAGATAAATAGGAAAAACTCCTCTCCTATTTTCCCAACTTTCTATATATATATATTATAATATAATATAGATAAAAGGGATTGAAGCGCAATTGCGTTCAAATATATAGACCTTATAAGGTCCGCCGCTCCAGGGGATTAATAGCAAGCGCCTTTACCTTGTTGCATCCACCGACCCAAATCTTCCTCTTCGCCGGCGGCGAAAAACAGTAGGCCGTTAATTTTCCGATCTGTTAAAGGCAGAGTATAATCTGTTATGTTTCTCTCTAATCTCTTCTGTTTTTTTTTTTTTTTTGTCTTTTATCATTTTTTGTTTCTCTGTGGTGCATTTGAATGGGGGGTTGGGAGGATGGGGTTTGGTTTTAGGGGAATTTAGTTTTTAATTTCAATACACATTTCAGATAAAAATCGACATTGATGTATGTTCGTTTTCCGAACTAAATTTCTTAGCAATTATCCAAATTTTGGCTTCTTAGGGAAGAATATGTAGTTAACTTCCTCATCTTTTCAACTATAGAAATTACTGTAGGAGAGGTTTTACAAAATTACGGAATTAAGATGTTCTAAAACTTTGGTATATGATTTCTGTTTTGGTGTGTTTCCGATGAATTTATATATGAGCTTATTTTTTCCCAAGGAGTTAATAAAGTGTATCCCACTGATGAATCATTTAGTAATCCGAAATGTTAACAATTGGTGCTCCCTTTTTGCAAAACGGTTGAGGAACCATAGTCATTTGCTATGTGGATACTAGGCATTCTGAGGGATGCACATTTTTTCATCCAATCTAATGGGAATATAGTTGGTTATTGGTTAATATGGAAGACTAGGGGCAACCAAATATTTTAGATGGCCGTTTTTTGTTGAAATTCTTTCTTCCGGTGCAAAAATGAAATATTGTTACTTTAGTGTCAAACGCTTAAAAATAGATATTATGTTTTAGGAGGGAAACTACGCATCCATTTTCACATATTTAGATTGGGATTCACTTGTTAATTTGAAGAGAAAAAAACTTATTTACCTATTTTCTTTATGTTTTGTAGTTTTTGATAAAGTATCTAGATTTTTCTTATAAATTGTATACATTCCCCTTAAAAAGTTCACATCCCATTATTAGTCCCTTCAATTAAGATATTCAATTATATTCTTTTTTTTTTCTCTCCTCTTCTCTCTTCTTTTTACATCAAAATCCCTTAATCTACGCCCAGAATCTCCATCTTCTCTTTTCCTATCATTGATGACAGCTCTACATTATTAACAAACCGCCAATTGCATCGTTTTTTGTTGGGAGACTACACAACACTGAACATGAAGAAACTTTCAAATTGTTGCTTGAATTATTCTCAATGTTGTTCCATTAAGAAGCTTTGAATTCGATATTTGGATTTTTAGATTTTGTGATTTGTTTGGATTGGGTATTCTTGCAAACGATTGAAAATATCCTTTGGATTTTATATCTCAATTTTGAGGGAGATTAGATAAGTTTAGAGTTGGTTTTAGGTGAAAGTTCATATTGAAACTCGAAAAAGAAAAAGTTGCAGGAATTGTATGATAATTGTATTTGAATTGTATCTGATATATCAATGTCTAAAATATAATTGTATCATACTTGTATCACAATTGTATCTAACTTGTATCTGGGCATTAATGCTCATAATAATACTCGATACAATACTAATAAATTAATATATAATTATCATATATTTGTGATACAGATTGCGAAATTGATCTCAAACTCATAAGTACTCGTAATAATATACAATGAATATAAAATTATCATACATTTGTAATACAATTTCTGTAACAATTATGATACAAATACAATTATAATATAATCGCGATGCATTTCTAAAAAATTATGATACAATTATGATTATCATCTTCTTCTAGTTTAAGTGGCAACTCTAAACTAAAAATCTAATATAACATCGTATTATAATTGTATTAGTATTGTATTAAGTATTGTTTTGGGTATTGGTGTATCATTTACAAGTCACATATAATTTTGATATAGTTGTGATACAATTCTAAAATAAGTCTGTTACAATTATCATATAATTCAAATGTTTTACCTATCAGTAAAGAGAGCAACTGCAAATTGAAGTTCAAACCTATAAGATTTTAGTGAAGAGATAACAATTTTGGAAGATTTCTATTTAAAAAGTCATATAAATCAAGAATGCAGAGAAGGATAGAGTTGAACAAGTTATATAAGAAAAAAGATCAAAATGAAAGAGAGATTTTGGGTGATTAGTAAGAAAGAGAGAGATTGGATTTGAAATCCTTTGGAAAAGGAAAAGAATCGGAAATGTAGGAGGGATATCATGGATAGTAACTGATAATGGCTAAATTTAAGAGATCTTCAACTTTTTTCTTTTTTATGGTTTTGTACATAAATTGTAATTATAAATATACAATGTAATTAAGAAAGAACCTAAATAAATGTGGTAAATAAGTTTCTATTATAATATAGCTAAGTAAATTTTCCGTGTATTTTCAAATGCTAAAGAGATTATGTGCCACAAAATTGAAACGGGGAGAGGTAATTCGGTATTTAACTCTTCTCATAAATGGCAATTTAGATTTGTTTGGGAATGAGTCCTCATCCCTTTCATTTAGCTTAAATCATATTATCATCATTAATTAAATAAAATATAAGTGCAAGTAAAAAAAAGATAAATACATATAAATGATAGTAATAGTAGTAGTATGACCTATATAGATTGTTCTCTTCCATTGTGCTCTAATATACATTGATTCCAATATAGTCTTTCGAGATAACTTCCTCCCATGTGATTTTAGGTTTATGGTGTCCCTTCTTAACAACTTCTCCCATCATAATTTCACATCTATGACCGGTGCATTTGTAGGTCGATTCGGGACATAACCAAACCATCTCAAGCGACCTTCTCTTATTTTATCTTCAATGCATGCTACTTGCACCTTCTGACAAATGTGGTCATTTCTAATCTTATCTACCAAATTTATTATCATATAACATAGCCGGTCTTATAACTGTCCTATAGAATTTACCTTTCACTTTGGTAGGCATCTTTCTATCATATAATATATTGAGAAATTTTATTCCAGGGCATAGAAAACAGTTTACTATCCCGTCAAATGGAACTTCAAGTACTCCCGCACCCCTGCTTATTGAAGAGAATATTTCATTTTATCATGCATAACAATGATTTGCAAATTAGCTTGCACGTATTTTGACTAGCCAAACAAATACTTGTTATCTTCCATCTGGGCACGCTTAAGATAATTGTGTCTCCCATCTGGGCACGCTTAAGATAATTGTGTCCATAAAGACCTACACGAGTGGAAAAAGAATCACCTAACAACCCACTAAATATTTGTTACCTCTCATCAGCGCGCGTACGCGTAAAATAATTCTTTCTACAAAAACTTTCACAAGTGAGAAAAGAAAATCATCTAATGGTTTTTCGCATTTGCTGAAATTTGAGAAACCTTCTATACGTTTCAAAATCTTTCGGACTATCATTGTGAAGGAGGAGAAAGTTCATGAAACTTATCTCCAGCTCTCAGGTATCCTTTTAAGTTCTTTATTTCCCATCTTTTTAAAAGCTAAATTAAATACATATGAATAGACTTGTTTCACAAGAAAAATATGACCAACCATTTGCGTTTGGGTTAAATGGTTGAAAAAGTGTTACAAAGGGTCGAGAGGATTGCAGATCGTCATTGGAATATCAAGCAAACAGCACAAAAGCAACAACTTCATAGTATGTCAGTTTACAAAACAAACCCACCCAACAAATAACCACACATTCAAGATGCTGCACTAATTTGTAGTATCAGATTCCAAACTGCTTCTAATCCTACAGTCTGACATATATTTTTCTTTATTTACATAAAGGGTGAGGGGAAAGATAAACAAATGGCGAATTTGTAACATATCATGCTTCACCATATACTCTTTCTTCCTCATTGGGTCATCAAGTACAAGTAACCAAGCCAAGAATGAATTGCCTGAGCATAGCCATACCACAGTGAAGTCCTCGCATGTCAGTGGGTTTAGGTGTAGCTAAACTTAAAGCACAAACGATGCAAGAAACATAACCATGGCACGAGCAAATGCTGGGCTGACACCTCCATCACTGGAGAGTAGCGTTTTAATTGTTGGGTGCTGCCCCACGAGAAGCCTGGCTGACAAGCAGGCTCCAACTTCCACGGCCGTAATAGCCATTCCTTTGCTCATTTCCAGTGTTCTCGGAAAAATACATAGATGAACCATGGCCATTGCTAGTTGAGAAACTCCGGCTGCGTCCTTTGTGCATGTCTTGAACTGTATATCCTTCCTTTTCCCGTTGATCAGAACTCCCAGAACCTGACGAGTTGCCAGAGTGAGTTGGAATAGTAGCCCCATATTTTTTAGGCTCCTCTGTTGTACAGTCCATGTCATTGAGCTTTTTAGTATTCAGAAAACGGCCTCCAGTTCCCCTTGCCCGTCTCATAGCGTGTTGATGCCGAGATTCATGCAAATATGGCTAACAAGTACAAACAAACCAATGTCAGTTTTATTAACAACCCTCCCAGAAACCAGTGACTACAAAGTATAGGCGCTAAACATCAAAATGCAGCTTGCAGCATATGGAATCATGGATCTAATGTTATTTTCAACATAAATATATAAGAGAAGCGCCTATAAAAGCCACCTTTTTCTAATCATGACAAGGACTTTGACATGTATAAGTCATTTCTGACATGATTAACAGTGTGTTGGTTGGCTAAAGGTTCTTGACAAGCACAGAACCTTAAAAAATTCCCATGCTACATAGCAAAGTTATAGACCAAAATCAGACACGAGCATGATACCGATTAAAAAAAATACTAGAGAAGAGCATATTTGAATTGTTAATATGAAGCATAGCTTAAAGTCACACTATCATGTGGCCATGGAAGGTTAGCTGTATATTGAAAGCTGGTCACAGGTGCCGGGAAGACTATTCTGTTATGTATTTCTGCTCTTCTTTTTTATTTCTCCACGGTATCTTGCACCAAAAGTCATAAATATATGACCAACATAGTCAAGGCAGCTATTGTTCATAAAACTGATGTCAGAACTCAGTAGCACCTGCTTATTTGACAATGTTCTAATAGACGATTGTTTGCTAGTACAAATAAACATAATTAGTTCCGCAGAAATTCCAGTAATCTCTCTTTTCGTCTCTCTTAGTTCCCTTGTAGAACATCAGTTGAATGAGCTATTGTACAATAAAGCTCCCTCAACCACACAATAAAGCACCAGGAAAACTGCTCTCCAGACCACGAGCAGCAATTACTGCAAATCTCAGACAGTTCTTTTGCATAGCACAGCTTGTTAATCCGATTATAACTTCATATATTTACTAATACCAATAACTTGAAAATTCAAGTGACATGAAGAATATGTCCAAAATAAGTCAATTTAGGGCTGCTCCTGTTGAGAAAAAAAAACATATCTTGGACAGAAAGTGCTTCCCGATATGATTATACCTTTCTCGCTTTAATAGCTTTCTTTTCCAGCTCTGCTTTAGCTCTTATCTGTCTTCGCCTTAAAATTCCATGGTACTGTTTTGCATTCACATAGACAGGTTCCTCTTCCATGTCAAGAGGCAAAGGCATTCGGGCATGATGAATTTCAAATAAGTGAGGATGTACCTGACAACACGCCAAATTTTTTTGTAACGTTTAGCTTACCTATATTTTGCCTTCAAAGCAAAATATAGCTGCAACTCAAGCATAGAATAATACAGAGCTAAAAGTGCAGAAGCTAAAGCCAAAGGCTAGTACCATGTACAAACGCACACAACTCCAAGGATCAATGAGGGTGAGAACTAAGTGCAGTTTATTACAAATATAGCGTCGGGTTACCAATCAAACAAGTACTTTTGAATAAACATAACCAGTTGACAATAAGAAAACACGATTAGCAACTATAACATGGCACCACTCCATCACTAACATATTACCGTCACATCCAGAAAAAAGAAAGAAAGAATAAAGCACCAATTTCTACTTGACTGAGACAGTGCTTAAGAAAAGTGCTACCGCTTATCCAGACCGTGAATGCTATGGCAGCCACAGTACTGTTTCTTTTCACTAGTGTAAACAACAAAGTGAGAGAACACAAACATAACACTAGCATTGACTACATAGACAAAGGAGAAAGCATAGAATTCAAAGTTGATAGTATAGTAACTATTAGTATCTGCAAAAGAGTTTTAGAGTGATTTGTTCTTACAGGCGCTCCATAAGTCATCATTCCTCCATACTGCAGATCTGGATATGGATATGATGTCAACATCTGCAAAAACAGGTAACTGAATAAATCTTTCAGAATGTAGTGGGCTACCAAATATGGAAAGAATGGAACCGGCAATTTAACTTCAACTGATGACAACCATCTACACAACCATCTGCACAACCAGCTAGATGTAACTGTACACATTAAGCTGTGGACAAACAGAGAGGGAAGAGGGAGGAAAACTTACAGCTGAATGACCTGTGAGTTCCTTCTGATGCTCACCCATGATGGCAGCAGTTGTGGATGTAATATGCTTGAGGTGCTGCTTGTATTGCATGTTATTTCCTTTTGATCCTGAAAATGTAAATTACATCACTGATAAAAAGCCACATGCGAATCATGGTTTGGAAAAGGTAAAAGCAAGATGAACATTGTTAGCTATGTTGCGCAGACTCTCCAAAATACTGCCGCACCCGTGTCGGATTCTCCAAAAATACACTGCTTTTGGAGAATCCGACACGCACCCGGCGACATCTTCGGAGAGTCCGAGCAACATAAATTATTAGTACGCGGATTCATAAGAAACAAATAAATAGGCAAATAAAGGCAAAGAAAGAGACACTTTGTGTGTGAGAGAAAGATAGAATGGTTAATAAATAAAGCTTCAGGCTGAATAGAGTCGAAGGAATTCATAGAAGACAAGCAAGTCCCAACACCAAATTTGGCATGCAGAAGATATTCCGTAACATTTTAGGCAATTAATCACCTAAACCTCAATCTCAAACTAGTCTGAGGTTGACTGACTAAATGAATCTTCTGTATCCATTCTGCTATATTCAGACCTATTTGATTCCATTACTAAATACTTTGTCTTTGGGAATTCTCTAAATCTAACACATACTCCTATATGGACATCCTATATTTCAAACCAGAGTAAAACGAATCTCCGAACATGGACCTAAACAACCAAGCTTTAATCCCCAACTAGTTGATTTCGCCTCTAAGAACTCTACCTTTGCCTCCGTTGCGGTATACTCTAGCGAAGCCAGCACTGATTCTTAAAGATTGAACTTCATTTAAGCAAACCCATCTATACTTTTAGATGAATCTCGTTCTCTTTTTATCACATCAATCATCATAGTGTCACACCTATGTACCAATGTATATTGAGATCTATGTACGACATACTCTAACCATCTCGTGCGAACTTTCCTCGTTTTATCCTCTAGGTATGCTACTTGCACCATCTACCGGATGTGATCATTTTTGATCTTGTCCAATCTTGTAGTATAAACACAATTCATCTTAACATTTGAATTTCTAAGGCATTATCATGTGGATATGATGGGCCTTAGAGGCTCAACATTCATTTCCATATAGCATTGCTGATTTTATAACCGGTCATACAGAACTTAATTAGATATCTTCCTAACACACAACACTCCTTGACAAGACTCCTTTTCAGCCATGCTATTTTATTATGGGTGTAAAAACTTTATGTAAAAGAACATTATACTGAAAAGTTCAGCTTAATGCCCCGTACTATTAAGATGCGTATTCAAATTCAGACATCTCAATTTTAAAAAAAACAAACACCCCCTAAGTCCCCATACTAGCTAGGACTCTTGCTGCAAACAGAAAGTTACTCTTGATCTAGTGGTAGTAACTGATGTTCTTTGCAGCACTAGTGAATAGCCTCAAAATATTTTTTCCTTTGTAAATAAGGGAAAAAAACCTTACACAAATTTCCTCGAACAGATAGCCCCTTATGCCAAGATTTGAACCTCTCTACTCGGTTTACCAACTATAAGTAGAGCCCTCATTAGACCTCCATTTGACAAATCAGTTATGCAGACAAGTCATCTCCACCATATTGAACTTCATCTCCGGTCTCCTCCTTTTTTCCTTTTGATAGCCGAGAAATCCTCGAGGCTAGTGGCTCACAGGTCGAAGCTCAGTATATAATGGGCATGTCTCTCTACCCTTCTCTAATTAAATACCAGGCTTTTGTTTGCAGCATCACTCAACCCCGAGATGTATGTCCAACTCATACATCACGCAATGCGCTCTTACTACTAGAAGAATGCTCTGGAGGCATCCAGGTCTCAAGAATTTATCAACCCTTAGTTGCTTTTGCTGGGATCAAAGTATAACACCCCAGACTTTAGACAGAGTCCCACATCGGCAAAACACAAGAGCGATGTTGGGTATATAAGTTAACAAGCCTTAGACCTTAGTGACGCGTTTTAAACCCGTGAGGGCCTAGACCCAAAGCGGACAATTGAGTTTAGGCAAATCCCGATTAGGCGGGAAAAACCTCAGTGCTGAGTCTAGGCGAATCCCATGTGGTAGGGCAAACCACAGCAAGGACGTTGAGTCCATAAGAAAGGGTATTGGTAACACCCTAGACTTTAGACAGAGTCTCACATCGGCAAAACACAAGAGGATGCTGGGTATATAAGTTAACAAGCCTTAGACCTTAGTAACTCGTTTTAAACGCGTGAGGGCCTAGGCCCAAATTGGACAATATCACTAGGGGACTGGGCTGTTACACAAAGGCACGTCCACAACACCTCATAGAGTTGCACAAAGTCAGTAGGTTTCTCATTAGAGGAAAATGTCATCCACTAATGTGTTTAGAACCTCATCATCTTTATGGCTATCCCATAGCAGTTCTACTAGATCTATCACCATTTACATAAAAGTCAGACTGCTTCCAAGGCTATTGGTTCAGCATCACTAGATTACCGAGTCAGTTCTGAAAGGAACACATTCACGCGAAACACAAGTTGTAGATGGGGTGCTCCAAATTGTGAAGGTATAACACAGGAAATGGTAAATAGTTAGACCAACCTTGAACAATATGCAAGAAACTCGAATGATTGTCCCTTTCTTTACTATCATAATATCTGGACAAGAGCAAAATATAAGAATATACAAGGAGGTGGACAAAAGTTGCAGAAACACACAGAGTGCGACTAATTCTAGCTCAAGCTGCGGTAATCAGCTAAATGTGGTTGCATGACATAGATTTTTGTGCTTCAACATCAAAATAGAGTACAATTCAGTGACTTTATTTCTGGTTTGGGAACTAACGTTATCACCTTCTTTCAGGAATTATCATCAGAAGTCAGTGATGCCGTTGATTCATAAATCAGATACAGGTAGAAACTAAGGGATGAAACAATCGCACTGCAGTATGTAATATGGAAAATACCAGATTCTGTGGCTTGAGCATTTGTTTCTTTTTCTTCATTGCCACCTTCAGCATTCCCCTGGGCAATAGTATTTTCACTTGCCAAAGGCATAGTATTATCACCATAACCCTGCCACCATGATTGCATTTGGATAGCTGGTTGTGAGGTAGTACGCAGCGCAGTCTGCAGCTGCCGGCCATCATGTTTAGCAATAGTAGGCATTATTAGACTCTGCCCCAAGTAATTACGATCTACTCAAAATTTTACAGTATAGACTCGGTTAGTAAGAGCAGTTGATACCTCACAAAGCTGAATAATAGAAGCAATTCAACTGGGACAGACACCAAAAATCATCTTTTTGTGTCATGCGGAGTTAAAGACAGTTATCTCAAGCAACTACATGCTATCTGAAGCTTTGTCAGTCAACTACATTCAAGCACGTTTTTCCCAGTTTTCTACGACGTGAACTAAGTGCCGAAGCATTTATCAACTCTGGATATGATTTATCTCGGGACTAATGTATTATCAAGTATGCACAAATGTATTTCCTTCTGCAAATGCATAAAGTAGGTTCCATAGGACTGCATCACCAACAAACAAGTTTTGCAATTTTCTCCACCTAAAAACTTGTAAGTTAAAGCAAAAATAGTACCACTGTATGTCCACCAGAGGCGGATGTAGTGTAATAACTATGGGTTCAACTGAACCCATAACTTTTGATGCGGAGTAAAAATTTGTATGTAAAAATTCATTAAAATTGCAAAAATAATATATATGAACCCATAACTTTAAAAATATAATGGGTTCAATGTTAAAGACATTAAAATTGAACCCATAGGATTTAAATCCTGCGCCTCTGATGTCCACAGCTTCCATATTCCCCTGGAACCCATACAGGAAACTGGAAATATACAGAGTGTGGTCGAATGACGTGACAAGAGAAAATAACTTCTTTTATATCTAGACCATCACATAAATGGTTCTTTTCTCTTTGATAAGATCTATTCATGGGTAAGAGAGAGAGTATAGCTTTTCTCTCTCATATCGAGTAGGCTTCACAGAACTGCTAAAATGGAATTCCCCTTATGTGACATTTGAATCATCCTCATGTTTTTTTAGCGACTAGTTTCTCAAAGTAAGCAGCATGGTAGGCCAGCTATCCTCAGCAATGTAAGTGAAAGGTACTAGTTAAACAATATCAAGATGATAAAACTGCATAATCCTAGGGGAGCCAGATTATGCAGATAACATATCAGAAAAGCTAAAAGCACAAATCCACAAATAGAAAAGTTCATCTTTCTCTTTTTCCCCTTTGTTTCCTTTAGTATTTCTGGTATTTCTGAGCTTCAGGGTTTCAAATCTCATATATTGGCTTTTCAAAGTATGGTCCATTAATAAAGACAGTTTAAGAGATTAAGAGAAGATCTCACTACCTTACCTGCAATTAAAGATATCTTAAAATTATTACACCTTAACACATCTAAACCTCTCCAAAGATTAATACAAAAGCAAAAATGACTATATCTTACTTAGTGAAGATGAGACCACACCAGCTCAATGCAGAATTACCACTTAAACCCAGAATTTCCCAAAAGTATGGGGAAAAAAAAGATTTACATGATCCCTACAATTCATCAACTCAAATATTCCAACACTCATTGGTGTAACACTTGGAAAATACCAATATCTTATGAAGACCAAGAATGCATAAATCAAGCCATTTTGCTCATAAAACCAGAAACCAAACAACAAGACAAATCCAATTTCCATTAACTATACTTCCCCTAATCATATTTCTTTCATACAAAATTCAAACTTTTACCCATCAGAGCTCCAAAGACATAAACTTTACCAATACTAAGATTAGAAGCGGCCCAATTGGGTATTCAAGAAAATATGGTAATTTAAAAATAAGAAAAAAGGGAACTTGCCTTCTTCTCTGGGGATGAGAGCACTTAAAGAAAAGCTCAGAAATCTCACTTGTGTCTATACATAAATCTAGAAAGCTAAAAAGCAAGTTCTTGATAACAAAATATTTTAAAGAAGATTATACATGCATGTATATATAGAATATATGTATAATTTATAATTATATGGAGAGAAAGGGGGAGTGGAGGGTGAGAGATTTCACTGTGTTCTTTCTTCTTTGTGGTCTTTTTTGTGGGGTTTTGGATTTTGGAATTTATGTATGTGTCACGCCAAAGTCGCTTTCCATGCCTCTGTTAAGGAAAAACTTTTTTTATGATTAGCTTAATTCTGATTATTTACATTTTATTATTTTAGTTGTGTGGTTGAATGACTAAAATGCCTTTGGTGGTAAACTGAAATACCTGACGCCCTTTTTTGGAACTTCTTGGACTGGTTATAATTGAAATAGAAAGAGGTTTTTAGGACCACTTACCAAATTTGTGGTTTAGTTAGAGTAACTCATACTTTTTCTTTTTGATGAAAATGATAATTATGCTACGTAGCTTTTGCATAAGAATCCAACTCAAAGCTTTTCTTTTCTTTTCTTTTTTTAAATTTGAGTTCTCATAAAGATGCTTTTGTTTAATTTTACGGATGGAAATATCACTTGACATAATAAGAAAGTGATGGTATTCTACTATTTTGCTTTTTTTCTCTCTTCCATTATTCACTTTTAGTTTCTTCTGTTAATATTAGCAAATATCTGTTTTACAATTTTAAAGTCAACAAAAAAAAAAAAAAAGTAAAAGGCCATCCTTATCTTTTATGTTTCATTTATGATAATAATAAATAAAAAATGGAGTAGCTTTGCTTTGTCAACGGATGGTGTCCATGATATTGGAGTGCATGACTTATCTTGAAATCTAAATTAATATTCTTTGAACTAATTCTTTTCTTGATAAAACTAAAGTCAAATCCACTTAAGAGGATAATCATACGACAGACCAATAGAATCATACTTTTCAATAAACAAGCTAAAGTCATATAAAATATTGGAAAAAAGGATCAAGTTATTATTTTATTAAATAGTGTCCTGATATGGTAAAAAAAAAACATTTGATAAAAATCACACTCTTCATTTCACCCTTTTCGTTTTACTAGTATTATCCACTGACCGCCCTCCAATAAAAAAATTTGTCCACTAAAATAGATTAGTACAAGCCACCTTAACAAAGATGTGATAAACTTTATTTATGCCAAAAGACTCAAAGTTATCCAATGCTATTTGGAGTTACTCATATCAATCTATTTAATTAATTTGCTACACTTTTTTCCCAAAGTGCACGTTGACATTCCCTACATCTTATATGATATTTCTGTCAGAAGTTAAAATTTTGAATATTCAAATAATAAACATTTTCTCTATTATCCATTAGCCGGCCTAAAATTAAAGTTTGTCCACCAAATAACAGTCTATTGGTCATAAAACTACGGCAAAATACCTTATCACTCCCCTAAACTTGACACGATTATTAATTACATCTTTAAACTATTCGTAATCTTAGTTACACTCCTCAACTTCGCCTTTTAAGAGCTAGTATCCCCTGGATATTGATGTGGCAAAAAATGTGAGTGAACTCAGCTGTCACGTGGATTTTTTTGCATATATGGCATTTTCTTTAAAATAAAATATTTTTACCTTTTTAAGTATGTTACTTTTTTATATAAATTTTTCGAATACAATTTATAATAAAACTTGGATAGAACTGCGTTATTTAGGCTAAATTTTTTTATTTGGTTAAAATTAATAAAGAATTAGTTAATCTTTTTTTGAATTTGACGTGATAATGAAGATTTATAAAAAGAGCAACACAAAAGGTTGCGGGGAAATGGATAGAATCTTTTTACCTTTAATTAAAGGTATAAGGTTCGAACCTTAGAAATAGGAAAAAATTTTGTAAGGAGCGCTTTCTTCTTTAATGGACCTTACACGATGTCAAATTCGATTTATTGAAATCCCAATATAAATATCAAATACTGAATGGAAAAAGAAAAATAAAACTACAAGGATAAAGGAAGATATAGTAAGGTGGCTGGCTATAAGCTAACTATAAAGATGTGTTGATCTTTAATATACCGAAAGGACTCAAAACCACCCAATGCTTTTGTACTTGATCATCTCTATCTAGACTGTTACACTTTCTTTTATCAAAAGTGCATATATAAACATTGGAAAATTAGTTGTTTGACTTTTGATAATCTTCATTCATATTGAGCATGTGTCAATTGCTTAGTCAATCAAGCAAACTATACGATGTGGAAAAAAATGGCTATATCAAGTGGAATATGATTATGGATGAGTTTTTGACCAAGTAATAGAAAATAAAAATGACACAACAAAGGAACAAGCTAACCTATATTAAACCCCTAAAGTGACATAAAACACTTTTTATTAGTTACTTATACTCTTTTTTTTGGCTTAGTTCTAAAATTTCATTGCAAGAAACTTTTTTATAACCTTTAATCAGGAATAGAGCTAGAATTTTAGTTACGAATTCAATAAAATTAAGCCAAATTTTTGTATTGGTGTTAAGAAATTTATTTAATATATATAAATAATTTATTCACAATCCAGTAAGCTGGTTTTTCTAAAATTGAGAATAGATAAATTTAAAATTTTAAATACACCTGTGCATTTAGCCAAATGATGAATCCTTGGTGAGTGATGTTGAATTGGACAATGAGATTACTTCTCCATACAAAAAGTCACCACGCACCAAAACCTCTATGTACCCAACTTTTAGTTCCAAAAATTTGGAGCTAAGGTCAATCTCGTAATTAAGCCACATCAGAAGGGCAAATTAGTCAAAGCAATAGTATCATAAGCATGATTAGTAATCAAAGACCATGCTCAATTAATTAATGGGCATTTGAAAAGCATTGAGGCCACCTTTTTGTTGGAGGCAACAACGTGTCAGGCCCGTAATGAAATGAGCTTACTTTGTGGGGTCCACCGTTTGGTGTTTGATACGTGGTTCATTCAGCTAAAAATAACAGTTATTGGTGTTGGTGGAGGATTTAACGGCATGGTCGCCGTTTAGTAGACGGCGTTTTGGCGTGGTCCTAGGTAGCATCATCGGCAGTCACATGAGTCGCACGTGACAACAGGCGGCTTTCACTGTTAGTAGGACACGTGTTCGGACATTGTAAGTTTTGAAGAATCGGACAGCTCATCGTCCGTAAGGGCCGATCCAGTCAATAATTTTGGGAATCTTTTTTGAGGAAAATGTTAATATGACTCGGCACAACTAAAATTGAGCAACTTAAAACTTTTGTCAAATATTGCACTTTCAATTGAAAAAAATTCGTGTTTACCTTCACTACTAAACGAAACTCCCAACGTAACGATAATTAAAGAATAGCCCGGTATACGAAGCATTTCGTGTCACAAGTAAGGGAGGATTTATAAATTGGGTGAAGCGATGTCACGTGACACTGCTTTGTTGAAATGTTTAACAAATTATATGTATAAAAATGATATCTGAACAGTTGTTTACCCTCAAATTCAGATAATAATTAAACTTATATTGTGGTTTTAAGGATATGTGATTTCGTCCAATACCAATTGATAAGTAAAAAAATAAACGAATAAATTAGAGGATAAAATAAATCAAACCAGTATGCTAGCCAGGTCTCGACCTCGACTTGGGATAGTCTCGAGGTGGGATAGTAAATGATAAAGCAACTTTGAGGAACAGTAAATGAAATAGCAAGAAAGTAATAAGTGTATAAATTCTTATTGGTGAACAGTGATGATCCTTGCAAATGAATGGGATCTCTCTTTATATAATAGAGGAATCCTAAATAAGTTACACTTTTAATTATAGTAGGAAATCATTTTAACATCTAATTAACCGTTGTAGATTGATCCGTTCCGAGATTCACGCCACGATCCTCGACCAATCGCGGATATCTTGCCTTTTCCGTTATCAAGCTATGCTGATGTCACTCGAAGTCTGCCTCTTTCTGGTCGCAATCAATGTCTACCTCGGTCCGGACTCGACGTCCTAGCTCTTCGACGTGACATTCCTATCTCGACCAAAGAACGAAATTGGGTAGCCCAAATTTCTACCGCATACAGATAGACCCCTCGTTTCTTAGAGTAAAACGATAAGAAACGACTTGAGTCTCGATTTGCTGGAGACCTTGATAATGATGTCATCCACGTGACGTAAGCGATCAGGCGATCGAAATGTCCCGTCGGTACAATTTCGCAAACCATCAATGCTTGCTAGTGGACGGTCGGCCACTAGCACCACCGAGCCGTCGCCGTGAATCTATAAATATAGGCTCTTTGGTTGAATCAAAATTTTACTTTCACCTCCACCAAGTTTTCTAAGTTTCTTACTCTCTCTCTCCATCTCTTCTCTTTCACCAACCATTAAGTCAACTTAGTTAGTTCCAAAAACACCAAATTTTACCTTTTTCCGCTTCTTTCTACCTGAATCAATGGCAAAAACCTCCAAGACCATCCCACAAAAGGAGAAAGCTTCTTCCTCTTCTTCCCGGTCGGCCGGTGACAAAACGCCGGTGGAATCGCTCCTTCATGAGTATGTTCCTGTGTAATACTCATTACCAAAAAAGAGGGGAATTAAGTAATTTACCATCAAGAACAAAAAAAATACAAAATAAGATGAATAGGGCAAATCCCTACGCTAGCTAACAGAAACAAAAAGGAAAAAAAACCGAAGCCCCTTTCTCTGGCCAAAAAATCAAAATTTGATGCGTAAAACCAAGCCAGAGCAAAATGGAATTTTTGACGGGTCAAGGGTTAAGTCAAATATCAAAAAAAAAAATACAGAAGGTGAGTTGGGGAAAAGTTTGGTGCCGCAAAAGAAGCCACTTCCAGCCATTATTTGTTCAAATCTTCAGGTACTATATTCCACAAATTTGAGAATATATTTTAATGGTTAGAGTTAAATAAGGAGATTGGCCAAAGTCAGTAAAACAAGGAAAGATATGTATAAATTTTTGTTAATCTTTTGCATTCTGTTGAGGAATCTTAAGCACGAATTGTGCTTTACGGGTATTGCTTGAGCTTCTCCTTCTGATAGATTTTAATCTCTATTATCATGATTGGAAGATTCTACAAAGTAATAGAAATTACACTAGTTCATTCACACAATTGAGAATTTTCTTCCTAAAGAATCAATAGAACTTTATGAAATTGGATTAATAAAATATATGAATATGTTGAAGTTGATAGATTAGTAAATACTCATAGGTGGGTAAATATAATTCGGCAAATTAAGAGTCAAATATGAAACCTCGAGGGTTGGGTATTCTAAATTAGCTATGAATTAGCCTAAACAAGGAAATTAACATGAGATCGATATTATGTAATGTCACGACCCAGATTTTCCACCCTCAGGAGTCGTGATGGCGCCTACTCGTAGAAGCTAGGCAAGCCATGAACTTAGAAATCACTAACTCCTTTATTTTAAAACTTCTTACCAATTATAATAACAAGGAAATAAACCGTTAAATAACAGCGGAATATGAAATTAGCGGAAGTCTTAAATAAATAGAAAACGAAAATGTCTCAAAGACCATCACGTGCCTCTAACCAGAACCTGGTGTCATAACATCCACGGACTACTAAGAGTACTAGATACAACCGTTTGAAAAAACATATAGCACTGTTTGTCTCAAATACATGAGATAACAGAATATGAAATAAGATAGAGGAGACGCCGGGCCTACGGACGCCTGCAAGGCTACCTCGGTGTCTCGGTGGACTGAAGGCTGGCTCCCGAGCTACTGCTGTTGACCAAAAGCTACTCTTGTATCTGCACAGAGTGCAGAGTGTAGTATCAGCACAACCGACCCCATGTGCTGGTAAGTGTCTGACCTAACCCCAACGAGGTAGTGACGAGGTAGTGACGAGGCTAGGACCAGACTCCAGATAAACCTGTGCAGTTATATAATATATGGCGGAAAAAGTAAACAGGTAATAAGCAATCAAAGCTGGGGAAGGGGAACATGCTTCGGGGGTAGCAGATAAAACAGAATATCAAAGAATAATAAGGAAACTACAATTTAACTTTTAACACGGATAAAAGAAATAAGGCAACTTTCACCTTCAGTTTCATCTTGTTGCAGGCGTGCAACCCGATCTCATTTCTCATATCTTGTGGTAGGCGTACCACCCGCTCCCATTTCATCATATCTCGTGGTAGGAGTACCACCCGCTCCCATTTCATTATTTCTCATGGTAGGCTTACTACCCGCTCCCATTTCATTATATCTTGTGGTAGGCATACCACCCGCTCCCATTTCATTATATCTTGTGGTAGGCGTATCACCCGCTCCCATTTCATTATATCTTGTGGTAGGCGTACCACCCGCTCCCATTTCATTATATCACGTGGTAGGCGTACCACCCGCTCCCATTTCATCGATCTTGTGGTAGGTGTACCACCCGCTCCCATTTCATTATATCTCGTGGCAGGTGTACCACCCGCTCCCATTTACAAGTCATCACAAAATTACAAGAAATCCCGGAAAGGGAACAAAATAATATAATAACTTCCCGGCAAGGGAACAACAATATCGAAACAGTCATCCCGGCAAGGGAGAATCAGCTATAACCAAATCCTAACTCATTTTGTACTCAACTCACTCAGTCATAACTAAGATCTACGAGGATAAAATCAATCTTTACTCAATATAGGAGATCATTAATTAAAGCATCCGAAGTGCCATTTAAGAGCAAAACAACGTTCAAATTTAAGACTCACGGTCATGCTCGACAACAATGTATAGATACTCGTCACCATGTCTATACGTCGCACTCAACAAGAAGCAAGTAGCAAATAGGACTCAACTCCTAATCCCTCAAGATGAGGTTAGGCAGAACACTTACCTCGAACTTCCACGACCAACTCAAGCCTCTAACACCGCTTTTCCTCTCAAATTCGGCTCCAACCCAATCGAATCTATACACAATTGACTCAATATCATCAATAAGTGCTAAACAATCCAATTCCAATGTTCAATTATAACTTTCCAATCATTCTTTCCCAAATCCCAAAAATCGACCCCGGGCCCGTTTGGTCAAAACATGAGGTTCGGACCAAATTCAAATCACTCATTCACCTACGAGCCCGAATATATAATTTGTTTTCAAATTCGACCCCAAAACGAGGTCTAAATCAAGAAAAGTCAAAAAACCCTAACTCTACCCAATTCCCTAATTTCTAACCTTAATTACATGTTTTAGGCCTAGAATTTCAATAGATGTTGATGGAAAATGAAGAAAACGAGTTAAACAATGCTCCCAAGAAACTTTGGTGAAGAAATGCTTCAAAAATCGCCTAGGAGCTTTGGAGAAGAAAGGGTTTATGAAAGTATTATGAAATCCCGTTTTTGGTTATGTTTTGGAACTTTAAAATAACTGGGCAAAATGACTCTACGCGTTCGCGATAGACCTCTTGCGTTCGCGATGGGTCAGGCTTTTTGGCCTTCGCGTTCGCGGATAGGGGCTCGCGTTCGCGAAGCTGTAGCTCCTCGAGCCCTCGCGTTCGCATCCTTGGGGTCGCGTTCGCGTAAGGTGTTCTACCCATTCCCCCTGCCAGGAACGTGTTCGTGAAGGTCTAGCCTCCCGCTATCTCGCGTTCGCGTAGAAGGCAATTTCTTTCAGCAAATTTACTCATCGCGTTCGCGAGGGTTCTCCCGCGAACGCGAAGAAGACCATACCAGAACTGGAAACCTGCAACTTTCATAAGTCTAAAACCACTCCGAAACACTCCCGAGCCCTGGGGCTCCTAACCAAACACATGCACTAACTCAACATCATCGTACGAACCTATCAGTACGATCAAATCACCTAAATAACCTCAAAAACAATGAATCAAAATCTCAAAATCAAGAATTTTTCCAATACTTCATCAAGTTTCAAATTTAGGATTTCAAGTCCGAAACGCGTCAAACGACATTCGATTTTAACCAAACTTTACAGAAACATCTTAAATCATATATAAGACCTGTACCGGGCACCAGAACTAAAATACGGGACCGATACCAACACGTTCTAATCAAATTTCATTTCAATTTTCCTTTACAATTTCAGAAAAACAATTTCCTTTAAAAATTAATTTCTCAGGCTCGGGACCTCAGAATTCGATTTCGGGCATACGCCCAAGTCCCATATTTTCCTACGGACCCTTCGGGACCGTCAAATCACGGGTCCGAGTCCGTTTACCCAAAATATTGACCGAAGTCAAATTTCATCATTTTTCACAGAATTTCATATTTAAGCTTTTCGGTTATGCACCCGGACTGTGCACACAACTCGAGGCGACTCTAAATGAGGTTTTCAAGGCCTAGGAAGCACATAATGCAATTAAAACAGGTGATGACCCTTTGGATCGTCACATTCTCCACCTCTAAAACAACTATTCGTCCTCGAACGGACAGAAGAAGGAAGTACCTGAGTCGGGGAAAAGATGGGGATAACGGCTCCGCATATCGGATTTGGACTCCCAGGTCGATGCCTCAGGAGGCTGACCTCTCCACTGAACACGAACAGATGGGAAACTCTTCGACCTCAACTGACGAACCTGCTGGTCTAGAATAGCCACCGGCTCCTCCTCATAAGACAAGTCCTTGTCCAACTGGACAGTGCTGAAATCTAACACGTGGGATGGATCACCGTGATACTTCCGAAGCATGGACACATGAAACACTGGATGCACGACTGATAAGCTCAGCGGCAATGCAAGTCCATAAGCTACCTCTCCCACTCGATCAAGAATCTCAAACGGGCCAATGAACCTAGGGCTAAGCTTGCCCTTCTTCCCAAATCTCATCACACCCTTCATAGACGACACTCGGAGCAATACTCGCTCACCAACCATAAAAGCCACATCTCGAACCTTGCGGTCTGTATAACTCTTTTTGCCTGGACTGAGCTGTACGAAGCGTATCCTGAATGATCCTGACCTTGTCCAAGGCCTCCTGAACCAGATCTGTACCCAACAACCGAGCCTCCCCCGGTTCAAACCATCCAATCGGAGATCGACATCGCCTACCATACAAAGCCTCATAAGGTGCCATATAGATGCTCGACTGGTAGCTGTTGTTGTAGGCAAACTCTGCTAAAGGCAAAAACTGATCCTACGAGCCTCCAAAATCAATGACACAAGCTCGGAGCATATCCTCCAGAATCTGAATAGTCCGCTCGGACTGGTCGTCCGTCTGGGGATAAAATGTTGTACTCAACTACACCTGAGTGCCCAACTCTTGCTGAACTGCTCTCCAGAAATGCGAGGTAAACTGCGTACCTCGGTCCAAAATGATAGACACAGGCACACCATAAAGACGAACAATCTCCCGAATATAGATCTCAGCTAACCTCTCGGATGAAAAGGAGACTGCCACAAGAATGAAATGCACTGACTTGGTCAGCCTATCAACAATGACCCATACTGCGTCGAACTTCCTCCGAGTCTGCGGGAGCCCAACAACGAAATCCATAGTGATTCGCTCCCACTTCCACTTGGGAAGCTCAATCCTCTTAAACAATCCACCAGGCCTCTGATGCTCATACTTAACCTGCTGGCAATTTAAACACCGAGCCACATATGCAACAATATTTTCATTCTACGCCACCAATAATGCTACGACAAATCCTGATACATCTTCGCGGCGCCCGGATGAATAGAGTACTTGGAGCTATGGGCCTTCTCTAAAATCAACTCTCGAAACCCATCCACATTAGGCACACAAACTCGACCATGCAATCTCAAAACTCCATCATCACCTAAGGTAACCTGCTTGGCACCTCCACGCTGCATCGTGTCTCTAAGGACACACAAATGAGGATCATCATACTATCGATCACAGATACGCTCCAATAAGGAAGATCGAGCGACCATGCAAGCTATACACGACTAGGCTTAGAAATATCCAACCTCACAAATCAATTGGCCAAAACCTGAACATCCAAGGCAAGCGGTCTCTCACCCACCGGAATATAAGCAAGACTGCCCATACTAGCTGACTTCCTACACAAGGCATCGGCCACCACATTGGTCTTTCCCGGGTGATAAAAGATAGTGATGTCATAATCTTTCAACAACTCCAACCACCTCCTCTGCCTCAAATTCAACTCCTTTTGCTTGAACAAATACTGAAGCGATTTATTTTTCGAAGTTGTTGTTAAGGTCAGGAGCCCCCCCTGAAGAACAGAATGATGATTTATTTTTCAAAGTTGTTGATGAGGTCAGGAGACCTCCCCCCCTGAAGAACAGAATGGCGATTTAATTTTCGAAGTTGTTGAAATCTCGCCCGCCTGAAGAAAGGAATGGCGATTTATTTTCGAAGTTGTTGTTGAGGTCAGGAGCCCCCCTGAAGAACAGAATGGCGATTTATTTTTCGAAGTTGTTGTTGAGGTCAGGAGCCCCCCCTGAAGAATGGAATGGCGATTTATTTTTCAAAGTTGTTATTGAGGTCAGGAGCCCCCCCTGAAGAACAGAATGACAATTTATTTTTCGAAGTTGTTGAAATCTCGCCCGCCTGAAGAAAGGAATGTCGATTTATTTTCGAAGTTGTTGTTGAGGTCAGGAGCCCCTCTGAAGAACAGAATGGCGATTTATTTTTCGAAATTGTTGTTGAGGTCAGGAGCCCCCCCTGAAGAACGGAATGACGATTTATTTTTCAAAGTTGTTGGTTGAGGTTGGGAGCCCGCCCATATAACAGAGGAATACATTTCAGTATTTACATTTTAAGTTGAAGAAGTTGGGAGCCCGCCCATATAACAGAGGAATACATTTCAGTCTTTACATTTTAAGTTGAAGAAGTTGGGAGCCCGCCCATATAACAGAGGAATACATTTCAGTCTGTACATTTTAAGTTGAAGAAGTTGGGAGCCCGCCCATATAACAGAGGAATACATTTCATTCTTTAAATTTCAAGTCCGGAAGTTGGGAGCTCGCCCATATAACAGAGGAATACATGGAAGTTTGAAGTCAGTAAAGCAGAGGGTTACAACAAAAAACCCCAAAATAAATCAGAAGGAAGACCACAAGTCGAGCCGGAAGTAAAGAAACAGCAGAGAGGAATACAACCGAAATCCCCAGCGGGAAACAACAAAAAATCCCCTGTAGAGGAAGGAAGTTTAAGATTCGATGGAAAAAATGCGAAGCTCCCGAGAAGGACATAAGCAGTTCGAGATCGGCAGTCAAGGGAGAATACAAGACAAATTAGAAGTAAAGAAATACTCGAGAAGTCACCAAGACATCAAAGCAACAAGAGACACAAGAGCACGACTGAAGATCTAGATAAGATTTTGTAATTCATAGACTATAGTTTAGTCTAGCTTCTTGTTTTCTTTCAGCATGGTGTAATAAGGTGGTCGGCAAGCAGTAATAACAACATGCAACAAGAGTAACATTGCAGTCTCATGGTAGTCCCAGCTACCAAAACTTCCCGAACTACATTAACCTGATTCCCTTCTAGCCAGGGATATGTAGGAAACCTTTGAAGCAAAGGTTCGGTTAAATCTTTTTCAAAAAATGCTTCACACGGAGTACTCGGATGGGCAAAAATCGCTCACTTTATCTTTGCACGAAAAGTCTTCATGTTTTCGGACAAAGAGGGGCAGCTGTAAGCACGTGATTTTTGCCCTATATGAGAATTACTCCCAAAAATTCAAAATAAAACAATTTTCCTTTATGTGCAATTTTGAGAATTTTCGTGGCATTTTTTGGATAATTATTTGTATTTGTCCATGCATGTTTAAAATACAAAAATATATCGCATTTGCATTTAGGATTTAGTTTTACAATTAGGAGCAATTAAGTTTGTTTTACAAAAATAAAAAAAAGCATAAAAAATAATGTACGTTGCATTTTTAGCATTTAAATTGTGTGATTTTATCGTAATTGCTATTTAATTGTGTGTTAATTGTTATTGAGAGTTAATTTGCACTTTTATAAATTAATTTAGTTCTATAGGATAAGTTAGGATTTTTAGAATTTAGTTTTAGTTTAAGAAAAAAAAATAGAAGAAAAAAAGAAGCAATGGAAATAAGAAGAAAATCAGATTGGGCCACCTTTTTAAATTAAATCAACTAGGCCCAAACCAAATAAGTCGACCTGGTCCGCCCCATAACCCAAACAAACACCCCCCCCTTTTCTTCCATTTTCCATTTTTCATTTTTTTTACCCCAAAAACCCTAAACCACCCGCCCCCCCTCTCTTTCTCCTTCTCCAAGCAGCCCCTCCAAGCTCCCATGGCTGCCTTTCTCTGCTGCTTCATCTTCATCTCCACCATGAATGACCCCGTTGCTTCAAACAAACCCACTGCCATCTCCATAACCCGCAACCCTCACAGTCCGTCGGACCACCCAAGTCGACCCCTCCTCCCCCCCCCCGTCCGCCATTAACGAGCAGCAGTGCTGCTACGTTCCTGCTCGTCGAGCTCCAGTCAGCCACCATGGCTGCTGCTTCGTCTTCAGCTACCCTCTCGTCGTCACTACCCTAGCACTACCATGAACGACCAGTAACCATGGTTGTTGTTTCTTCGTCTTCGGCTTCTTCGTCAAGCTCAACCAGTCCGTCGACCTCCTCGTCGACCACTTTTCAGCGACGTGAGGCAGTCCGTTGAACCCCTTTCTGCTTCACCTTCTTCGTCGTCCAGCTTCATCCATGAACGACCACAAACCAGTGAACTCAATCGTCACTGCGTCAAAAACGAAAATGGGTTGAAAACAGTGATGTTTGTTCAAGTTCGTCGAGGTTCCGTTCGAACCCGGACTTCAAACTAGTAGGTTTCCGTTCTCTTTTCTTTTAGTTTTTCATTAGTGAATTCATCTTCCGCTATTTTTCTTCTTTCTATGATTGTGTTTGTGTTCCGATGGGTTGGTTTGAATTCGAACCCACATCTTTGTTTGTATTAAAGATAATTCGTGTTCATTTTTGTTTGAAGTTCGTTAGTTTTTCATTAGGTGATTTAATGTGAGTGTTTATATGTTGGTTTTTAGTTTTTGATTTAGTATGAATCATTCATCCTGGTTATGATGTTGTTTGATTTAGTTTGAGTTCAACTAATGTTGAGTTTAGTGATTTAAATCTACTTGTTTGTCCTGTTAAGTTTGTTTGTTAATTGGATCGTTGAGTAGGTGAATTGGTTATAGTTGATATGGTTTTGGTACAGATTGAAAGGGATGGGGGTCGAATGATAAATTGTAGTATTTTCAGGGGCAGAATGGTAATTTCAGTAGTTTCAGGGCATTTTCGGGATTTTAAGTAATTGATTAATTTGAGTGTTTTGTCCACTAAGAGCTAATATATTAAAATAACACATAAAATAATACGTAGTGGGGGAAAAGACATGTGGTAGTGGGCAGTAATGCATTATTTAATATAGTGGAGGACAAGACATGTGGTAGTGGGCAATAATGCATTATTTAATATAGTGAGGGACAAGACATGTGTTAGTGGGAATTAATACATTGTTTAATATAGTGGGGGACAAGACATGTGGTAGTGAAAACTAATACATTTGTTTAATATAGTGGGGGACAAGGCATGCAAGTGTGGGGAACAAAACATAATGGTATGAAAAGATTAAAAAGGGATTGATTAAAATATGTTGTACATACCTGTTTTGGGTTATAAATAGGGTCATTTCAAGACCAAGGGGGGGGGGGGATTTTTTCTGAACATTAAGAGAGAGGAAGACATTCTGAAAATCTGGAGAGGGTTTGGACATTTTTCTGAAAATCTTAAGAGAATGCTGGAGATTTTAAAAAGAGAAAACAAAAACAAAGTAGTCTACGAGTTTAGTTTTGGGTTTAATACACGCGTGGTTGAGTCTGTTTATGGTGATGTTGGTTGTTGTTGTTTAGTCTTTTACAAACTTTTGGGGTTGTTCTATTGAGCTTGTTTGGTTTTCTTCAAATTTTCACGGGCCTCGAATCTGGTTTGAATTGCTGCTATTGGGTTGTTGTTGTCTTGCCGTGTTATTACTGTTGCTGACTGCTCTTTCATCTTCTTGTATTGCCACTTCCAGGTACACAGCTATAACCTTGGTCATTTGTAAGCCGAAAACATAAGCATGAATATACATGAAGATTTGAAGCTTTAAGTTTGATCTAGCTTTTCTACTGATTTGTATATTAGGATATCTCATTCATTAATATAATGCAAATGCCTGCGGAATGCATCAACTGGACTGTTGAATCTATTTCTACAAACATGTGAATAATGTTAGTAACTAATATTCTCGAATGTTAGTGATTGATGTTAGCCTAATGTCGGTTTTTTTAAGCATTGACGAATTTCTTCGACAAGTCGTAAAAAGAGTAAAAAAATGGCTTTGTATTACACATAGTCAATTCCAATAGTTCAAGTCAGCTAATAATGTTAATGTAAATTAATCAAAGAATAGTTGGTTTGTTTTGATATTACCGGGTGTCAATCTCGTGTTCTATTCATAATCTCAACTTTAGTGTTATTAACTAATAAAATAAGGAACGAAATAATCTCCCTTTGTACAAGCTCGATTACAATTTCCCATTTGCATTTGTCTTAGACCAATAACTAATAAGTCACATCCTTTTTTTTAAGTATGTAATTAATTTGGAGATTTTATTTTAGAGACAAACTTAATAAAAATGTAGCCACTTTAGGATTGTCCTTTTAAAATAAATGAGATGAGCCTCGCTGGATAAACACATAAATGGCGGGGCCCTCGTTAAATGTATGTATTAAATACTTAGATTCCGGGACGGGCCGTTTAGCAAATTTCACGGCCCTACCCAAAATAATGATACGCTAGTCGCTTTAGGCGCGTATTTAATAATGTTATCTTCTTAAACTCGGGTGCACATTTATGTGACCCAAATCCAAATCTCAACAGAGTTGAAATGTGTCAATAACCACGGGTGCATTGATTGTGACGTGGTTCGATATGCATGTCCATGACGTTGCAAATTACTTTAAAATAATGAATGAGACGAGCCTCGACAAACAAAAATACACAAATTGCGGGGCCCTCAACGGATAGTTATTTTGAATGCTTAGATTTCGAGACAGGTCGCATAGCGAACTTTACGGCTTTTCTCAAAATAATAACGCGTTAGTCTTTAGGCGCGTATTTAATAATGTTATTTTCCTAAAACTCGGGTGCACATTTATGTGACCCAAATCCAAATCTCAACGAAGTTGGAACGTATCAAAAATTGCGGGTACATTTATGTGGCGCAATTCGAGATGCATTCTCACGACGTTGCAATTCTTTGAATAAATAATAACAAAGCGGTAAATATTTAAAATTCGCACATAGGTTCAACATGTATTAAAATCAGATAATCAAGCCGAATATGACAGTTGAGCGACCGTGCTAGAACCACGGAACTCGGGAATGCCTAACACCTTCTCCCGGGTTAACAGAATTCCTTATTTCTGGTGCGCAGACTGTTAAACGGAGTCAATATTTTCCTCGATTCGGGATTCAACCGGTGACTTGGGACACCATAAAGCTCCCAAGTGGCGACTCTGAATCTTTAAATAAAATCCCGTTTCGATTGTCCTTTAATTAGAAAAACTCCCTCTGCGCCCCTTTGCGGCGGGGCGGGCGAAAAGGAGGTGTGACAGTAATAACTTGTAATAAACGATTGGGGACGGCTTGTGAAAAGGGGAGGGAATAAATGTATGCAAAGGGTAGATAACTTGCCTATAGGTTTACTAGTTTCTGCATTCACATAGATATCCTGCCTATAAGTTTATTAATTTCTGCATTTATATCCTGTCTACAGTTTACTTATGAATTTCTGCATTTTGCCTATAAGAGTTTCTTTCTGAATCTATGCACTCACATATAGAAATCATGCCTATAGAATTCTGCATTCGCATATAGACACCGGGACTATAAGAACTTCTGCATTCTCATCTTTAGATAGCATGTCTATAAGAATTTCTGCATAGATACCATGGCTATAGGATGCACATGCATGTAGATAATATGCCTATAGGACCTTTCTGATTCTTGCATACTCCTCTCTCATTAGGCAAACATAATTATAGGCCTTAATAATCAGTGTAAGTAGATATCACGTTCGTAATAAAATACAACATCTAGACAACATGTTTTTGCACCTCTCTATAATAGTGTTTTAAGTTAACAAACACTTAGAAAGCATGCCTATATGGGTTCTAATCAAAATCTGAATCGCCTCACTCGTTTTAAGTTTAATCTGTCAGTAGTAATGCGTTATCAATCGTAGAACTTGTTTTATTCTGTTAAAACTGGCGACCTTTCTGTAATCAGTTTACCTCTTTGTTTCTGAAACCAGTAGATATCATGTCTATAGGTTTCGCCTAACACTTAGGCAAGCATTAGGGTAAAAGTCTTAATTGTATTAATCTTTATTAATTACAACCAGCAGGCAGGTCTAATTCGGACTTCTTATATGAAAATATGTGATAAATCAGCCTGCTTTAACTTCTTAAGTTTTAATCAGACCCTAATCAGTATGTGCAAGACATGCTAAACCATATGCTTTTCTTTGGTTTAAGGAGGTCTATTTGAGCCGTACTTGTTTATGAGCTTTCCCAATGCTTGCTATATATATGTTTTGATTGTCGCCTTAGAATTTTGTCCTTTTAAAACCGTAAAAACCTCATACCCCTTCCCTTTTAGGATTAGTAGTCCCAAATACCTCCGGGACTGATAGGATTGGGGCGGGTAATAGCATGCAATAAGTAAACGAGACCATTCCGCGTTTAATACCTTAACGGGGTGGGAAAGGGTAGATATGGATATGATGACCACGCGATAATGTCACGTGTAGTCCCTCATCAAGGAGTGATTACCGGACATTGCGTGGGGTGATCCATATTATTTATAAACCTAGGACCCCCTTTCATTTGTTTTTTTTCCGTTTCTTTGAAATTTCAAAATGTTTCTCTCAGGCTTCTTTTAATTCTTCCCAACTTTGTTTATTTGTAACCATTATATGAAAACCCCCTCTTACTTGAAGTTTTATTTGCCTACGTATTGTTTGCGCTTAAAGTCACAATAATTGTCTAGCCGGGAACCACACTAGTGGATCCTGAGGGGTGCCTAACACCTTCCCCTTGGGATAATTTCAAGCCCTTACCCAATCTCTGGTTACTCAAAACAAACCCTTTTTAGTGTCCTAATGCACTTTAATCATTAGGTGGCGACCCTCCAATTCAAACCCAATTCCCGAAGGGGAACAAGTTGTCCTCCCAAATGTCCTAAACCCGATTTCACGAGAAAAAATGGGCGCGACAATAGACCTCTCGCGTTCGCGATGGGTCAGGCTTTTTGGCCTTCGCGTTTGCGGATAGGGGCTCGCGTTCGTGAAGCTGTAGCTCCTCGAGCCCTCGCGTTCACGTCCTTAGGGTCGCGTTCGCGTAAGGTGTTCTACCCATTCCCCCTGCCCAGGCACTTGGCCTTCGCGTTCGCATAGCCAGGAACGCCTTCGCGAAGGTCTAGCCCCCCGTTGCCTCGCGTTCGCGACCTGGTCTACGCGTTCGCGTAGAAGGGAATTTCCTTCAGCAAATTTACTCATCGCGTTCGCGAGGGTTCTCCCGCGAACGCGAAAAAGACCATACCAGAACTGGAAACCTGCAACTTTCATAAGTCTAAAACCACTCTGAAACACTCCCGAGCCCTCGGGGCTCCTAACCAAACACATGCACTAACTCAACATCATCGTACAAACCTATCAGTGCGATCAAATCACCTAAATAACCTCAAAATCAAGAATTTTTCCAAATACTTCATCAAGTTTCAAATTTAGGATTTCAAGTCCGAAACACGTCAAACGACGTTCGATTTTAACCAAACTTTACAGAAACATCTTAAATCATATATAAGACATGTACCTGGCGCCGGAACCAAAATACGGGCCCGATACCAACACGTTCTAATCAAATTTCATTTCAATTTTCCTTAACAATTTCAGAAAAACAATTTCCTTTAAAAATTCATTTCTCGGGCTCGGGACCTCGAAATTCGATTTCGGGCATACGTCCAAGTCTCATATTTTCCTACGGACCCTCCGGGGCCGTCAAATCACGGGTCCGGGTCCGTTTACCCAAAATGTTGACCGAAGTCAAATTTATTCATTTTAAACTCAAATTTCATCATTTTTCACAGAATTTCATATTTAAGCTTTCCGGCTACGCGCCCGAATTGTGCGCGCAACTCAAGATGACTCTAAATGAGGTTTTCAAGACCTCGGAAGCACAGAATGCAATTAAAATAGGTGATGACCCTTTGGGTCGTCACATGTAATTATAAATTGATTAGGGGAATTTGTACGAATTGCTCGTGGTGAAGCATTTGGTATTTCGGCACGAGTAATGTGAGTAGTAATCTTACCGTAATTTATGTTTCATAAATTGCTTGATTTATACATGAATTTTAATATGAATATGTTATCGATTATTTTGAAATTGCATGTGGGACAAGTCCTTTACTTGATATGGTTCTGAATAGTTTACTTGAGAGGTTTACAGTTATTTAAAATGTTCTCAGTGTTACTAGACATGTTTTACTGGTATTTGAGATATGATTACCGTTACGGAAATTGGATTACATGATTTGATAAGAATTGAAATGCCATGTACTATTTTGAAAATGCTTTCATGTGAATATTTATTGTTACAAAGAAAGTATAAATGGGAGGAGACTTTGAAGGATCCTGTAGCTAACGGTGGGTTCGTTAGACCTGGTGAACCTTGTATTTACTGATTACCGAGTATAGTTATAGCTCTCTCTAGTGGGAAGGTAGAACTAGCATACAATTACAGTTTTCCCTCGAGTAGGGACCTACAATTATATTTGACTCCTTTTATGAAGGGGTCCACATAACGATACAAATTACATGATCCTTTTCTGGAAACCTTCCAAATACAAAAATTTTCTATGTCACAGTATTTATCGAGTTTATTACTGAATTATTAATTGATTTTGGTTACAGGAAACACATGATGAGACTGATTATTATTACTGTTTTTAAAAGGGCATTTTATTTTGTGATTATTATACAAGCATGTTTTCTGACTTGTCCCCTATTAAAAATGATTGTGGTTAAATGTTATTATTCATTGAGCTAGCGACCTACTCCCTGCTATTATTTTTACAGAGACAGCAGTAGACGCAGGTGGGGATTTCGTTAATTAGAGTACACGAGTTGACAGTTCCTGGTGGGCCCCTCATTTATTCGCATGGGAAAAGATTGTTATTTATTTGTTATAGTTTCTTTCTTGATACTCTTAGAGTCGCTCCATAGTCATTTTTACGAGTGTCATAAGTATTCTTTTATTGATATAGATTTATGACTCGTATTAGACTTTCCTATCGTATAATTGGAGATGAAGTTAGTATAATTGTGTTGGAAATATTTCGTGAATATGGATTATAAATTGTTTGGTCAATATAGGTTGGTTGTGCTGTTGATTCTAAGACAGGTTTATTTTTGGATAGTCCTAAAACAGGGAACACCCTGTCCGATTTTCTGTAAGATACCGATGAGGCTTACTTGGGGGAACTTGCTCCCAGGCGCCGGTCATAATCCTAAATTGGGTTGTAACAAAGTTGGTATCAGAGCCTTAAGTTGTTCTTGTGACTAATGGAGCACACGTCGGTAGTAGAATCTCAATTATGGTTATGTAGTCGGCCATTCCCATAATCATGTTTCTGCGAGGCGTGATAAGATGTGTCTTTCTTTCTTTCTTATTCCTCTGTACGTGTGTGGCAATTAGGGTCAGATAACTGAATCTATCATTACTTATCCTATTCATGTATGGCTCGGACCAATTACCCTATAATAGAATTTGGCTAGAGGTTCAAACTTCAAAGATGTCAAATTTCGCCAATGGGCATGCAGTCATCTCCAAGCAAAGAAATGCTACATAAATAGTATACAAGACCAGTGAAAGGTTCATTGTGCCATATGAGATCTTTCTGGTAAGATGCGTAATAGAGCCCATTTTGGAAATTTATATTATTCCACCACTACAGCGATAGAGGAGTGCTATCACAAAAAGGTACTTACCTCAATGAAAAAGAAAAAAAGAGAGATCTTTATGGATATAATAGATAAACATGAGAAGAATGAGCAAAAAAATAGGGGCTCTAAAGTCCTCATGCACCCATAAGATTATAGGGAACAACAAAATATTCTTAATAAAGTTCCTAAAGTTGAAACTACTAAGTTTATTATTTTTTACAGTTCAAAGAATCCTTAAAGGTTTTAATAAAGTACTTACCATGTTATGAGCTATAGGATATTTCATGAAGAGGCCTATGGAACAGACAACTTTTAGACTAGAGAACATGACGAATACATGAAATGCTATTATACTCTTAGGGATGCCAACAAGAGCAACACAACTAATTTTGGAATAATTTCGCTAAAGTGCTTATGAATCACTTCCTTCTTGACAGTCTGTGACGTGAACTTGCCTGCTAGATCATTTAAGAAATTGATTTAGACGATGAGTATACTTACATATAACACCAAACTTTCTCAGCTGGATACGCAAGTAACATCTTAAGTTTAGAGGCTTGTTGAAAGGTTCGTCAATTGTTTAAACAAGGTAGCAACTGCATATATGAAGATTGAAGATTTAAACTTATTTTATAGTAGTTGCAGTTACCAGAAAGATTGAAAATATGGACATGATAGGCGTGCAAGAACTCACATAATAAGATCGAGATTAGAATATCTTTTAGTATGGATTTTAATATGAGTCGAAGATTTATAAAAATCAAAAATGTTTTGAGATATTAAGCGATCCTTTTCGGGCTGCCACATCTGTGAAAAATTTATAGTAGTTAGACATGTATTTAAAACTTTTAAGATTCAAGTTAAGAGAAGGAAACCCTAGCTAACCAAGTTGTACTTGATATGGTTGACGCTAACGTACATATGAATATGGATTAATTATCTTCTTACCATGCTACCCTGGATTACAAAGGAAAGACTATTAGGTTTGGTGAACTTTAAAAGCTAGTTTTGTCCAAAAAAAGGATTATTGGTTTTAGAGATGAGCAAATTATATATTTTGAAAACTTAACGGCTATAGAAGAAAGGTTGTTTGGATCTCATAGATACGGTAGGGGCACAAGAGAAGAAACACTTAGTTTGAGAAAAAAAAGTATCATAATGAGAGATTCTCTAATGTATTCCTAAGGATTTACTAGGACTACCTCCAATATGAGAAATAGAGACATACAAACTATATCATATAAAACCAACAGAGTCGAGATGACTAAGTGAACGATTGCAAAACCTATTGAATAAGACTTTTATCATACTGAGTGTTTCACCATGGGGAGGACCAATATTGTTGGAAACAAAAGGGGGGGAATAGGTCCGTAAGAATGTAAATCGACTACATACAATTGACTAAGATAACAATATGCAATATATACTCATTGTCTCGTATAGGTGACTTGTTTGATTAGTTACAAGGAGCCTCCAACTTTTAAAAGATTTATCTTTAGTCTGGTTATCATCAGCTTAGAATAAGAATAGAAGATATTTCGATGTGAGCCCCTAGAACTCAGTACAAACATTATGAGTTATTTGTGATGCCTTTCGGACTGGCCAATTCTCTAGCCGCATTCATAGATATAATGAATATGGTGTTCAAGTTGTTTCTGGAAAAAAGTATCATGGTCTTTATTTATGATATCTAGTATATTCTTGTAGCTAGAAAGAACACGAAGATTTACTTGGAAAAAAAACTGTGTTATAGATGCTGCTATAGCTGTCCAACGGGACGGGCAGTCCCGTCCCGTCCCATCCCACTTCAATTTAAATGGGATGGGCCAATGTTAAACGGGACACGGATGGGACGGGACGGCTATTTCGTCCCGTTTGTCCCGTCCCGCCTGGATTTTTTTTTGAAATCTAGTCGTGGGGCAACGACTTAAATTGCAAAAATAGTCGTTGCCAACATTAAAAACGGCCAAAAAATGACCCCCCCACCCCCCAAAAAAAACACCCCCTGCCCCCCTCCCAAACTTTTAATATAACCCCTAAGTTTATTAAATTATACTTTGGCCCTATTTTCTACTATAAATACCCCCCATCCTTCTTTATTTTTTTTCCGACAAAAAATCAATTTTCTCTCTCAAATCTCTGACATTCTAATATTCTATCTATATTATTCTCTCAATTTTGTTACTATCAACTATCAAGTGATAACTTTCAAGTATTTGGGCAAATTTTTGGAGCAACTTTCAAGCTTTAAATTAATTCGTCAAGTATTTGGAGCAATATTTTGGGCAATTTCTTCAAGTTTTAATCACGGTGCACTCGTTCCATCTCCTAATTTTAATATATAATTTTTTCATATTCTTTTAGAGCTTAATTTTTGTGTTTACTTTACGGGTTCTATTTTCGTATTTCATTTATGTGTTTAATTTTTATGTAGCTTTTTAAATTTAATTTCGTATTTAAATTATGGAACCTAAAAATTTATTTGGCATGTTTAAAAAAAGTAGTAAAAAAAAATAGCAAAGGTGAAAGTAGTAGTAATCCTAATCCTAACCCTTCTCCTAGAATTAGAAAACATATAGATGAAATGACTCATGTTGATGAAACTTCATTTTCCCAACCCCCCCGCATTTTATGATATTAATGTCGGAGAACAAATCCAACTTATGCAGCGACCATTAATGAAATGATTTCAAAATTTAAAAAGTATTTTTTCCTTATTCCCGAAGTTTATTTAATTTCTACTCTACTTAACCCATCTTTAAAACTAAGAGGTTCAAAGGGACTTGTTCGTAAAATTTATGAGAATTTAGCAATTCAAGAAAATGGACAACCATCTCTCGAAGACTGCCAAGCTAGCATATATTCTTATGCCAGATCAATGTTTGATAAATATAAATCTATGAAAATAACAGGTTGTTAAACTGGTCCTTCTACTTATAAGTTTAGAGCAGAAGTTTTATGGGAAGATATGGATGATATAACAGGTTTTGATTCCTCTATTGATGATGAACTTGATTCTTATCTTAATCAAGGATTGGAAAGTATTAAAGACGAAGAAGGCAAGGAACAACTTTTGTCATGGTGGAGGGAGTGTGGCAAGGCTTTTCAAACACTTTCAATAATGGCCCAAGATATCCTGGCTATTCAAGCATCATCAATAGCATCAGAGAGTGTTTTTAATGCGGCAAGATTTCAAATTGGAAATCATAGACATGCATTAGCGGAGGACAGTGTAGAGATTTCCGTATAATTCAGAGATGTTCAGAAAGAAGAAATCTTGGTTTTGAAAAATTAACCACTAGGGAAGAAGAAGAATACAATGAGATACTTAGCACTGGGAGCGATGACGGCACGGAGCTCATGGAACATCAATCAACATTGCCAATTCCAGCACAATGTCCGAGAGATATTATTGATAAGTTACAAAGAAGCTATATAGGAACTTACAAATATTAGTATGATAATTTGTAATTGGTTATTAAGAGGCCTAGTTCAAACAGAACCCTTCCTAGAAGGTGGCTGCGTAGATTAGGTGCTCTTTAACAGAATTATATTTGTATTTGAGATTTGAAAGTTCTATTAATAAAATAAAAGGCTCTAAGCGTTGAATTTTTTTAATGAATTGTCTTAGTTACTTAATACTTTGAAATTATATTAAATAAATTATAACTCTATTATAAATTTATAATTACTAGAATATTTCATTACAAGTATTTTTTTTAATATTTTATAATTTTTTACTTAGTTTTCTAATTTTTGTTTTAACATTTAAGTTTATTAAATAAGTCAAAAATCTAGCCGTTGCAAACTTTAAAAATATAGTAATTTTAAAAAAAACTAGACATTTTTAAAAAAAAAACTACACTTAAGGCCCACGAACCCGTCTCGTCCCGTCCCGTTCTGTTTGTTAGCGGGACGGGATGGGCCGACTGTTTTGTCCCGTTTGTTCTGTCTTGCCACCGTCCCGCTTAAATGTCGTCCCGTCCCGTTGGACAACCATAGATGCTGCCGAAAAATTAGCTTTTTACCAAGTTCTTGAAGCGTGAATTTTGGCTAGACTCAGTGGCATTCCTCGGGCATATTGTAACTAAGGATGTGATTATGGTAAATTCTAAGAAGATAGAAATAATTCAAAAGTGACAAAGATCAACTATTCCTATAGAGATATGCAACTACTTGGCTTAGTAGGCTACTACATGCATTTTGTACATGATTTCTCCAAAATAATAGTGTCACTAACCTAACTAATACCACAAAAAAAAAGCTTTGTTGGACAGAGAAATGTGAGCAAAACCTTCAGAAACTCAAAACATGTTTCGCAACTACACTAGCAGTAACCTTACCATCAGGTTCAGGAGGACTCATAATATTCAGTGATGTTGCGAGGGTGGATTAGAATGTGTTCTCGCTTCTCATGCGTATGATCGTGTTATAGCTTATGCTTTGGGATAGTTCAAGAAACACGAGCTAAACTATCTTACTCGTGATTTGGAGTTGGTTGCAGTAATTTTGGCTTTAAAGGAATTACTTATACTGCAAAACTTAAGAGATTTATACTGACCATAAGAGCTTACAGTATTTTTTTAGCACAGGCGTCTAAATCTTCGGCGTTTTGGTAGGTGAAACTACCCAATGACTATGATTGTTCTATTTTGTATCATTATGGAAAGACAAATATGGTGGTTGATGCATTGAGCAGAAGATCTATGGGCAACTTGGCACATATAGTTCTGCCAAAAGGACCTTTGACTAAAATAATGTAGAGGATAAAAGGGGTACATGTATCAAATTTAGTATGGAGAATATAGAGATATTAGTGGCTTGTGTTAAAGCCAAGTTGTAACGACCCGACCGGACGTTTCGAGCTTTTGCACTTTGATCGCCAGTTCTCGGGCATGACTTGTCCCGTATGATGTATTATGACTGATGTAAATCGTTGATTTTGGTTTTCACGGAAATCGGTATGAATTCGAAAGAATAGTCTCAGTTGAAAGCTTTGAATTTGAAAGGTTTGACCAAGAATTGACCTATTTGTATATGAGGTCGGATCGGAATTTTTATGATTTGGTTAGCTTTGTTGGGTGATTTATGACTTAGGAGTGTGATCGGAATTTGTTTTGGAGGTCCGGAGTAGAAATAGGCTTGAATTGGCGAAGTTAGTATTTTGGCGATTTCTGGTTGATAGGTTAGATTTTGATCCGAGGATCAGAATGGAATTCCAAGAGTTGTTGTGTCTTCGTTATGTCATTTGTGATGTATGTGCAAAATTTCAGGTCATTCGGACGTGGTTTGGTTGGGTTTTTTATCGAAAGCGTATTTTAGAAGTTTTTAGAAAACTTATGCTTGAATTCGATGTGAATTAATGGATTTGATGTTGTTTGAAGTGTTTTGATGATTGGAACAAGTTTGAATAAGGTATTGGGTCATGTTCGTGCTTTTGGTTGAGGCCCGGGGTGCCTCGGGGTGATTTCGGATGGTTGGCGGGGAAATTGGAATTTGTGTTGCAGCTTTAGATTTGCTGCTTCTGGTATTTCAGCATCTGCAGATGCGGCACCGCAGATGCGGGTGTATTATTGCAGAAGCAAAAATGGGTCAGGCGAACTGGACCGTAGAAGCGGCTAAAGGGATCGCATCTGCGGAAGCGCAGATGCGGAAGTGGTTCACAGATGCGGCTTAGGCCGGTTTAATGAACTCCGCAGAAGCGGATGTGTTGACCATATATGCGGTACCACAAAAGAGGATTTTGGACCGCAGATGAGGTCATGTCTGGGCAGAATGTATATATGTCTTCCTTCGCGATTTTTGAAGGGTTTAACCATTTTTGCACTCGGAATTGGGAGCTTTGGGCGATTTTGAAGAGAGGAATCAAAGAGACTTCGTTGAGGTAAGGATTTTGGACTTAAAACACATTCATATAGTAGAATTTCATGAATTTAGGGCTATAACTAATGGGTTTAAAGGGTTAAAAATGGAGGATTAGGGCTTGAGTTAAAGAGGCCTTTAATGGAGGATTCGAGGGGACATTTGAACTCCGATTTTGATGTTGTTGATATGTATAAACTCGTGGAAGGATAAGGAACCCGTTGATGTAAAAAATTTTGAGTGTCGAAAAGTGGGCCCGGGGCTCGGGTTTTTGGTAATTTCAGGATTTGTGCCCGTTTTTGATTGTTTTCGCTTGGGCTTGGTTCCCTTAGCATATTGTGATGCATTCGTTCTGATTTTGGATAGATTCGACGCACGTGGAGGCCTATTTGAGGGGCAAAGGCATCGTGAGCTAGAGATTTCGCCGGTTCGAGGTGAGTAATGATTGTAAATGATATCTTGAGGGTTTGAAACCCCGGATTCGCACATCGTAGTGCTATATTAAGGTGAGACACGCACTTGATGATGAGCGTGGGGTCGTTTACTGCAGGGGATTGTGACTTGGTCCATCCTGATTGACGCTTTTACCGCGTATTTAATTGAAACTTATTTGTTATCATCATTATTTGAACTGATTGCCATATTTGGGCTTCGAGTAAACTATTTGAACCCTCCGGGGATTTTTATCACTATTTCCTCACTGTTTTGACCTACTACTTGAACTCAGTCGTATTGTTTTCCACTGTTGTACAACTCAGCCACTTTTACTCGGTTTTGAAACTAAAATGATATATTAAATGATGTTTTGAGGCTGAGAACTACTATTTTTACTAACGCCTGAGGGGCTTATGTGATTTTTGGACTGAGTATGGCCGAGGGCCAGATGTGAGGATACTATGGGATCAGACTGTGCGCCGCAGTAGTGTTATACTAATATTGATATGAGGTCGAGGGTCTAGATTTGATGCCACGAGATGGCTTGATATTGCGCTTGGGCCGTAAGGGGCCCCTCTCGGAGTCTGCACACCCCTAGTGAGCACCGTCGATGAGATATATGGATTGGGCTGCATGCCGCAGCGGTGTTAGTACTGTTCTATGTGTTTACTTTACTTCATCTGTTTGCCATTATCTGTTGTTTGTGCTACTTCATGTGATATCTATCTGATCGCCTAGCATTTATCTGTTAATTGAGTGTTGTGCCCAAGGGGCGGATTTTCGTGCTTATCTGCACTATTTGTTTACACTCATTTGCGTAACAGTTGAAAAAGTCATTTTTAAAAGAGGTTTAAACTGAGCTAAGATGTTTTTCCAAGGATTTCACACTTTCACTGCTTTTATTCAAAGGGTTTTAGACTGCTCTATACAGCATGTTGATGCATTTTTTATGATTTCTTACTACTCAGTTATTATTTACCTTTATTGCTCACTGAGTTGGAGTACTCACTTTATTCCCTGCACCTCGTGTGCAGATGCAAGTATTTGTTCACCCGGTAGCGGGTTTTGAGCCGGTTGAAGGCTAAGTTATCGGAGTTTAGTGAGGTGACTGTCAACATTCGCAGCACCGCATCTCTTCCTTTTGTTTATCAGTCCTATTTTATATGTTTCGTGCCTTGCAATTGTATTTATACTCTAATAGATGCTCGTGACTTGTGACACCCCGGTTTGGGCTATGTCGGGTTGTACTTCCGCTAATTATTATCATTTAATCACATTTAAACTGCTTATGAACTGTTTAACCACTTTAAATAGGATGTATTGGGTTTAGTTGGTTGGCCTTGTCTTCACGAGAGGCGCCATCACGACCAGATCGGGGATTGGATCGTGACAAGTTGGTATCAGAGCCTAGGTTACATAGGTCTCACGAGTCATGAGCAGGTTTGGTAGAGTCTCGCGGATCGGTATAGAGACGTCTGTATTTATCCTCGAGAGGCTGCAGAACCTTTAGGAAAAACTTCACATTCTTGAATTCTTATCGTGCTTCTTTGATTCAGTTTGAAAAGTAACTCTTGAAATTCCTTACACGCGCTCGCATGCGCGCATGAGCGCTCAATATCAGATATGCCTTGATGGCTTGTGATTCCCTGATCGAGGGGCGAGATGTGATCTCTGTGAGTTTGATGTTGGGCCAATCTGGAGAACTTGAGGCCGGATCTTTGCGTATGGCTTGAGCACCGAGGCGCTGATTGTGTGAGCATGTGTGTTGCACTTATATGTTCAGTATTGTCCCTATTAGTGGAAGTGATGGCTGGATAACTGTGTGGTGAGTATGTTAGTACTGCGAAATATATCTATACGACTTGGAAGTAACGAGAAAGGCCGGCTGGAGTATAGAAGAACTATTAGGAGCTTGAATTCCATCTTGATTCGAAGTATAACCCTGAGTTATGGGCGCGTGAAGGATCTTTTCATGTTTTCCAGTTGAGAGTGAAGTAAATTTTATGTTACGATATGAGTTCAGACTCAGGAAGACTAAGCGACTGTGTAATGTGTATAACGGTGGAAGGTATATAGAAATGTTAGATTGAGGCGAAGCAGGTGGGTTATCTCCTACGGAGTGTTCTGAAGTGGTGTGATCCTTATGTAAATGTTAGAAGATCTCATGTGTAAGTGAAAAGTACGTGTTGAAATTTGAAATTTCGGGTCGCTTAAGAAAGTGGGCTTAACTGTTGCGGGGATGAATGCGAGATTTGCAGAAGATTTAAAGTACTAGATGATATGTGTTTTCACAAGCTTACAAAAGGATTTGAGCTTAATCTCACTATGGTATTGTGGCATCAATAGAGTATAAGTGTTATGAGTTATCGAGTGTATTTTGATCTATGGGTCCGAGCCAAGTGGGGGAGTCTGCTGTGAGTAGTTGGTTGCACTATTAGATGTTATGTTGGTTCCAGTTTGAGGCGTATGGGCGAATCAGTTATGGCTTGCGGAAATTGAGACCGAGGATGACTCGAGTAGAGGAAATTTTTTGACAAAGGTTATGTTATGCTTCATAGAGTAAGAAAAATCACGGGATGCCTTAAGTTGTTGTTGGTAAGGAATGCTCAGTGCATAGAGCAGGAAGTCCTGGATGTGCTGGAATGAGGATTTCATTCTGCGGTGTCAGAGTGCTAATGAGGCATGGGTGGTTCTGTTCGTTTGATTAGGCTAATTGCAGTTTGAAGAGAGTGAGTGACTCTCGAGAATGGTTCTAATGTGTTCGAGGTTCTACATGTAACAATTGGGTATCTTAAAGTTGTATATGGGGTTAGAAACTGTGTTTTCATGGGAAGAGGTCAAGACTTGTGATATTTCTATATTGAATATAGGACTCTATGTATCAGTATCAGGAAAGCAAAGGTAACAGATTTAGATTCGCAGGAAGTTCCTCAGAGTAAAGTGTTCTGGAATGTGGTGTTTCTAGGAGTAATTGAGTGAGTATTCAGCGGCTTATAGGTCTTAGACAGTGTGGTCTTGTGCTTGGGTCTCGTGTGGTGAGCCTGGGTTGAGGAATTATGGTACTACAGCAAGAGAGAATATCAAGTTGAAAATGAATCAGAAGGAAATTTAGATAGATGGAATAGTTTGATAGTAGACCGAATCAGTATGGTAAGGATATGATTAATTCCTTGTGTGTGTTCGAGGTAATGAGTTCTTTCAGGTATTTTGCGGCAATGCTCTTAAGTTTTGATGGCTTGCTTAGCTTGATCGAGTTAGAAGGATTCAGTCCTGACATGTCTGATTTGTGCAAAGGGAACTCGGAGAGTTCTTGATGGTTTTTACCACGGTTTGGAGATGTATATTTTCTATGGGCATGCAGAGCATGGGATGTATAGTGATTCTTCTTCTAGATTGGGACCAATGGAAAGTTCTTGACCAATTAAGTACGTAGATATTTGTGGCTCGGAAGGAAGATAAAGTTCTCATGTTATCCTGAGATGGTATGGTATATGCGGTAGGTTGTGGAGGATTGACAATTGCGTGTGGAAGGTTACAGTTCAGTTCTGAACGAAAAGTCATGAATCCTTAGGCAGCACGGGCAGTTTCAGATGATTAAGGAAGTGGTAATGCTAATTGGGATGATCTAACGAGGGTATATGTTTCAAAAAAGACAATGTAATTAAGTTGATGGTACTTCGGTAGTATTGCAGCACTTTCTTGTTAGATCGACTAGTGATATTCGAGTTTGCTTGGTGGCACAGGGAAATTTTGGAGTATCTATTGTGGAATGATTGGGTATTTGAGGCGTAGCATGTATTCGGACGGCGAAATTGGGATCGGATATGGTGATTCATCGGTCGTGTGGATTTGGAGATGGAAGTTCTCATATTCAGGCTATGTTGTGGTTGTGGATCGTGTGTATCGGCACTGTTTAGTGACTATCGGGATTTGGAGGCTCGAGTAGATTTTTCTTTGTTGGTATGTTAAATGTTGGATGTGATGTTGGAGTTCAGACTGGTCGTCTTAGTGTTGGGTTATTCTGGACTATCACGCTATGGGCTATGCCGGAAATGCCACGGGTTGAGTGGCGAGGTGCGACGGATTATGTTCTAGTAGAGTGGTTTATATTTCAAAGACCTAGCGAACGGCTGGGAAGGACCGCCTTTCTTAATTGAGCCTTCGTGATGGATGTCAGTGCAGAGGATTCTACCACTGATTCAGTTCTGGTGTTGAGGAACTCTCCGGATGTGTTCCTTGTGGCCGAGCATGTCGCCGGGCATAGTTGTTGATTTTGGTATTGATTTGGCACTGGGCACCGTATCGTATGGCTCCGGCAGGAGTTATAGTAGTGGAAGGAGAAGCTTCGGGCTTCTTTGATAAGGAGTTCGTTGGCAGGCCAATGTGGATGCGTGTTCTAGCTGAGTCGGCTTAGTTGGCCCCAAGCTATATTGTTGAGGGACAGGTTTATTCGACCGTTATTGAGCTTACTTGTGATCTGGGAGATCTATAAGTTGCCTTTCTGTGTTGCAAGACATTATGATTTGTTAGTCATGGGCACATATGGTGCGGTACTATTGGGATTCATAGTGGAAGTCGAGCGGGAAAAGTAATTGGGTGTTGCTCAGTGGATGGCGTATCAGTTACGTCGTATCGGGTCTGCGTGGTATGTGTTCCTTGTTTCACCGTGGGTGTAGTGATTTGCTTTGGTTCCAGGCGTCAAATTGTGCGCGGTTGTCAATTTCGAGCATAGTGACTTGAGGTGTTTCATGTGGAACAGTGTTTGGATAGAATCGCGCATTTTTGCAGCAAAGCTAGGTGGAGATATGACCTTGCGGGTTAGATTCAGGTGTTCTATTTCTATGATGTGAGACGGGTCCTCAGTCTTGTGTTATGGTGGTACGGGTGAGCTTGAGGTATAGCTCCTTCATTGAGTCATTTTCATGATTGAGTATGTTAGGACTGTTGCTTATTGGCGCGCGTATTATGCCAGTTGTGGCTTAGGCCTCTATTGATGCGTCATGTCACCAGAGTGATGTGTTGGATTAGAGGAGATCGTTGGGATCATTAATGAATACGAACGGATTCGATTTCAACATGTTGGGAGGATAATGTCGAGGTTCGGCTCGGAAATTTGCTATGGTATTTGCCAAAGGAGAAGTGGCTACATGAATAGTCGATCTCAGAAATGGTTATGGTTCAGTGCGTATTTCATTTATCATTGGCAGTATATGAAAGTGTTGGAATGAGACTTTAGTTGATAAGAGGTTTTCTACCAGTATTCGGTTGTTGTGGGCAGCTGCGGTGAATAGAAGTTATCGCTACGAGTGTTTGAGTTATGTGGTATATTATGGGATTTCTCCCGAGGTTGCAGGCATGGGTTATTACAGCTGGTTCGGGTCTATTCAGAGTATAGATGTGAGGTTTTGATCGTATTGATGGTTTCGGAAGTGGAAATGTGGTTCTATGGCTTATGGGCCAGATTGGATTATGCTATTTCAGTTGCAATATGTTATCGAACCTATATGAGATAGGGTGACCTGGGATCACCCCCAGGTATATGCATGGTAAATTTATTCAGCTACGGGTTGGCTTTTAGAACAACTCAGGGTACGTTCGAGGATGAACGTGTATTTAAGTGGGGGAGGATGTAATGACCTGATCGGTCATTTCGAGGTTTTGCATTTTGATCGCCAGTTCTCAGGCATGACTTGCCCCGTATGATGTATTATGACTGATGTAAATCATTGATTTTGGTTTTCACGGAAATCGGTATCAATTCGAAAGAACAGTCTTAGTTGAAAGCTTTGAATTTGAAAGGTTTGACCAAGAGTTAACCTATTTGTATATGAGCTCGGATCAGAATTTTTATGATTTGGTTAGCTTTGTTGGGTGATTTATGACTTAGGAGTGTGATCGGAATTGGTTTTGGAAGTCCGGAGTAGAAATAGGCTTGAATTGGCGAAGTTAGTATTTTGGCGATTTCTGGTTGATAGGTGAGATTTTGATCCGAGGGTCAGAATGGAATTCCAAGAATTGCTATAGCTTCGTTATGTCATTTGTGATGTATGTGCAAAATTTCATGTCATTCGAACGTGGTTTGGTTGGGTTTTTGATCGAAAGCGTATTTCAGAAGTTTTTAGAAAACTTAGGCTTGAATTCGATGTGAATTGATGGATTTGATGATGTTTGAAGTGTTTTGATGATTGAAACAAGTTTGAATAAGGTATTGGGTCATGTTCATGCTTTTGGTTGAGGCCCCGGGGGGCCTCGGGGTGATTTCGGATGGTTGGCGGGGAAATTGGAATTTGTGTTGCAGCTTTAGATTTGTTGCTTCTGGTATTTCCGCATCTGCGGTTTGTGGACCGCAGATGCGGGTGTATCATTGCAGAAGCGAAAATGGGTCAGGCGAGCTGGACCGCAGAAACGGCTAAAGGGATCACATCTGCGGAAGCGCAGATGCGGAAGTGTTTCGCAGATGCGGCTTAGGCCGGTTTAATGAGCTCCGTAGAAACGGATGTGTTGACCGCATATGTGGTACCGCAAAAGCGGATTTTGGACCGCAGATGCGGTCATGTCTGGGCAGAATGTATATATGTCTTCCTTCGCGATTTTTGAAGGGTTTAACCATTTTTGCACTCGGAATTGGGAGCTTTAGGCGATTTTGAAGAGAGGAATCAAAGAGACTTCGTTGAGGTAAGGATTTTGGACTTAAAACACATTCATATAGTAGAATTTCATAAATTTAGGGCTGTAACTAATGGGTTTAAAGGGTTAAAAATGGAGGATTAGAGCTTGAGTATAAGAGGCCTTTAATGGAGGATTTGAGGGGTCATTTGAACTCCGATTTTGATGTTGTTGATATGTATAAACTCGTGGAAGGATAAGGAACCCGTTGATGTAAAAATTTCTGAGTTTCAAGAAGTGGACCCGGGGCTCGGGTTTTTGGTAATTTCGGGATTTTGTGCCCATTATTGATTGTTTTCACTTGGGCTTGGTTCCCTTAGCATATTGTGATGCATTCGTTCTGATTTTGGATAGATTCGACGCGCGTGGAGGCCAATTTGAGGGGCAAAGGCGTCGTGAGCTAGAGATTTCGCCGGTTCGAGGTGATTAATGACTGTAAATGATATCTTGAGGGTTTGAAACCCCAGATTCGCACATCGTAGTGCTATATTAAGGTGAGACACGCGCTTGATGATGAGCGTGGGGTCATTTACTGTAGGGGATTGTGACTTGGTCCATCCCGATTGACGCTTTTACCGCGTATTTGATTGAAACTTATTTGTTATCATCATTATTTGGACTGATTGCCATATTTGGGCTACGAGCCAACTATTTGAACCCTCCGGGGATTTTTATCACTATTTCCTCACTGTTTTGACCTACTACTTGAACTCAGTCGTATTATTTTCCACTGTTGTACAACTCAGCCACTTTTACTCGATTTTGAACTAAAATGATATAGTAAATGATGTTTTGAGGCTGAGAACTACTATTTTCACTAATGCCTGAGGGGTTTATGTGATTTCTGGACTGAGTATAGCCGAGGGCCAGATGTGAGGATACTATGGTATCGGACTGCGCGCCGCAGCAGTGTTATACTGATATTGATATGAGGCCGAGGGCCTAGATTTGATGCCACGAGATGGCTTGATATTGCGCTTGGGCCGTAAGGGGCCCCTCCCGGAGTCTGCACACCCCCAGTGAGCATCGTCGACGAGATATATGGATCGGGCTGCACGTCGCAGTGATATATGGATCGGGCTGCACGCCGCAGCGGTGTTGGTACTGTTCTATATGTTTACTTTACTTCATCTGTCTGCCATTATCTGTTGTTTGTGCTACTTCAAGTGATATCTATCTGATCGCCTAGCATTTATCTGTTAATTGAGTGTTGTTCCCGAGGGGCGGATTTTCGTGCTTATCTGCACTATTTGTTTGCATTCATTTGCGTAACAGTTGAAAAAGTCATTTTTAAAAGAGGTTTAAACTGAGCTAAGATGCTTTTCCAAGGATTTCACACTTTCACTGCTTTTATTCAAAGGGTTTTAGACTTCTCTATACAACATGTTGATGCATTTTTTGTGATTTCTTACTGCTCAGTTATTATTTACCTTTATTACTCACTGAGTTGGAGTACTCACTTTACTCCCTGCACCTCGTGTGCAGATGCAAGTATTTGTTCACCCGGTAGCGGGTTTTGAGCTGGTCGGAGGCTAAGTTATCGGAGTTTAGTGAGGTGACTGCCAGCATTCGCAGCACCACATCTCTTTCTTTTGTTTATAAGTCCTATTTTATATGTTTCAGGCCTTGCAGTTGTATTTATACTCTAATAGATGCTCGTGACTTGTGACACCCTGGGCTATGTCGGGTTGTACTTCCGCTAATTATTATCATTTAATCACATTTAAACTACTTATGAACTGTTTAACCGCTTTAAATAGGATGTATTGGGTTTAGTTGGCTGGCCTTGTCTTCATGAGAGGCGCCATCACGACCGGATCGGGGATTGGGTCGTGACACAAGTTTTCACTAGTAGAGCACATAAAGGCCATCAATATGGACCGTTTTGTACTTCAGGAACAAGCATAAAGGGATATTGATCACTTTTGTCTTAATTTTAATTTTTAAAAAAAAAAAATCAAGTGTCTTGGAATCAGATGTTCAAACAGTCTTTCTTGCTATTGAAATCTAAATAAAAAAATTATTTATGGAAATAAATTGCGTCGAATAGGATTTGAACCTATACCAAAGGTATGAAGATAAGTGATTATGTAAATAGATGAGGTCTTAGCTAGTAAAAGCAAGGATATGATTATTGATATTGATGGTATTCTTCAATTAGGTAACCGCTTATGTGTACCAGATATAGATGGGTTAAGACGAGTTATTCTTGAAGAGCTTACAACTCTAGATACACTGTACATTCGGGGTCTAATAAGATGTACCGTGAGTAGAAGAAAATTATAATTGTGAGAAAAGAAAGAAGAAAGATTTCTTTAACTTATTTATGACTATTTGACTTGTTAGCATGTCAAGGTAAGCATTTGCGATTTGCAGGACCACTATAACAACTCAAGATTTCTAAGTGAAGATTATAAAATTATAGTAAATTTTATGATAGAACTACCTCAAATGATTAAAGGTTATGTTATATTTGGAAAATTATAAATTTGTTACATAGTAGGCACATTCGCTAGTCAAAACTTTTTGCAATGAGGTGAAATATGCACATATATACATGAATGGAAAATTATTCGACTCCATGAGGTTCTATTGTCCACCATTCTGATAGAGAATCACAATTTATTGCACGTTTTTGAATATCTTTCCAACAAACATACGAGTAGATCTTAGTACTAGTTTTATCACACGCAAACACAAAGTCCAAATATACTATACAGATCTTGGTGGATATGTTGAGAGATTTCATTCTTGAGTTCGGAGGTTGTTGGGATGCCTATCTATCTTTAGCTAGATTTCCCTACTGTAACGACCTGACTGGTCGTTTTGCCTTTTAGAACCATGATCCCTTAAAATAAAACTTCCCGCACTTGATTTAGCTAATTTACGACTTGCGGGGATGGTTGGTTCGGGATTTGGAAGAGTTTGGAGTGAAATATACCCATTTGTTTCCTTAGGATTTTCTTAAAAGCTAAGTTTGACTTTGGATAACATTTTAAGCAAATGGACCCGGATTCATGATTTGACGGTCCCGGAGGGTCCGTAGGAAAATATGGGACCTGGGCGTATGCCCGAAATCGAATTCTGAGGTCCCTAGCCCGAGTAACGAATTTTTATTAGAAATTGTTAATCTGAAGTTTTAAGGATTTAAAGAAACTAATTAATGATTGATCACATGGGTATCGGGCTCGTATGTTGATTTCGAAGCCCGGTATATGTCCGAAATAACATTTAAGACTTGACCGCAAAATTTGGTGCCAATCAGAGTAATTTAAGGGCGATTTGGCCCGTTAGAGGAAAATTAAGAACTTGAAGTTCATAAGTTTGATTCAATTAGTTTTAGGGGGTGATTCTTAGATTTAGCGTTATTTCGGGCATTTTGAAGGTTCGAGTAGGTCCATTTCGTGATTTCAGACTTGTCGGTATGTTCGGGCAGGGCCTGGGAGCCCCGAGCGTCAATCGAACGAGGCTCGAGTGAAGTTGAAATTTTTGAGAAGTGCTGAAGCTGTTGCTTCTATCATAACCGCACCTGCGGTTTGTGGACCGCAGGTGCGAGACCGCAGATGCGGTCCATCTATCACAGATGCGGCCCAGGGAAGGCCAGGCCAAACTGCAGAAGCGGCTTTAAGACCGCAGAAGCGGTTCCAGCCCTTTAGGCCCCTTTTCGCAGATGCGGTCCCCTGACCGCTGATGCGGAAATCGCTGAAGCAGTGAGCTTCATTTAATACGGTTCTAAGTCAATTTTTACCACTTTTCACTTCTCCATTGGCGATTTTGGGAGCTTTTGAGAAGAGACTTCCACCTAGCATCTTGAGGTAAGTCTATCCCACTAATTCTTAGTTTAATACTTGTGTTTTAGGTAGAATAAACAGTAGAATTTAGGTAAATCAAGGGGTTAGAGCAAAATCTAGGGTTTTTAATAAAAGTTAAATTTAACCACTAAATTTGTTATGGAATGAATTAGAAATTATATATTATTGATCCTTAGGTTATAGAGAACAACTTCCTTCGAAAGATTTCAGAATTCGGGCACGTGGGCCCGAGGTAGGATTTTAGGAAACTTGTGTTAAAGGTTGGGAAATTGCTTAAATAGTTAGAATTCGATCTTGTGAGTTTATATTGACTAGTTCCTACCTCATTTAACTAGTTTGGGATCGTTCGACTCCGAATTGAGGGCTTGGACTCGTTCTTGATATTGGAAGTGCACTGTGGAGCGAGGTGAGTCTTCTTTCTAACCTTGTAAGAGGGAATTGTCCCCATAGGTATAATAATTGAATTAATTGTTATTATATGCGGGGGCTACGTACGCACTAGGTGACGAGAGTCCGTGCGTAGCTACTACTATGTTAAGTACGGGTAATCTAGGGCCCTGCTCTACGTGATATTCTTGTAACTTGATGATAAATTCGGATGCGTATAAATCATATTGATTAAGGTAAATTCGGATGCGTATAAATCATAGTGAGGAACCTTATCTTGCTTGATCTTTTAAAAGAGAACTTGAATATCCCTGTGAATAACTACTCCCTAGATATACATTATTGTCTGCTTGTTGATGAGTTTATTTATATTTGACCACGTCGCACGTGTGATTCGCGAGCGGGGTAATAGATGCATCTATGGTTCGAGCCGTTCGACCCTCAGCAGTGCACAATTTACTTTTATGTTGGATCGGTCCATACGTCCCTCGGTGTTACTTGCGCATGCTTTACTTAGTATTTCTCTGTGGACTGAACTTCATGTATGCCTTGAAACGTAAATGGATACCCATGATATTATTTGGAAGAAGAACTGTTATTCCCTTCCATACAATGTTATTAAATTGTACTATCCATGCTTATTATAAATTCTTTTCTCATATTACTTGACCATAGTAAGTATCAAGTCGACCTCTCGTCTCTACTTCTTCGAGATTAGACGGGATACTTACTAGGTATATATTATTTATATAATCATACTACATTTTTATACTTAATTGTATAGGATCTGAGGCAGGTGTATCTGGCTATCAGTCTGGTGAGCATCACTGAGCGGATTTCGAGACTTCTAAGGTGAGATGCTTCCCTTCCCATGTCGTTCAGCAGCCTGAAGGAGTCTCTCTTCTGTATTTTTGTTGTCTATTCTGTTTCGGACAGTAGTATAGTGTGATTCTTTTGTATATTCTACTAGTTGCCCATAGCTTGTGACACCAGGTATTGGCACACACATTAGTAGAACATATTATTTTTGGGGTTGTATGATTATTTTCGGCTTTACCGATCATTTCTGATTTTATTACAACTTAAGGAATCATTGAAACTATTTTTGGATAAAAGTAAATGGGAGCTTATTTAGTATTTTCCGTGTTGGCTTGCCCGGCAATGGTGTTGGGGGTCATCATGACCTATTATGGAAATGGGTCATGACACCTACCATAATAACTTCCAGTCCAGCATTCAGATGACACCATACGAGGCATTGTATGGTAAGAGATGTTGTTCTCCTAACGATGGTTTGAAGCTGGTGAGACTAACTTATGGGGACCTGGCTAGTACAAGAAGCTATTGACAAGGTTGAATTGATCAGGCAAAAAAAATTGCTCACAACTAAAAGCAGACAAAAATTTTAGCTGGTAAAAAGAAAAAGGACTTGGAATTTTTAGTTGGGGATCGAGTATTACCATGTATCTCTCCCATGAAAGGTGTAGTGTGATCCGAAAAAAAAGGGAAATTAAGTCTTAGATTTTATAAGACCGTACGAGATAGTTGAACGAGTGGGCGTTGTGGCTTATCGTTTGGCACTTCCTCTTGAATTGTCTTTTATTCATCCAGTGTTTCACATAAGGAAATGTATATTAGACTCATCTCAGGTGCTTGAACTACCTACTATACCAATTGATGAGAAGTTGTCTTACAAGGAGGAGCTGATGGCTATTGTTGACAGGCAAGTAAGGAAGCTACAGTCAAAAGAAATTGTGTTCGTTAAAGTCTTATGGAGAAATCATATTGTTGAAGAAGCTACATGGGAAATAGAAGATGTTATGCGAGTCAAGTATCCTCATTTATTTCAGTCTATAGATACGTACCTGAGCTAAATTCGGAGGAATTTCATAAGGTGGAGAGAATGTAATACTCGTTACAAAAAAGAGGGTAATTAAGTAATTTACCAACAAGAACTAAAAAATAAAAAAAATTACAAAATAAGATGAAATAGGGCAAAGCCCTACGCTAGCTAACAGAAACAAAAAGGAAAAAGGCCGAAGCCCCTTTCTCTAGCCAAAAAATCAAATTTTGTTGTGTAAAACCAAGCCAGAAGTAAAATGGGATTTTGACGGGTCAAGGGTTAAGGCAAAAATCAAAAAAAATACAGAAGGTGAGTTGGAAAAAAAGTTTGGTGCCGCAAAAGAAGCCACTTCCACTCATTATTTGTTCAAATCTTCAGGTACTGTATTCCACAAATTTAAGAATATATTTTATTGATTAGAGTTAAATAAGGAGATTGGAAAAAGTCAATGAAACAAAGAAAGATATGTATAAATTTTTGTTAATCTTTTGCAATATGTTGAGGAATCTTAAGCACGAATTGTGTCTTATGGGTATTGCTTGAGCTTCTCCTTCTGATAGATTTTAATTTCGATTGTCATGATTGGAAAATTCTACAGAGTTAGAAATTACACTAGTTCATTCACATAATTGGGAATTTTCTTCCTAAAGGATCAATAGAACTTTATGAAATTGGATTAATAAAATATATGAATATGTTGGAGTTGATAGATTAGTAATTACTCATAGGTGGGTAAATATAATTCGGCGAATTAAGAGTCAAATATGAAACTTCGAGGGTTGGGTATTCTAAATTAGTTATGAATTAGCCTAAACAAGGAAATTAACATGAGATCGATATTATGTAATTATAAATTGATTGGAGGAATTTGTACGAATTGCTCGAGGTGAAGCATTTGGTATTTCGGCACGAGTACTGTGAGTAGTAATCTTACCGCAATTTGTGTTTTCATAACTTGCATGATTAATACATGATTTTTAATATGAATATGTTGCCGATTATTTTGAAATTGCATGTGGGACAAGTCCTTTACTTGATATGGTACTGAATAGTTTACTTGAGAGGTTTACAGTTATTTAAAATGTTCTCTGTGTTACTAGACATGTTTTACTGGTATTTGAGATATCATTATCGTTACCGAAATCGGAGTACATGATTTGATAAGAATTGAAATGCCCTATACTATTTTGAAAATGCTTTCATGTTATTTAGTGTTACAAAGAAAGTATAAATGGGAGGAGACTTTGAAGGATCCCGTAACTAACGACGGGTTCGTTAGACCTGGTGCACCTTGTATTTATCGATTACCGAGTATAGTTATAGCCCTCTCTAGTGGGAAGGTAGAACTAGCATACAGTTACAGTTTTCCCTCGAGTAGGGACCTACAGTTATATTTGACTCCTTTTATGAATAGATCCACATAACGATACAGATTACATGATCTTTTTCTGGAAACCTTCCAAATATAAAGATTTGCTATAACTCGGTATTTATCGAGTCTATTACTGAATTGTTAATTGATTTTGTTACATGAAACACATGATGAGACTGATTATTATAACTATTTTAAAAAGGACATTTTATTTTGTGATTATTATACTGTCACACCTCCTTTTTCCTACACCCCAGAAGGGTATAACGGAGTTTTTTCCAATTAAAGTGACAAATCGAAACAGGATTTATTTATTTAAAGATTCAGAGTCGCCACTTGGGATAATTTATGGTGTCCCAAGACACCGGTTCAAATACTGAATCGAGAAAAAGATTGACTCTGTCTTACAGTCCGCGAACACAGAAATCCGGATAAGGAATTCTGTTAACCCGGGAGAAGGTGTTAGGCATCCCCGAGTTCCGTGGTTCTAGCACGGTCGCTCAACTGTTATTATTGGCCTAATTATCTGACTTTAAAACACTTTTGATCCTATGTGCATTTTATCTTTAAAATCGCTTTTAATTATTTTAAGGAAGATTTCAACGTCATCTGAAACATGTCTTTGGACCACGCCACATGAAATGCACCTGTAGTCCGAGACACATTTTATTTAACGTTGTTGAGATTTGGATTTGGGTCACATGAAATGTACACCCGAGTTTAAGGAGGTTAATTTAAATTACGCGCCTAAAGCAACTACGCACTTTCAAGTTAATAACAAAGTTTGCGAGGGCCATGGAAAGTTCAATTGATGGCACACCCCAATTTTAAAAGAGTTACTATTAATTAAATGAGGGCTATGAGTTGTTTCATGAAAATGGTACACCTCAAATTTTCTATAAAAAGCTAGCTAGTTTTATGAGGGCTATGGGCTTAGGGGTTTTATTTGGCATGGCACGCCTCAATTTATTTCAAAGGGTTTTATTATTCGAAGTTGTTATGATCGGGTTACATGAAATGCACCACCGAATCATTTAGCAAGAAATAAAACTACGCAAATCGGAAAGGTAACGAGCATGGTAAAGTGAATCAAAGCTTTCAGAAGTCATTTAAATCCCTTTTAACTATCCATGTTAATTCCTCAAATAATCAAATACCGAGTGTCTAACACATTATTCAATTCCTTAACGTTATCTCCCATATGCCAATTACTTCACAAAATAAATCACTAAAGTGACGAAACATGTTCGTTCCAGTGGACTAGACTTTTGAAAACCATATATCAAAATCAAATGACTCATTTTGAATATTGGCAACGCGAGACAGTGCCTTGAATCCGTCGAAACTAAAGTCTAAAGTCCAACGTTAAAGGATCACACAATTGAAACAAGAGAATGAAAACTGCATTTATCCCCAACCACAAGCCCCAAAACTGACTTGTCTCGAGCAAAACGGATTTTTTTATATTCAGCGTGACAATTATTCTAACCCAACTAATAAGGACAATATTTCGACACTACGAAAGATTAAAAATCAGATTTGGCTCAAATAGTGTAAAATTGTTCAAAGCATCTAACAGTAGGACAAATTTTCAAACAATAAGAATTCCACCATATTTATCTCCTCTTTTACTAATATAACTCTAAGAAGGCTAAAGAAAATTCAAACATGAGCTTCAAAATTAAACGAGGAAATCTGAACACTATTTTTGTCATGGAACGAAGCCAAACCGAATTCAAAGTTCATTCATCTAATTTAGCCAAGATTCAAACCATATTATTACCAAAACCAAAGCATAAAATAAAGGGGATAAGATTGAACTTGAGAATTCAAGTTTCCTTTTGATAATAAAAATGAAGTCGGCTACAGGGCTTTGAACCTTAAATCCGAATGAGGAGGAACAACAACACAAACTGCAACCTCGATCGAAACCTAAGTCAACAACAAAAATTCGAACAACCACTCGGCTTTACTCCATTTTGAACAAAAATCCAAAAGAAGAAAACTGATTTTTCTTGTATCTTTGACTTTGAAGTAAAATTGAAACTAGACGAAATTGATTTTTCTTCACTTTTCTTGTCCAAAGACCTACAAATTTCTGTCCGATTTTATCTCTTCTTTTTCACTTTTTTTTTTTGTTTTTCCTTCCATTTCGTCCCTTCTCTTTAATGTGTGTGTGTGGGACTGTTATTCTTCAGTGACTAAATCACTATTGGAATTTTTGAGGAAAGTGGGGGTTGATGCTTAGAGGATTTTAGAGATATAGGAGCCGATTGTCTTTCTTCTAAAAATAAACATGGAGATTCTTGTTTGGGATCTATGGTCGTAGATTGGTGGATATTTGTTAAGAAAAAGTCATGGTCATGGTTGCTTTCTTTAGAGAAGAAGCAGATGATTCCATTTTTTCTAAAAACGGCCGAATTTTTTTCCCCCGGGGTGTTTAGGGATTGGGTAATATTATATAAGTGTATGAATTAGGTTAGGGGTATGGGCCTAGGAATTATGGACTAGATCCAAAATTAGGCCTAAAGACGGGTTGCTCGAGCCCAAGTTTTATTCTTTCCCCGCGAACGAGATTAAAAACGCAACTTTATTTATTAATTAATCCTACTTAAGTAAAATAAACTATTAAAATAAGACAGACCGTTAAAATAAACTATTTTTTTTTTGGTATTTTTCAAGATTAAAAATTACTACAGTACATTAATGTAACTATTTTTTTGTAATTTTCATTTTCTTGTAATCAAATAAAGTAAAAGAATCAAAATTAATTAAAATAGATATATTAGCCCTAAATTAAATATTTACGTGCTAAAATATGAAAAATCTTGGGGAGGGTCAAAAATCACATGTCTACAGTTGCCCCTCTTTGACTGGAAACGCGAAGAGTTTTCAGACAAAGAACAACTTTACAGGTTTTTTGACCCGATCCTTATTTGGAGAGACTAAAACTAAGAGAAAAGGGGAATGTGACCGAGCCCTGGTATCTGAGTTGCCTACATATCTTTGGCTATAAAGGAATCAGGCCACGTGTAGTTCAGAAGTGAGTGAGATGATGGAGTACTGAGGTTGAGAGCCGAGTGAGGTGCCGTCGATGTTCCGGTCCGCTGTCCCGTTATTACATCAAAATCAAAAATGAAAAAGGCTAACTAAGCCTATCAGCTACGAGTTACAAGATTCCTATCTATGAGTCTTCTGAAGCTTGATCCTGAGTCTTGGTTGGTTCTTCATACGGACCCTGATCTGAATCTTGATGCTTGTTAGCTGCAGGTGCTGGTTCTTTCCTTTTCAACTTTTCGGATCAAAACCGGACACACCATGCTTGTGACCTCAGTCATGTCTTGAGCATCTCACATCTTTCATCAACTTCTGCATTTTGAGTTCACTTCTTGCCTTTCTTTTTGTTTGTTTTTTCTAGATTGTGACTAACTTCTGTTGATCATCTCAGACTGCTGACTCGCATTCTTGACATGAGCTTCTTTTGTTGCTGACTTGAATTGCATTCTGAGGTGAATTCCCTTGTTCTCTGGGTGGGCGCCTGATTGCTGAACTTGAACCGTCTTCTCTTGTTACTTGAAACTATTTTCCCTTACACCTTGAACAATTTTCCCTTAGAAACTTGAACTGTATCCCTTTGAAACTGTTTTCCCTTGAAAGTTGAGTTGTCTTCCTTCGAAACTGCTTTCCCTTGAAACTTGAGTTGTCTTCCCTTGTTCTCCAGGTGGGCGCCTGATTGCTGAACTTGACCTGTCTTCCTTTGAAACTTGAATCATTTTCCCTTAAAACTTGAACTATCTTCCCTTGTTCTCCAGGTGGGCGCCTGATTGCTGAACTTTAACTGTATTCCCGTGCTCTCCAGGTGGGCGCCTGATTAGCAAAACTTTAACTGTATTCCCGTGCTCTCCAGGTGGGCGCCTGATTGCCAAAACTTTAAATGTATTCCCGTGCTCTCCAGGTGGGCGCCTGATTGCCGAACTTGAACTGTATTCCCGTGCTCTCCAGGTAGGTGCCTAATTGCTGAACTTTAACTGTATTCTCGTGCTCTCCAGGTGGGCGCCTGATTTCAACAAAATAGACAAAACAAAGAAAATTTTCTGCCCCAGTTTGGTAGCTGGGCACATATGTGAGTGTTTATCGAATATTTTAAGAATTTGAAAGCTAGATCCCATTATCCAGGAGGGTCCTGACAACTCCTAGTTAAATGACAGTTTTTTAAAAGTTGAATTATGTTTTCTAAATGTATGACTTCCGCTAAATCTTGTTATCTAAGAAGTTCTTAAAGCTACATCCCATTATCCAGGAGGGTCCTGAAAGTCAAAAATCAAGTATTATCCTAAAGTCAAAAATCAAGTATTTACGGCTGAATTACACTACCCTACAACAGAGCTTATGCTAAATCTTGTTATCTAATGGAAGTCTTAAATCTAAGTCTCATTATCCAGGAGGGTCCTAAAAACTCCTAATTGAATCCTATCTCAAACATGTCAACTTATATTCCTTCGGGGTACATTTATGCTAGAGTTTGCTACTCATGATTGTTTTGAATTTTAACCTAGGTCCCATTTTCCAGAAGGGTCCTGATTTCGAGATAACTAATGATTGATAACTCAAGAAACTAAAATTGACCCCTTCTTTTTTTTCAAATCCAGACTTTTTTTTTCAAATTATCCTAGGAGAAAATTCGTCACACTAGGTTTTTTATCTTAGGAGAGAGATTCATCAGACTAACATTTCTATCCTAGGAGAAAATTCATCAGACTAGGTTTCTTTTTTTTGGTATCTTAGGAGAAAGATTCATCAGACTAAGATTTATATCCTAGGAGAAAATTCATCAGACTAGGTATTCTATCTTAGGAGAAAAAATCATCAGATTAAGATTTTGATCCTAGGAGAAAATTCATCAGACTAGATCATTTTTTGGTATCTTAGGAGAAAGATTCATCGGACTAAGATTTCTATACTAGGAGAAAGTTCATCAGACTAGGTCTTCTATCTTAGGAGAAAAATTCATCAGACTAAGATTTTGATCCTAGGAGAAGATTCATCAGACTAGATCACTTTTTTTTGGTATCTTAGGAGAAAGATTCATCAGACTAAGATTTTATTGAGAGAAAATCCATCAGACTAGGACCTTTTATCCTAGGAGGAGAAAAAAAATGTGAAGATCAATGGCAAGGTTTTATGCACAATAGCAAGACAAATAAAGGCAAAGATTTGAGAAACTTCCCTTTGTCGGCTCTTCTCGTCTTTTCTTTTTCTTCTCTCTTTTTTTGGTTGTTTTTTTCTTTTTTTCATTTTTTTTTCTCTTTTTGAATCACTTTCCTTGCACCGCTTTGTTCCTCTTTCATACAAAGAAAAATTTGTAAGTTTTGAAAATGGTGGTCGGTTTGTGGCCTTTAGTCTTGGGCAGCTTGGCGTCTGCTCAATCAGCATCAGTCGGCTTCAAGAGACTTTTGCTCTGCATCAACCCTGATTGTTTCACAACCATTTGTATTTGCAGCTCAAACAGCCTTATCCCAATTGGAGATCTTTGCTTAGGTGACCTTTTCCGATATCTTGAATGACTTCTTGCTTTTGAGCAATTTGTCTGTTAGAGAGAATCACCAGTTATCTTTGCTTGCGCCAAGTAAGCTGGCAAGAGTCTTTTTTGGGGAAGCCTTTGCATGAATCAAGGTATATTGACAGTAACAACTGAGTGTGATGGCCAAATTTACTTTGTGCAACTGAAAAGCTGGTAGCAGATTTTGAAATTTTTTCTTGCTTGTTTTGACAAGGACGGACTCAGAGTGAAGGACACAATGGTGCAGGAAACAAGTATTAACAAGAAATGCCCCTGTCGGAAGGATAGAAGGAAGAAATTTTCTTTTCTTTTTCATTTTTTCTTTCAATAACTAGCCTTAATGATCATGACATGCATTTTGGACTCAACGGCCTGATCAAACTAATCCAATCTTCCCTTTTACCATTCTTATGACCTTTGAAGTCGGGTTTGTTCGTGCCAATCCTTTGCATCAGCTTCACGACTCACTTTCGACTAGTGGTGCCCCAAGGGAATTTCACCTACAAGTCTCTCTCATTTATTTATCTCTACTTACCGTCGCCTTACAGTGCCCGTAAAGGTTTTTACTAGTAAGGCTCTCTCATTTTTCTTTTTCTTTTTCTTTCTGTTGCTTTCTTGTGTGGGCAACTTGACAGTGTTCTATATCGCGTGACAACCGTTGCTCAGTGCATACTTCTCTTGGCATTCTTGAAGGCACATCGGGAGGTCTTTATTTGGAAGGTTTTTGGATAGGGTTGGAAAGAAGGGTCGGCATGACGGCTCAAAGTAAACTTAAAATGAGGGGTTATGCACTTACAACTCTTGGAACCGACTCTTTTACAAGTGAAATAAAAATTTCTGCCCCAGTTTCAGCTATTGGGGATTTTTTGGATTTTTTTTTTTGAATTCTTATTTGGTTGGACCGAACCGTGAGGCTGCCTACGTATCCTTATTTTTTAAAGAATCAGGTTGAACATAGTTCAAACATCTGACCTAACTAATTTTTTCATTTTTCTTTCTGTTTTTTTTTGTCTTTTCTTTTTCTTTTTTCTATCTTTTTGTTTTCAAAACAAGTTGCCCCAGCTTCTATTTTTTTTAGGGCATGGACCTTTGACAATTCTTTTTTTTTTAACTTTCCAAGAATTGCCCCAGTTTGTACTCTTGGGATATGGATTTTTTTTTTTTGACTCTAAACTTGATTCTAAAAGAGGGTAGTCAAAGAAAATAACACAGACTCAAAAGGGGTTGCGAAGGATATAAAGTGTTTTGGTAGCAGAAAAAAGGGCTTCCCAACCTCGAGAACGTCAAACATGGTATCTTTTCACGATCACAGCATTGACGAACATGTCTGTCTTCTTGGTGTGCCGAGGTCACAAGACATTTTTTCATCCCTTAGTGACAAACTTTCCAACAAACTTCAATTGATTAAACATCCTCAAGCCCGATCTTCACAATGATTTGAAGGTGAATTTTACTCGACCTTAGTTCCAAAGTATTCCAACTCTTTATTCATCCTCAAATATATTTTTTTATTTTTTTTAGTTATTCAATTCCAGATTAAATCAGTTCCTAAGATCTGACCAAAATTTCCACATGCATGTCATGCCATTAAAACTAGCGGGAAAAGAACTAAGCATGGAATGAAACAAAAGGACAAATTGTATTTCATTGAGTAAACAACAAGACAAACAACCTAAAATTCGAGTTACAACCCTAAATAACCCGGCTAATGAAAATAGCAACAGAACAGAAAGACAAGACTCACACAAACAGAATGGAGGGATAGAAGGGTTTGACTAAATAAAATAAATAAAATCTGGATCACAACCCTAAAATAACCCAGATAATAGAAAAAAAAATCAAAACAAACTACCAAGATTCCTTCCTAGTGATGAGGGAATGACTTTTCAATTGCTAAGCTTGACATTTAGCCACAAATTTGCTCATCAGAATCAGCAGAGCCTTCTCCAATTTTAAAATCATTAACTTCAGTTAGCAAATTCCCGAGAAGATTCTCATACTCCCTGTCACCATGCATCATCCCCACAAAGTGTGCATCATCATGTGCAGGTAAAGGATTCTGTGCGATATTCTGGGTGTCACTGTCTTGGATTACAATCAGGTTTTCCTGGATCATCCTTTCTATTTTTCTTTTCAAATCCTGACAGCTTTCAACATTGTGCCCCTGGGTATTGGAATAGTATTCACACCTTTGAGAAAGGTCAAAGCTTCTTGCACGTGGGTCCACATGATTTGGAGGAATAGGTGCAATCATGTCATAATACTTTAATTTCTCAAACAAGCTTGCATAGGACTCTCCTATTGGTGTAAAATTATCTTTCAACTTTCGTTCCCCTCTATACCTCTGGCCTGGAAGTGGGTTATAGGGTACCTAAAAATTTTGTGGAAGCTGGTGAAGATTTTGTGATGCTCGTGCTCGCCTTCTGGGGTGTTTTGGTGGTTGGACAACATACTGATGTGGAGCGACAGAGTATTGTGGGTTCTCAGGTGGATAGAAATGCTCAGGGGAGTCATGGGAAACCTGATGAGGCTGCTCATACCTTCGAGGTATTTTCCTGGGACCTCTTCTCGACCCTGTTGTCATCATGATTTCTTCATCCTTCTCATTCGCGCCACTGGAATTATCAGATTCAACCTGGACAGCCTAAGTTGCGGCTTTAAGAACTGCTTGACTTATAATTTTGCATGTCTTAAGACTATTCTCTACCATTTCTCCCATTTTGATTGCTTCCGAGAAGGATTTACCCATTGTGGACATAATGTTTTGAAAATAATCTGGCTCTTGAGCCTGAAGGAAGATAGTGACTAACTCGTGCTCATCCATGGGTGGCTTAACTCTGGTCGCTTGCTCTCTCCATTTAATGGCATATTCTCTGAAACTTTCAGTTGGTTTCTTCTTCAAGTTTGAAAGGGAATTGCGGTCTGGGGCAATGTCAATGTTGTATTGGAACTATTTGACAAAGGCCTGTGCCATGTCATCCTAGACATACCAGCGAGACATGTCTTGATCCATAAACCATTCGGAGGCTACTCCCGTAAGGCTTTCCCTAAAATAAGCCATCAACAATTCTTCATTTCTTCCCGCACCTCTCAGTTGATTGCAATACCTTTTTAGGTGGGCTATGGGATCTCCATGTCCATATACTTTTCAAATTTGGGAGTCTTGAAACCAGGCGGCAAGTGGACATCGGGGAACATACATAGATATTTGAAGGCAACACTCTTTTGACCTGCCAACCCTTGCATGTTTTTTAACCGTTGTTCTAAGCTTTTCGCTCTTTGGGTCATTTCTTCCTGTACCATCTTTCGGGCAGGCTTCTCAATGTTTGCAGGAAGATCAAACGAGTACGAGTGGTACTCAGGAGAGTGGTACTGCTCTTGCTGTGTAGCAAATTATGACTCATGACGAGGTTGTCCTTGACCACTAGCCCATGCTTGACACATTTCGGTCATTTGCTGTTTCAGTATTCTATTTTTCTCAAACACAGTAGACTCTTGTTGAACCCTCTGACCCTGAGTCTCTTGAGCACTTGGAACAGCTTCGATGTCAGTTATCATTTTTCCTTAGATCTTGTATTTCCAGCTTACCACAAATCGACCACCTCAACTTTCTTCACAATTCAAAACAAAACATGTTAGAATGGATTCAGTCGGTCCTTATTATTATCAATATTTTTTCTTTTCTTCATTTTTTTCATTTCTTTTTAATGATGATCGAACCTGATGTGGGTTGCCTACGTATCATGTGGGAACATGAATCAGATCTTGCGTAGTTCGGGAAGATTTAGGAATAAAGTAAATAAACTAACTCATTTCTTTATGGATTTTGGGCTTTTTTCGAAAGAAAGACTTATAAAGAAAAAATAAAATATTTTTCGATTTCAATTTTTTGCTTTGTTTTTTTTTTCCTGAGAATTTCTGAAAAAGGCTTCTAAAGAAGGAAAAAAATATTTTCTTTTTTTTTTCGAATTTCGAAAGAAAAACTTCTAAAGAAGAAAGAAAATATTTTTGAATTTTTGGATTTTTATTTTGAATTTATGAAAGAAATACTTATAAAGAAAAGAGAAAATATTTTTGAATCTTGAATTTTCTTTTGAATTTTCGAAAGAAGAATAAAAATATTTTTAGATTTTGAGAAGAAATTAAAAGAAAATATTTTTGTATTTTTTTAGAAATTGGGGTCTAAAAGAAATACTTTCTAAAGAAGGAAGTAATGAAAAATATTTTTGGATTTTTTTGAAAACTGTGGGCCAGAACCGATGAAGTTTGCCTATATATCTCACATCCGGTGAGAATCAGACTCACGTAGTTCGCCCAGTTTTGACGGAACAAAAGAAAATATGACTTATTTTGAAATGACTTTTCTTTTTTTTTCTCAAAATTTCAACAGAATTTCACGGTAATTCAAATACCTACCTCTCACTCTCTTTTCTTTTCTCTTTTTTCAGTTTTCATTTTTTTTATTTTCTTTCCCTATTCTAGAAGTCAGTCAGCATGCAAGCCGAAATAGACAGATACGCAAGTAGCACGTAAGATGTATCAGGATGGTCTTTTAATTTGGGTGCACCTGTCCTAAACGGACCAAACCCCTGTGTTGAGTCCCCAAAGTCAAATGCACATGATACAAACATACATTCCTACTAGGAATCTGTCATGAGGCTGAGTTATTCTAAGCTAAAAACTTGGGTATATTGTTCTAGACTTGTGTACCCGAGCGGACAACTTGAGCCGAGGAGGGGGCTATGTACCGGGAACCAAAAGGCCATCCGGCTTTGTAATTTTTGTCCGAGCCTCTTTCGTATTTCAACGTATGACACTAACAGAATAGGGAGTCACGCCAGCGTGCACATCCCTGAAGATGAGAAGAGAGGGGTTTCGTAGCAGTTTATATACAGTTCAGACAATATTAAAGCGGTAAAAAGCAACATTTAGCACATTAGGCCCAATCATGTAGTTAAAACCAGATAATAGATAAAAGCCAAATATAACAATTATACTAAGCTCGAATTTTGAACCCTGAACTAGAGATTCTGGGTTCTTGTTCCCAGCAGAGTCACCAGAGCTATCACACCTCCTTTTTCCTACACCCCGGAAGGGTATAAGGGAGTTTTTTCCAATTAAAGTGACAATCGAAATGGGATTTATTTATTTAAATATTCAGAGTCGACACTTGGGATAATTTATGGTATCCCAAGTCACCGGTTCAAATCCTGAATCGAGGAAAAGATTGACTCTGTTTTACAGTCCGCGAACACAGAAATCCGGGTAAGGAATTTTTTTAACCCGGGAGAAGGTGTTAGGCATTTCCGAGTTCCGTGCTTTTAGCATGGTCGCTCAACTGTTATTATTGGCCTAATTATCTGACTTTAAAACACTTTTAAATCTATGTGCATTTTAACTTTAAAATCGCTTTTAATTATTTTAAGGAAGATTTCAACGTCATCTGAAACACGTCTTTGGACCACACCACACGAAATGCACCCACAATCCGAGACACATTTTATTTAACGTTGTTGAGATTTGGATTTAGGTCACATGAAATGCACACCCGAGTTTAAGGAGGTTAATTTAAATTACGCGCCTAAAGCAACTACGCACTTTCAAATTAATAACAAAGTTTGCGAGGGCCATGGAAAGTTCAGTTGATGGCACACCCCAATTTTAAAAGAGTTACTATTAATTAAATGAGGGCCATGTGTTATTTCATGAAAATGGCACACCTCAAATTTTCTATAAAAAGCTAGCTAGTTTTATGAGGGATATGGGCTTAGGGGTTTTATTTGGCATGGCACGCCTCAATTTATTTTAAAAGGTTTTATTATTCGAAGTTGTTATGATCGGGTTACATGAAATGCACCACCGAATCATTTAGCAAGAAATAAAACTACGCAAATCGGAAAGGTAACGAGCATGGTAAAGTGAATCAAAGGTTTCAGAAGTCATTTAAATCTCTTTTAACTATCCATGTTAATTCCTCAAATAATCAAATACCGAGTGTCTAACACATTATTCAATTCCTTAACGTTATCTCCCATATGCCAATTAATTCACAAAATAAATCACTAAAGTGACGAAACATGTTCGTTCCAGTGGACTAGACTTTTGAAAACCATATATCAAAATCAAATGACTCATTTTGAATATTGGCAATGCGAGACAGTGCCTTGAATCCATCGAAACTAAAGTCGAAAATCCAACATTAAAGGATCACACAATTGAAACAAGAGAATGAAAACTGCATTTATCCCCAACCACGAGCCCCAAAACTGACTTGTCTCGAGCAAAACGGATTATTTTATATTCAGCGTGGCAATTATTCTAACCCAACTAATAAGGACAATATTCCGACACTACAAAAGATTAAAAATCATATTTGGCTCAAATAGTGTAAAATTGTTCAAAGCATCTAACAATAGGACAAATTTTCAAACAATAAGAATTCCACCATATTTATCTCCTCTTTCACTAATATAACTCTAAGAAGGCTAAAGAAAATTCAAACAAGAGCTTCAAAATTAAACGAGGAAATCTGAACACTATTTTTGTCATGGAACGAAGCCAACCCGAATTCAAAGTTCATTCATCTAATTTAGCCAAGATTCAAACCATATTATCACCAAAACCAAAGCATAAAATAAAGGGGATAAAGATTGAACCTGAGATTTCAAGTTTCCTTTTGATAATAAAAATGAAGTCGGCTACAGGGCTTTGAACCTTAAATCCGAACGAGGAGGAACAATAACACGAACCGCAACCTCGATCGAAACCTAAGTCAGCAACCAAAATTCGAACAACCACTCGGCTTTACTCCATTTTGAACAAAAATCCAAAAGAAGAAAACTGATTTTTCTTGTATCTTTGACTTTGAAGTAAAATTGAAACTAGACGAAATTGATTTTTCTTCACTTTTCTTGTCCAAAGACCTCCAATTTCTGTCCAATTTTATCTCTTCTTTTTCACTTCTTTTTTTTGTTTTTCCTTCCATTCGTCCCTTCTCTTTAATGTGTGTGTGGGGCTGTTATTGTTCAGTAACTAAATCACTATTGGATTTTTGTGGGAAGTGGGGGTTGAAGCTTAAAGGATTTTGGAGATATAGGAGCCGATTGTCTTTCTTCTAAAAATAAACATGGAGATTCTTGTTTGGGATCTGTGGCCGTAGATTGGTGGATTTTTGTTAAGAAAAAGTCATGGCCATGGTTGCTTTCTTTAGAGAAGAAGCAGATGATTCCATTTTTTCTAAAAACGGCCGAATTGTTTTTCCCCCGGGGTGTTTAGGGATTGGGTACTATTATATAGGTGTATGGATTAGGTTAGGGGTATGGGCCTAGAAATTATGGGCTAGGTCCAAAATTAGGCCTAAAGATGGATTGATCGGGCCCAAGTTTTATTTTTTCCCCGCGAACGAGATTAAAAATGCGACCTTATTTATTAATTAATCCTACTTAAGTAAAATAAACTATTAAAATAAGACTGACCGTTAAAATAAACTATTTTTTTAATTATTTTTTTTGGTATTTTTCAAGATTAAAAATTACTACAACACATTAATGCAACTATTTTTTTGTAATTTTCATTTTCTTGTAATAAAATAAAGTAAAAGAATCAAAATTAATTAAAATAGCTATATTAGCCCTAAATTAAATATTTACGTGCTAAAATATGAAAAATCTTGGGGAGGGTCAAAAATCACATGTCTACATATACAATCATGTTTTCTGACTTGTCCCCTATTAAAAACGATTGTGGTTAAGTGTTATTACTCACTGAGCTAGCGACCCACTCTCCGTTTTTATTTTTACAGAGACAGCAGTAGACGCAGGTGAGGATTTCGTTAATTAGAGTATACGAGTTGACAATTCCTGGTGAGCCCCGCATTTATTCGTGTGGGCAAAGATTGTTATTTATTTGTTATAGTCTCTTTCTTGAAACTCTTAGAGTCGCTCCATAGTCATTTTTACGAGTGTCATAAGTATTCTTTTATTTATATAGATTTGTGACTCCTATTAGACTTTCCTATCGTATAATTGGAGATGAAGTTAGTATAATTGTGTTGGAAATACTTCGTGAATGAGGATTATAACTTGTTTGGTTAATATAGGTTGGTTGTGTAGTTGATTTATAAGAAAGGTTTATTTTTGGATAGTCCTAAAATAGGGGAAACTCTGTCCGATTTTCTGTAAAATACCGATGAGGCTTACTTGGGGGCACTTGCTCCCAGGCGCCGGTCATGATCCTAAATTGGGTCGTGACATCCCGGCCCTTGTGTCTTAAAATCCGACTTCATAGTCGAGAACCCTCCATCGATCCCTGGCCGACATGAACACGTGTCGAGATACATCTGCTTGATAATGGCGGGCCATCTCAAGGCTGTGAAAAAAGACCATAACTAGGGGGCCGAGGTCGTGGTACAAATCCCTGCTCCTGAAGAGAGCATTACCACCTATTTGGAGAGGTTTTTAAGTGTCTACACTTACCCCTTCACATTGGGTCCTCTCGACCAAGTCATTGTCAACTTTTGCAAGATGTACCAGGTCACCCTCGGCCAGGTTCAGCCCTTATTCTGGCGCATAGTGATCATACTCTGCTTCTTTTCCAGCAAGGCCGAGGGGCTGGAATTCACTCTCAGCTACCTCATATGGTTATATCGACCTCGGCTTTTTTGATGATTGATCAAGCTCCAACGCCGAGCGACGAAAGCCTTGTTCGCGAGCATCGATGAGGACAAGGATCGGGGTTGAATGAGCCAGTTCGTGCGGGTAAGGACCTGTGACCTTATTTTAGAGGAGAAATTGTCATTCCCCGAGAAGTGGAACCCCGATCATAAGTAACGTATTACCCATTAGTCTTCGTACTCTCTTTTTTGCTTTATGTAATACTTTCATCTGTTATGCAGCGGTTCCCTGGATGCCTGAAGCGGTCCCTGACCTCGAAGACTGGGTTCAGAAGTTGGCCTCGACTTCCTCCCATGCCGAGCGCTACTGGCGTGACTTGGCAAGGTTCAGATGGGAAGCCAAGAATCATGGTAAGATTATCATGTGCGCTTTCGATGACTTTTTCTGTAACATTTCTTTTTATTTATACTTCACTCCCTTTTATGCAGGCCTTGGAGATGTTGCTGAAATGAGGCTGGCCCCACCTGGGGAAGAGAACGAGTCCCTGATTTCGAAGTCGGGGAAAAAAAATAAGAGAAAGAGGGTCTCGGAATCCGAGGACCCCCAAACTAAAAAGGCTCCAGCTCGAAGACGCAGGAGAAATGCCATCCCTCTGACTATAGAGTCGGTCTGCCAGCTGAGGGAAGAAGAAAATAAAGATGAGGGTGATCACTCGGTGCTAGTGGTTCGAGCTAGGAAGCCGGTCAAGGCCACCAAGCCTTCCAAGCCGGAGGCGATTGTCGAGACCCGGCCTCGTGATGAGGAGGCCTAGAAGAAATATTCGCGCAAAGCCCCTGAATCTTCTAAGGTTGAGGTTATCCCTCGCCATCAACGAACATGCTGGAGGAGGCTAGTTGTGAGACCCCCAGGGCTGAACAGGGCACCCGAGAAATTTGCTCAGGGTTGTGACAGTATGTCACTCTCCTTCTCTACCAGCCTTTTCTGAGGAGGCTATAAGGGATGCTCGGGCTCTATAGACCCCCGACATAGGCGGATTCCCCAGTGAAGAGGATCCCTTCTGGGATTGTTTTACCGGGGTCGATGATGCCGATGATCTCAATGATGCGTCTACCTTTTTTGAAGAGGCCCAATGCCTTTTATCTCGAGTAAGTACTAATCCCCATTGCTGCAATTTCCTTTTCCTTTTTCTCCCTTTAACCTAACTTATATCTTTCTTGTCATATAGGCTTTTACCAAGTCTCGGGCCGACCTGAGCCAATGCGAGGTCGAGCTCTAGAAGACCTCGGAGGAGAGGAATGCTTTGAAGCTCCTTTGCGGTCAGAAGGATGAAGAGCTCAGGGATCTTCGAGCAGACTTGGCCCATGCTCGTAAGGAAGAGGCCGAACTGGACGAGCAGGTAAATGTCCTTTTGAGAAAATATGGGCTTGACCCAAAAGTGGAGGCTAACACCTCGATGTCTCAGTTACAGCAAAAGATTGAAAGGATCGAGCTGCTCCGGGGGAAAGTCGATCAAGTTAAAGCTGACTGCAATCGGTGGAAAGAGAACATGGAGCGCCTAGCCGCGGAGAAAGAGGCTGCCTTGGTGCGACTGTCATCAGCCGAAGTTCAACTTCGGAGTACTAAAGAAAATAGCTCAGCCCAAGCCAAAAGGATCGAAGAGCTCGAGGCCGAGATTGATGAGGCCAAGGCGGAGGTCAAAAAGGCGAAGGTCTTAGCTGACAAGTCCATAGCCATGTACCTGGATGATGTTGAGGCTGCCCAAACTCAGCTGAGGGAGGCCGTCGATCGAGCGCGGTGAAGTAATAATCTGGCCAAGTTCCAATCTCGGAGGGAGACCCTCGAGGAAATCCATGCTCGAGGTTTTGACCTCTCCAAAGATATAGCTCAAGCTAAGGTGCTTGAAGTCGATGCCAGGCTGCTTGCCTCCTCCGATGATGATGAAGGCAGCCAAGGTGGATCTGATAACGGTGAGGGGTTCGAAGGAAAAGCTCCTCCGAGGGAGAAATCAGCCCCGGGCATAGTTAAGGTTTTATTTTTCTTTTCTAAGACCCTTGTCGGTCCCTTGTACATATTTTTGCCCACATATAAAAAGAAATTTCTCTTTTGGATGCCTTCTCAAATTTTCTCTTCAAACATGTTTCGTGCCTTGTACAATTTTAGCACATTTTTATGCTTCAACAATATGTTTGAGGTTTTGGTTTCAAATGACTTAATTGAAGCCACAACAATAATTCTGCTTTTATAGTCGGATTCGAGTGAAACCTAAATTCGAAGTGAAAAGACCCTTAGGTTTGTTTTGAATGACACAGGATCCTCGATCTGTAGTCGAGTAGGTTCATGTTCGAATTCGGGATGGCAGGACCCTTAGGTTCGAATGAGCGAGATCGTGTTCTCGAACTCAAAGTGTATTGGCCCTTGGGCTCTTTGAATTGGGTCGATATGGCCTCTAAAGGGTGGCTATTTTTTCCCTCTTTCGGCTCAAAGACTTAGTAAAATTTTCTTATGCCTTAGCATGTATTGGGTTTTTTGAGGGTTTAGTGTTGATCGAAACCCCTTTATTTTTTGTGCCTTAGCACAAGTTTGTATTTGAATAATTCGATACCTCTTAAGGTTTTTCAAGGGCTGATTTTATCGAAGCCCTTTGATTATTTTGCCGAGGGTAGCCTTTTTAACCAGTTTTTGGAGAATTCGAAGGCCTGTTTTTATTGTAGGGTTCAGACGTCTCTGAGCCGCATTAGTTTGGCCGTAGCCTTTGGGTGTGACTCTTGGTATTACTTTCCCATCAACACTTCGAACTTGTTCGAAGCGTTAGTCCCCGAGAATGATGACCTTGGCCTATAAATCGAGGGGTGCCTCTTTGAGGTCTTTAGATAATTCGAACATGTTGATTTTTGACGGCAGTCCCCGAGTTGAAGGGTCAATTTGTTCGAAGTGTATTTATATTTGGCCCTTGAGCCATTTTTCACAAAAATCATAAGTATGAAACTTGTATAGTAGAAAATTTTCTTTGAGGCACAAGGTATTTTATAAGGAAAAATGCTTCTTTGAATAATTTATAAATGCGTACGGCTCGATTAATCTACATAGACACGGTTTGTTCGACCTTTGGCCCATTACAAAGTGTCTCTATCGAGGCCCTATTGACACGAAGTATTTTTCCTTAAAAATAAATCATCCGAGGGTGATGCCCCCCAGTATTCGAGGTTGAATGTAGAAAAGCCTCAAATACTGTTGAATTGTCCCCAGGTAGCACATATAATTATTGCCTCGTTAAAAACCTCGCCAGAAAAACCCATTTGGGATAAAAACCAATATAAGGGAAAAAGAGTGCAATGCGTGCTTTAAAACCTAAGGCCCTCATGTTTAAGAGCTTCTTCGACGTCTTCGATTGAACACCTGCAACAAGTTAGTATCAAATACAAATGGAAAGGGAGAAAATCATACCTCAGCAATAATATCGTTTGAGGAGTGATATATTCCAATTGTTTGGCAATTGTTCGCCCTCCACTGTGCCAAGTTTGTAAGATCCCTTCCCAACAATATCGAGGACTTGATAGGGTCCTTCCCAATTTGGACCGAGTTTTCCTTCGTTAGGATCTCGAGTGTTGATGGTGACTTTTCTTAAGACTAAGTCCCCGATTCGAAGTGGCGAAGGTTGGTTCTTCTATTATAATATCTCTCGATTCTTTGTTTTTGCGCAGCCATCCGAACGAGTGCAGCTTCTCATTTTTCATCCAATAGTTCGAGGTTAGTATTCATAGACTCATGATTTGATTCTTCCGTTGTATGTTGAAATCTGGCGCTAGGTTCTCCGACTTCGACCGAAATCAAGGCTTCGAAGCCATATACTAAGGAGAACGGGGTTGCCCCCATACTAGACTTCGATGTTGTTCGATATGCCCAAAGAACCTTGGGTAGAATTTCTCTCAATTTTCCCTTGGGTCGTTCAATCTCTTCTTTAGATTCTGAATGATGGTTTTTGTTCGTTGACTCGGCCTATCCATTTCCACTTAGATTATATGGTGTTGATAAGATCCTTTTTATTTTATGTTCTTCGAGAAACTTCGTTACCTTGCCACCGATGAACTGCTTTCCGTTGTCGCATACAATTTCGGTAGGTATCCCAAATCGGCATATGATGTCATCCCAGATGAAGTATATAACTTTTTTTCTCTGACTTTCTTGAAGGCTTGTGCTTCCACCCATTTAGAGAAGTAGTCAGTCATAAACAAAATGAATTTAGCTTTACCTGGAGCCGATGGTAGAGGGCTGATGATATACATCTCCCATTTCATGAATGGCCACGGATATAGGACCTAATGAAGTTGTTCTATATGCTGATAGATCATTGGTGCATACCTTTGGCATTTATCACATTTTTGAACAAACGCCTTAGCGTCTTTTCCCATACTATCCCAATAGTATCCTGCTCTGATGACCTTGCGAATTAGTGATTCGGCACCGGAGTGGTTCCCACAAGTACCTTCATGGACTTTTTGCATAACATAATCGGTGTCCCCTGGTCCAAAACATACTGCTAATGGTCCGTCGAATGTCCACCTATACAATGTTCCATCTTCAATCAATGTGAATCGAGCAACTTTTGTTCGTAGGGCCCTCGATTCTTTAGGGTCCGATGGGAACTTTCCATTTTTCAAGTACCCGATATGTTTATTCCTCCAATCCCAAGTTAAGCTTATGGAGTTTATCTCAGTGTAACCTTCTTCGATAGCTGATCTTGAGAGTTGAACGACAGTCCCCGAACTGATTTCGTCCTCCTCACTGATGACCCCAAATTTGCAAGAGCATCGGCTTTACTATTCTGCTCGCGAGGTATGTGCTGCAAGGTCCATTCTTTAAAACGGTGCAGAGTCACTTGTAGCTTGTCCAAATACCTTTGCATTATATCCTCTCGAACCTCGAAGGGTTTGTTTACTTGGTTTACTACCAGTATAGAGTTGCACTTGGCTTCAATGACTTCCGTCCCCAAGCTTTTAGCTAGTTCGAGACTTGCAATCATGGCCTCGTACTTGACCTCATTATTAGTCAGCTTAGAAGTTTTGATAGATTGTCTAATAGTGTTGCCCGTGGGCGGCTTCAAAATGATGCCTAGCCCGGACCCCTTCACATTCGAGGCATCGTCTGTGAAAAGGTTCCACACCCCCGATGATGTACCTGATTTTAACAAGAGTTCCTTCACGACTTCGGGTACGAGGGTTTGCATGAAATCGGTCACAAAGTCTGCTAAAATTTGAGACTTGATGGCCGTTCGGGTTGATATTTGATATCGTCCCCACTAAGTTCGACAGCTCATTTGGCCAATCGGCCCAATAACTCGAGCTTATGCAAAACATTATGAAGTGGGTAAGTGGTTAGTACACATATGGGGTGACATTGAAAATACAGTTTTAGCTTCCTAGAGGCACTTATCAATGCAGGTGCCAATTTCTCTAAGTGTGGATATCTAGTTTCTGCTTCTCCTAGAGTTCTACTTACATAATAAACAGGAAATTGCATACCTTGCTCGTCTCAAACCAGGATACCACTTACCGCGATCTTCGGGACTACCAAGTATAAGTAGAGTTTTTCATCTGCCTTTGGAGTATGAAGCAATGGTTGGTTCAAGAGGTATCGCTTCAATTCTTCTAATGCCTATCGGCATTCTGGGGTCCAAGAGAAATTTTTCTTCTTTTTTATAAGAGAGAAGAATCTATGACTTTGATCCGATAATCTCGATATGAATCGGCCTAAGGCAGCTATCCACCTCGTCAACCTTTGCACGGCTTTAACGCTGTCCACGATGGTGATGTCTTCAATAGCCTTAATTTTATCGGGGTTGATCTCAATTCCCCGATTTGACACCATGAAGCCAAGGAACTTGCCCAAAACGACCCCGAAAACACAATTCTCGGGGTTGAGCTTCATGTTGTATTTTCTCAGTATCTTGAATGTTTCCTACAAATGTGTCAAATGGTCCTCTGCGCGCAGGGACTTAACTAGCATGTCATCAATATATACTTCTATTGATTTACCTATTTGTTCTTCGAACATTTTATTTACTAGGCGTTGGTAGGTAGCTCCTGTATTTTTTAGCCCAAAGGGCATTACATTATAACAATATATTCCATATTTGGTGATAAATGAAGTCTTTTCTTAATTTTCCGGGTTCATTTGAATTTGATTATACCCGGAACAGCCATCGAGAAAACTAAGGATCTCATGGTCGGTCGTGGCGTCGATCATGCTATCGATGTTAGGCAGTGGAAAAGAATCTTTTGGACATGCCTTATTTAAATCTTTATAATCTACACACATCCTAAGTTTGTTCCCTTTTTTAGGAACTACGACTACATTAGCTAACTATTCGGGGTACTTTACTTCATGAATGGACCATATTTTGAGAAGTTTAGTTACCTCGTCCTTTATGAACGCGTGCTTTACGTCGGATTGGGGCCTTCTTTTTTGTTTAACCGATCTGAACTTTGGGTCCAGGCTTAGTCGATGCATTGTTATTTCCGGTGGGATCCCTGTCATGTCTAAGTGGGACCAATCAAAACAATCTATGTTATCAATAAGAAAATGAATAAGCTTTTTCCTGAGTTCGAGGGTTAACCCTGTTCCCAGGTATACCTTTTGCTCGGGCAGGTGCTCGATCAATATAAACTGTTCTAGATCTTCGACCGTTGATTTGGTGGCGTCGGAATCTTCGGGAACAACAAAAGTTCGAGGGGTCAAAAATCTTCCTCTTCCTCTTCCTCTTCCATTTCCTGCTTCTTCGATTTGATCGAGGCTGGTGGCGGTGATTGCTATTTGGATTCCTATTTACCTTTGATGCCCGATCCTTCTGCTATTGATAGCATCGAAATCAGTATTACCTCATTGACCACGAACATTTCTTTTGTAGCATGTTGCTCCCTGTACATTGTTTTTACCCCGTCTAACGTCGGGAATTTCATCATTTGGTGGAGAGTTGAAGGGACTGCCCTCATGTTGTGGATCCAAGGCGTCCCGAATAGGGTGTTGTACCTCATGTCTCCATCGATCACGTGAAACCTGGTACCTTGGATAGTTCCAGCCACATTCACCAGTAGGATAATCTCTGCTTTAGTTGTTTCACTGGACATATTGAAACCGTTCAAGACCCGAGCTGGGGGCACGATCTGATCTTGTAGGCCGAGTTTCTCCGCGACCCTCAATCGGATGATATTTGCTGAGCTACCTGGATCTACTAAAACACGCTTAACTTGAACTTTATTTAATAAGATAGAGATTACCAGAGTGTCGTTGTGAGGCTGAGAAATTCCTTCTTCCTCCTTGTCGTTGAATGATATGGTTCCTTCTGGCACATAGTCTCGGGTTTGTTTCTCTCTAGTAATTGATACCTTAGTGCGTTTGACCAAGGGCCCTTGTGGAATATTGACCCCTCCGACGATCATATGAATTACATGTTGTGGCTCTTCCTGTTCAATTTTCTTGTTGGCGTCCCTTTCCCTGAAATGATTCTTGGCTTGGCCACTTAGGAATTCTTGAAGGTGGCCCTCATTGAATGAACATGCTACCTCCTCTCTCAATTGCCTACAATCCTCGGTCCTATGACCATGCGTGCCATGATATTTACACATCAGATTGGGGTTCCTTTGGGAAGGATTGGTCTGTATGGGCCTAGGCCATCTAGTGTCTTTGATTCTTCCAATTGTCGATACAATACCTGATGCATCGACACTAAAATTATACTCTGATAATCGAGGTGCCTCTATGGGGTCGGCATACTTATCAAAACCATTTTTGCTCATGAGTCCCTGAGAATTCTGTCCTTGATCGCTTATCCGATCGTTCCGGGCGTGATTGCATCCTGGACCACTGTTCCTGCGATCTAAGGTGTGCGGTTGATATCGATCTTTGTTCGATTTTGGCTCTTTGTTGATGTCCCTCTGATTTTTGGCGGCTGACCTGTTCGGGTGCACTGAACCAGAAGGAGCTCCTAATTGGTCATCCTCGACCCTGATCTTCGATTGGTACCGATTGTGTACATCTGCCCAAGTTACAACCGAATATTCGATCAGATTTTGCTTCTACTAACGTGATTCTATCGAACTTCATTCATTCAATCCTTGAGTGAAAGATTGAACGGCCCAATCATCAGTGACTGGTGGAAACTCTATGCGTTCCATTTGAAATCGGGATACAAACTCCCTTAACATTTCATTATACCTTTGTCTTACTTTGAAAAGGTTCAATTTTCTTGTCATAACCTTTATGGCTCCGGCATGTGCCTTTACGAAAGATTCTGCCAACATGGCTAACGAGTCGATGGAATTTGGTGGTAGATTGTGGTACCAAATCATTGCTCCCTTCGATAGGGTTTCCCTGAACTTTTTCAATAAACAGATTCGATCTCATCATCTTCCAAACCGTTACCCTTGATGGCGCATGTGTAGGAGTGATATGCTCCTTGGGATCGGTGGTCCCATTGTATTTAGGTATGTCCAGCATACGAAACTTCTTTGGAATGGGTTTCGGTGCCGCACTCGAAAGGAAAAGCTTTTGTACAAATTTCTTCGAATCCATCCCTTTCAAGATTGGTGGTGCCCCCGGTATCTGATCAACTAGGGAGTTGTATGTTTCCACTTTTTTATCATTATCATTTATTTTCTTCTCTCCTGACTCAATTCTTTTGGTGAGCTCCTTGAGCATTTTCATTATGGCATGATAAGTCCCCAATTCGTTATCATTCGACCTTTCCGGCACTGGCTCGGTATGGCGAGTGATTTCTGGCTCGACCCTACTCGGAGTTCTATGTTGATTTTGTAACTGAGCAATAGCGGCCTGTTGAGTCTGTAGCATCTCGAATATCACCTAGAAACTAACTCCTCTGTCTCCTCTGCCATGTGTACCTTGGCCACCAGATTGGCCTTCTCTGCGTACACTCCCTTCGGGGTCCGCGCCTAGGTCCGCATTTAAAGCAACGCGCGAACTAACATCGACTGGACTGGCAACTGATGCTCCCCCGAGATTAGCCTGCAGCACCTCAGCTCTTAGAGCAATTACATTGTCGTTTTCCCCGTGAAACTCGAGACCATCTTTACCATGTGTGGGTGTGTTTTGTGAGTTTGACATGTTTTAACCTGAGAGCAAAGATACTTGACAAGAACAAGTGTAAAATAATGTGTGTTATCAGAATCAGCATCAAGCAATCACTATTATCCTTAGCCCCACGGTGGGCGCCAAACTATTTACCCTCAAATTCGGATAACAACTAAATTTATATTGTGATTTTAAGGATATGTGATTTCGTCCAATACCAATTGAAAAGTAAAAAAATAAACGAATAAATTAGAGGGCAAAATAAATCAAACTAGTATGCTAGCCAGGTCTCGACCTCGACTTAAGATAGTTTCGAGGTGGGATAGTAAATGATAAAGCAACTTTGATGAACAGTAAACAAAATAGCAAGAAAGTAATGAGTGTATAAATTCTTATCAGTGAACAATGGTGATCCTTGCAAATAAATGGGATCCCTCTTTATATAATAGGGGAGTCCTAAATAAGGTGCACTTCTAATTATAGTAGGAAACCATATTAACATCTAATTAACCGATGTATATTGATTCGTTCCGAGATTCACGCCACGATCCTCGGCCAATCACGAATATCTCGCCTTTTCCGTTATCAAGCTATGCTGATGTCACTCGAAGTCTGCGTCTTTCTGGTTGCAATTGATGTCTACCTCGGTCCGGACTCGATGTCCTAGCTTTTTGACGTGACATTCCTATCTCGACCAAAGAACGAAATCGGGTAGCCCCGATTTCTACCGTATACAACAGTACTAAATGATATACGTAAAAAGGAATAGAGGACACCACTTGATAAACACATTCCTCTCTGCATCAGAAAGATGCTACTCCCTCCGTTTCAATTTATGTGAACCTATTTACTTTTTAGTCTGTGCCAAAAAAAATGACTCATTTCCTTATTTGGAAACAATTTATCTTTACACAATGATTTATAGCCACACAAAATATATGTGCCTTATTTTACACCACAAGATCAAAAGTCTGCTCTCTTTTCTTAAACTCCGTGTTCAGTCAAATGGCTTCACATAAATTGAAACGGAGGGAGTACATATTATCATAGAGGTGACAGGATCGAGTCCCCGGCTATGTGTTAGCTCGGCTTCTTTTTCCCTTTTAGGAAAATACTGAATATCAATCTTGCTAAGTACTGTCATCTTTACTTGCAAGTGACCATGGTTTAGCTTTATTTATTTATTACTTCCTTTTTTTTGAAACATTTATCCCTTCTTTGTTTTTCTTTGTAATGTTAATGACAATACATTAATGCATTTAACTTACTTTTTATTTATACGATCTTCTTACAACGATTTATTTATATGTTCATTTATTTAAATGTGACACTATTTACAAAAAAAGTCTTGCATACGCCATTGCACACAGGATTTGGAAAAGAATCGCACCCTAAGGGAATGTGATGTAGGCAGCCTAACTTGAAGGATAAATTTAAATCTATTTCCTGAAGAAGTTGAAAACATGGTGTCGATCCATGCGCTTCGTTCTAGAGCTTGTTAATAGCAGCATACAAAATAATTTGATACATAAACCAAAATCATAATGAAAGACAAAATTGATATAAAAAAGATACTGTAGAACCACGAAGTAAGTTCACATCAAGAGGGAAACTCGTTGCTAATCCTTTACAAAAATCTGTGGCTAGTGTAGCATTCTGAAAATTGTACTGTCCTTAGAAAGATTTTTCAGCCTTGCTTAAGGACGATTGACACAAAATCAGTAAGGAAGTAGACCCACCCTCCTGCTGGCCAAGGCATTTTGCATTGACATTCAATATTAGATGGTGGTAGGAATATGCTCACTGTAACTTGTGTTAATTCCTTACTTGACACTTTACTATCAATTTTAAGAATGTAACAGGCAGTCGAGATGGTTTCCCTATATGCTATTCCTTGGAATATATTATGGTGATTTATAATATTTGCTGGTTTTAAAAGCCAATTGGAATGGAGCCTTTGAGTTGTTTAAAGAATTCCTCATGTTAGAAATCATTCTTGAAGACATGCCTGCATCAATATATTCATTCTTCAACACAGAAAGGGGGATCTGGGCATTGTTACCGGTGGACTAGTGAATGTGTGCATTACAAAGGATTTATTCTTCTTGGTGGTCGTCGTTTATTTTTATTCCAAAACGTAACCAGAGATCCGGAATTCACTTTAGGAAAGGATTTCTTTCTCCTCAAAGTAGGTGTTTGCTCCACAGAACGAGATTAGACACGGATAAGGGCCCTTCCCCCAAGCAATGGTCAGAATATTAAGTGGTGGCCTCGGTCAACATACTTTTATCCCATGTGCCTACCTATTTAGCCAAGAACTTTAGATCTTCTTACTACAAGATATTTTCAAGAGCTTTCAAAAGCTTCTTGTATGAAGCTTAACTGGTCAATAAGACAGGTACTTTCAAAAAGAACAATATCAAAGAGCCAGAGATCATGATCCAGTTCAACAATAAGGTTGGTTCTTTTACAAAATAGCTTTCCATGCTCTTCATACTGTGTCTGCTCAAAGAGTGTAGAAACGTGAGCCTGCAAGCTTCCCTACAATGATCGAGGAGCTGCTACAATCGAGTATGTCGGACAGCTACCATTGCAAACCAGGCTCAGTTGAAAACGGAACTTTTTTTGGTTCGGCTGAGAAACACATAGCACTAAACAACTAGGCCTCTAAGAATGCTACATGCTACATTATAACCAAAGTGGATGAGGTCCTTTTCTTTTTCGGTTGAAGAGAGGTCCAAATTGTAAAAAAATTATAAATTTGACATTTCTTGGTACAATCTTCAAGATCAGGCATGGTCAGAAGGGGAGTAAAAGCTACACTTTTCCAACAAGAGAAAGGAACTTAAACGCAGGAAAACTAAGTACAAATGCTGCTACTATGAGAAGAAAGTACAAAAGCTGCTACTATCTGGTTGGGAAGAGGTCCAAATTGTTCAAAGCCTACAGATTCTGAATTTCTTTGTGCAATGTTCCAGATCAGGTATCAGAAGGCTGATTTTCTATGCTTCCTCAGAAAAGCAGTCGATATGAAAACTCTGAGTAGAATCCACACTTATGTCGTCTTTTGAGACAGACTTTGACAAGAATTTTCCAGCACAAAAATTCCGGTAAGGGCGATACACAGGAGGCAGTAGCATTGCAGACTCTTTGTCCATTGATAGTAGCCGGCTACACTTGCTGCATACTTTTGAGAACAAAGTTTGGTAGCTGCAGACCCAGAGCAGCAAAGAAAGCAAGGCTGTCTCGGTATCGACACCTGTAAAATGCTGTAAAGCCATAGCAGCATGCTCCGTGATGTACCTAAATACATGATGAACAGAAAATCCCCTCGCATGTACATAGCTACCACCCTCATCTGGCGAGAAGAAAGCTAGAGCATCAGGATCCAATGAACCAGCAGGGGAAACTGATACTATGGCTCTAAAAACAGAAGGTATCAACAACTCGATTATAGCAACCTTGTCTGGAACAACATCATCAGATGATCCTTGTCTTAACGTTGTCGTGCTTTGGAAAGTATTATCTTTCGATAATTCAATAGAATTTTCACTGGTCGAAGAGGGCAATGAGGTAGACCGCTTTAACCAATCCAAACGCTGGTAGGAGAAAGTTGTTACATTTGGAACCTCCATTTTCAGATGTGTCAGAACTTCAGACACTGTTTTCGGTTCACAAGTTTCTTCTTGATCACTTGATGGAGGACCACAAAGTTTCTTTGTAGCACCCTCCTCACCAGCATTGGTATCAAGGTGTGGGAAAAATCGTCGTTTCTGATCATTAAAGGCCTTGAGGGCTAACCTAGTCCTATCAACTGCAGATGCACCAGCCTGACCAGCAAGTTGTCTCTTCCATGCATATGCAACAACAGCACCATCGGGACAAACCAAGGGCATGTGGAGGCCCCACGAATTACTTCGTGATCGAAGGGAATCATTGAGGACACCAGAATCTTCCAACTGCCTTCCAACAGAGCGAAGGTCTTGTAGGTGTTGTCTCATAGAAGCTTCTTCTTTGAGGATAAGATGCAAAGGTTTAGAAGAGTGTTGTGGCTGAGCTGCCACAAATAGGGCTTCCAGAAGCCGATCTGCGCCAAGTCTGATATCAGCTATGAGTCTACTCGCCTGCCCCAGCCGCTCCAGTGCCATTGCCACCTGCTTTGGCGGCGCATCTCCATTCGCCTGGCTGGACTCTGCCCCTGAAGCTCCTGGTCCCGCCGCTGTGTGGGGTTGTGGTGTTGGTTGCTGCATTTTTGTATGTCTGAACCTTGGGAGGTTTTAATGTTGGTGATTATAGTCCCCGTGGATGAGGTGTTCTGTTTTAATTATAAAAAGGAGAAGTGGGTGAGAGTCAACCTTAACAGGTAACCATAAAAACCAGTTCAAAACCTACATTTCATTAAATCATATTTCAAAAGTTTCAATGGTCACCTCAACACACTCATTTTGTCACCACTTGGGCTCGAACATGTAAGTAATGTCTGATATCGTGCTTCAGAGCAAAAATTCTGACCAAGTACCCCATAAAACTAGGAACATGTACATAAAGTAGTGAAACAAAACAAAAATTAACCACAGCAGCAAGCTAAAAGGATGTGCGAGTGACTGTAGCCTCCTTTTCCACTTTGAAGAAGGAGACTGTTCATCACCCAACTTTATAGGACAACTGGATACAGCAAACAATCACTCCGTATTTTCTGTAATCCTTTTGTCCAATTGTACGGTATGAACAAAATACTCCCAGAATGGAAATGCAAACGATTTTTACCGCATATTCCAAAAGATAACAGTAAGAGGCTGTCCGAGTGATTGTAGCCTTCTTTTCCACTTTGAAGAAGGAGACTGTTCGTCACTCCTATATTGTAGGAAAACAGGATACAACAAATAATCACTTGATATTTTCTGCATTCCTTTTTGTCCAATTGCATTGTGCGAACAAAAGACCCACAAATTGGAAAAGCAAAGAATTCCTACAGCTATTCCATATTCCACAAAATTATGCAGCGGCGCAAAGAGGATGTGTGAGTGAGTGTAGCCTCCTTTTCAACTTTGAAGGAAAATGTTCATCACTCACATGTTGTAGGGCAACAATATACAGCAAACAATCACTCAATATATTCCGTAATCATTTTTTACCAGACTATAGGGGATTTGATGTGAGCTATCCATCTTGCTATGCAATCACAGCAAATTTTGTGAAGTACAAATATTTTTTGAGTTACATGGGGAAAGGATTTCCCTTGTCTATCAAAAAAAGTAGCAATGATGGGAATAATGTCTTTGAAGTTTCAACGCTTTGTGATTCAGGAAAGTCTCCCCGCCAAGACAGGAATTTTCTAGCTTTTACTGATGTAGATTGATAAATATAATCCACTATACTGCTGTTTTATAAAACTTATACAGCCAAATTCTTTCACGAAGGGAAGAGAATGTGTCATGTATCTTTTTTTATCCTATATCCTTTTCACTCCATCCTATTGCTCATTGTGGAAGATTATCTTCAAAAGTTTGGAGAACTGTAGGGCAGAAATGGAAGCCAAGGTATCCTCGATACTGTAGATTGAAAATATTAAAACTTTCTAAAACAGTTCTCCTATTTTAATGATAAACTATTTGGTTGACCAAATAAAAGACGATAAATATTGAAAAATAGTTAGAGTCCCACAAGGCCACAACAGCAGCCAAAACCAACACCCCAGAGCACATCTGGAAAATATACTAATTCATGTCAAACTGGTTGTGAAACAATGTTAACAAGAAAGTGAACTGTGGACAACCAAAAAGGAAAAAACATTAGAAGAGATAGAAATCTAAGTTTCTTAGGTTTCTGTGAGGATGAAACAAATATAAAGAAATGTATAAAGAGAGAAACATTCAGAAATGACTAGAAAGCATCACCACAGAAAACACACTCACAAAGAAAACACACAAGCCTTTCTAGGTGGACGGACTTCCAAAATAATTACTCAATTAGAAATACTTCCAATTCCTGCTACAGAAACAACTCTCCCCGCCTAATACTAATGTAGTTCTATCTTCTAGTCTATCAAAACTTCACACCTTCAACATTACAACTCCGACTCAGCAAATCCTTCATTCGCTTTCCACCCAGTGAACGCTCATCGTAAGAGATACAGAAGGCAAGGGATGAGATGATGTGTAATGGTGCCTCGGGTTGGAGGCAAGGAGAAAGGTCAAAGCATAAATGACCAGAGCTTAGAACCTCCGGAAACGTATGCCCAACAGAGATTTACCGCGATCATAGCCTCCTATCTCATTAGAAGGAGAAAGAAAGGACTATGAATCACCAGAAGTCACCAAGAAGAGATAGACTATAAGTTATAATTTGCACTTGTTTTCCTACCTTTACTTGATTAAAAAAAAAAGGTGGACACATTGTTGGCTTCCACTGGTAGGCCATCCAACTTATTGTTATCTTTCTGAACAAATGTGACCTCTTCTTGAACAACAAACCATAAATGAGTATACAAAGTCGAGAGAATCAATGAAGTTATATTTTGTCTAAATTCAGAACATGTCTATATTCATTGAGCTTGAGTAGCTACAGAAAGTTTATAGGATAAGATAAGATAGTATTTTTTGAATTTTATTATGGGTATTACTGTCCTACCACATGAATGTAGTATATTACTATATTAGGAATGTGTAGACAAGCTTAGTTTAACAGAAGAAGTAGCAGTCAACGGGTAACCAAATACAAATAAATTCGCCTCTAAACAGAATAAAGAGAATCCACAAGCTATTCTAAGCAAACGAACATTCAAGAAAACAACACCCAGCAAGGATATGACAATAAGGAACAACTGAACTCTTCCCATCTAGTACATTTTGGCTTATAGTTTTTAGTCTATCAAAAAGTTCCTAATTTCCACCTCAGCACTCCAATAAACAAATCCTAGATGTGTTGTCCATCCACTTAACCGCCACTCATAAGCAACATGACAGGGGTGAGATAATGTGCACGGCACTCTGGGGTAAGCACCAAAAGAGAAGCAACAAGTTTAAATGATCATAGATTACAATTAGTACCTTCTGTAAAAGTAACTAAATAGAGATGTAGGGTTATTGTAGCCTACATTCTCATCAGGAGGAGAAAGTAGGGGACTATGAATCACCACAAGATGTAGGATACCAAGGAGAAACAAACTAATAGGTTATCGTTTGCATGTCTTCTTGGTGTCCAAGGTTTAATAAAATTTAAAAAACCATCCAGGGAAGGCACAAAAAAGCATAAGCAATCCACTTAACAGTCCACAAAATGCATAAGCATAAAAAAGCCTGTCCTAGATGTGATGTGCATCCACTTAACTGCCAATCGCCAGCAGAATGAAAGGGGTGAGACAATGTGCATGGTACTCTGGGGTAGGGGCCAAAAGAGAGGTAAATGGTCATAGAGATGTAGGGCTATCGTTTTTTAATAACAAAATACAAGCTTAGTTTAACAGAAGAAGTAGCAGTCAACGGGTAACCAAATACAAATAAATTCGCCTCTAAACAGAATAAAGAGAATCCACAAGCTATTCTAAGCAAACGAACATTCAAGAAAACAACACCCAGCAAGGATATGACAATAAGGAACAACTGAACTCTTCCCATCTAGTACAAGTTGGCTTATAGTTTTTAGTTTATCAAAAAGTTCCTAATTTCCACCTCAGCACTCCAATAAACAAATCCTAGATGTGTTGTCCATCCACTTAACCGCCACTCATAAGCAACATGACAGGGGTGAGATAATGTGCACGGCACTCTGGGGTAGGGACCAAAAGAGAAGCAACAAGTTTAAATGATCATAGATTACGATTAGTACCTTCTGTAAAAGTAACTAAATAGAGATGTAGGGTTATCGTGGCCTACATTCACATCAGGAGGAGAAAGTAGGGGACTATGAATCACCACAAGATGTAGGATACCAAGGAGAAACAAACTAATAGGTTATTGTTTGCATGTCTTCTTGGTGTCCAAGGTTTAATAAAATTAAAAAAACCATCCAGGGAAGGCACAAAAAAGCATAAGCAATCCACTTAACAGTCCACAAAATGCATAAGCATAAAAAAGCCTGTCCTAGATGTAATGTGCATCCACTTAACTACCAATCGCCAGCAGAATGAAAGGGGTGAGACAATGTGCATGGTACTCTGGGATAGGGGCCAAAAGAGAGGTAAATGGTCATAGAGATGTAGGGCTATCGTTTTTTAATAACCAGATATGTAGGGCTATCGTAGCCTACATTCTCATTGGGAGGAGAAAGTAGGGGACTGTGAATCACCACAATATGTAGGATACCAAGGAGAAACAAACTAATAGGTTATAATTTGCATGTCTTCTTGGTGTCCAATGTTTAAAGAAAATAAAAAAGCCATCAAACTTTCCTGAACCACACGAAGGACATAACTTGGTCCCACAGAAACCAAAAATGGGTATATTATTGTATAGAGGTGTTAGCTTTAATGCACCTCCTGAGATTAAACTATTTTGATGTCCCTCACTAGTGTGTGCGTTCTGAAGGTTGATTTCCATGCAATATATTCTGTTCGGGTGAACTGAGCTGTTCAAGGTAGGAGGAAGTCACCAGTCATTAGCTTATCTATAAATAAGCAATTCAAAGTTAGAAAATGGGTATGGGCAATGGTGCCTTCCTACTCATCCTATGCAGCAAAAAGGGGACAATGAATCACCACCGATACTCGTTATGTCACCAGGAAGAAACAAATGAGCTATTAAATGCTTATGTCATTCTTCACTAATGGTCAAGAGCTTGCTAGGCTTTTAACCTCCCTGTGACCATGATCAATAACCCAACAAAAAGTTTACTAGAGAAAATTCTGACTGGATAATTTCAAAGTGATTCGAAGATGACACAATAGGTAACGAAAGTTCCCCTATCAATGTGTATCACTGCCGACACTGAAAACTTCTGCTAAACATCTATTCATTGCAGGATGCATATATGCATCTGCACTTCTTCAGGAACTAGCTGATCTTTTTAACAAAGTAATCTTTTCTTTGGCAACTTTGTGCATGAGGAAATTACACCAGTCACAAATGAGTGAAAGGAACTAAGAAAGGTGGAGGCGGACAGACACGGACTAAAGAATACTCCAGGCATCCTTTTTTCCCCGATAAATCTAAAAAGCTAATCGGGCTGGTATTAGGTTTAAGCAAAACCCTCAGAGAACTTTTCCCGGCATCCTTCCAGGAAAAAATGTTATTTAAAAGGAAAACTATGAATTTTTTTGTATTTTAAGTATTTATCACTGAAGCCGAGACTCATCCGTCAATAATGGATTCAGCAAAAAAATTCATGCATATTTTCCCGACCATAAAGTTGACTGCTTGGCAATATAAGTAATATAATAAGTAGATGCTGAGCATAATGTTGATGCTTTTTTTATCAGATAAGTAAATGTTATTCAAATCAATACCAAGATGGTACTGCGAGAAGTAAAAAACAGCTAAGTATAGTAGAGCATAATCTTGATACCACAAGCAATAGTGCTGCCCCCTGAATATCTAGGCGCAATACACTTTATGTTGTAATCCATTTTTATCAAAATAATAGCAAGCCATTCAAATAGTTCAGTTGATAAGGGGTAGCTACTCATGATACAAACTGCAATACGCATATTCCAACCTACAAAGTCACCCATGTCACTCGAAATATTTAAAAAAAAAAAAAAAAATCGTGAGCGTCACCTTATGAATATCCCCGTGTACATGTAGAGAATGCTTCTTTATCAAAGATGGCCAGCTTGAGAGAACCTACAGAAGTCTTGTTTTTTCTTTCTTGATTGATGGTGTAAATCTCTCTCTGGATCTGTCTAAAAGGAAGAGGATGAAGGCTTGAATCAACTGTGAAGAGGAACTAAGGGACATACGACACAGAGGAGTGTCAGCCAGGGTTTTGAGGAGAAGATTTGGATTCGAGATTGTTCCAAGCGCAGTCGTATAACACTGGGAGGAAAAGCCCATACCTAAATCCCTAAATTTGAGGGTTCACTCAATAAAAAGTGGAGTATTAAAAGGCTTAAATTCGATGGAGAAAAAAGGGCTTACTTCACAATTTTTTCCTAACTATACCATATATGAAACCTTATTACCCTAAATGTGCATAGTTTGTTAATTATCCGCCCAGTCCACACTTTAACTACAATTTATATACCATTCGACTATTAGGCATTAAAAGAGCAGAATATTCCCTAAAAACACGCTAAAATTAAGGAGAGAATCTTGATGTTAATTGATTCTACATTAAATTCAATTTTAAAAAGGGAAAGGAGATTTCTCATTTGTGTAGTTTTCTCCAGAACTACAATTCAAATTCTCGAAAAAAAAAGAACGAACAATTCAAATTTTCGAGTTTCAACAACTCAAAGTTGAAAAAATCTGTTCTTCCATATATTTTCCACCATTGATAGTCATTAAAAAGCTTGAAAGCTTTGAATTCAAATTTGGGTTTTCAAAAATCATTATTTGTTTGGATTGGGTGTTGTTGTAAATAATTCGGAATATGTTTAGGAGTTTATATCTCAATTTTGAGGGGTTTTGGTGAAGATTAGACTTGGTTTTGACTGAATTTCAGATTGAAACTCGAAGAAGAAGACATATTTCCAGAAATTGTAGATAAATTGTAGAATTGTAGATAAATTGTAGATTGGGAAGACTAAAACTTCTACAAATCTTCTACAATTATGTCGAAAATGCCAATTATGCTACAATTGAAACGGGAATTGGGATATTAAAATTCAATGTATCCAGTTTGTAGATATCTACAAATTTTCTACAAAAAATCTACAAAGAAACTACAAATCAGTTTATGTATGTATAAAGCAGTATTGTTTTGAAGGGTATCTACAAAAATACTACATTTATAGTACAATTACACTATAATCTATGTTGAAAAAAAATGTTGACATAAAATTTTCTCTTTATCTACAAAATTTCTACAAATAAACTACAAATCAATTTTTCCAGGATTGATGAAGAACAAAACAGCAGAAGATGCAGAAGATGGGCCACCGGAGTTGCTCTTTATTCATGGTGGTCATACAAGTAAAATTTCTGACTTCTCATGGAACCCATGTGAAGACTGGGTCGTCGCTAGTGTTGCTGAAGACAATATACTACAAATCTGGCAGATGGCGGAAAACATCTACCACGATGAAGATGATATACTCAATGGATCTCATCTCTGTATTTTTTGAGAAGAAGAATGAATGGAGAAGAGAAAGAAATGGGAGGGGGAAAACGAATATGGTCAGATCTTAGGAATTAAGGGGAGAGAGAAACATGGGATATATGGATACCTTTAATTAAGGAGTAAAAACTGCCCATTAATTAGACCCTTAATTAAGTATGGTATAGGATTGGTAATTTGATATACGGGTTTCTAATTAAATCAAACCTTAAACATTGAGGGTAATAAGGTTTCATATATGGTATAGATAGGTAAAGATCCCCTTACAAAATAGTGCAAGTATTTAAAGGAGGATGTGTGAGTGAGTGTAGCCTCCTTTTCAACTTTGAAGGAAAATGTTCATCACTCACAAGTTGTAGGGCAACAATATACAACAAATTACCATTTAACATATACTCATTTTTTTTGAAATTTTTACCTTCCTACGCCACATAGGAAACCTTATTACCCTCAATGTTTAAGGTTTGATTTAATTACAAACCCGTATACCAAATTACCAATCCTATACCATACTTAATTAAGGGTCTAATTAATGGGCAGTTTTTACTCCTTAATTAAAGGTATCCATATATCCCACGTTTCTCTCTCCCCTTAATTCCTAAGATCTGACCATATTCGTTTTCCCCTCCCATTTCTTTCTCTTCTCCATTCCTTCTTCTTCTCAAAAAATACAGAGATGAGGCCCATTGAGTATATCATCTTCATCGTGGTAGATGTTTTCCGCCATCTGCCAGATTTGTAGTATATTGTCTTCAGCAACACTAGCGACAACCCAGTCTTCACATGGGTTCCATGAGAAATCAGAAATTTTACTTGTATGTCCACCATGAATAAAGAGCAACTCTGGTGGCCCATCTTCTGCATCTTCTGCTGTTTTGTTCTTCATCAATCCCGGAAAAATTGATTTGTACTTTATTTGTAGAAATTTTGTAGATAAAGAGAAAATTTTATAGTCAACATTTTTTTTCAACATAGATTGTAGTGTAATTGTACTATAAATTTAGTATTTTTGTAGATACCCTTAAAAACAATACTGCTTTATACATACGTAAACTGATTTGTAGTTTCTTTGTAGATTTTTTGTAGAAAATTTGTAGATATCTACAAACTGGATACATTGAATTTTAATATCCCAATTCCCATTTCAATTGTAGCATAATTGGCATTTTCGACATAATTGTAGAAGTTTTAGTCTTCCCAATCTACAATTTATCTACAATTCTACAATTTATCTTCAATTTCTGGAAATATGTCTTCTTCTTCTTCTTCTTCGAGTTTCAATCTGAAATTCAGTCAAAACCAAGTCTAATCTTCACCAAAACCCCTCAAAATTGAGATATAAACTCCTAAACATATTCCGAATTATTTACAACAACACCCAATCCAAACAAATAATGATTTTTGAAAACCCAAATTTGAATTCAAAGCTTTCAAGCTTTTTAATGGCTATCAATGGTGGAAAATATATGGAAGAACAGATTTTTTCAACTTTGAGTTGTTGAAACTCGAAAATTTGAATTGTTCGTTCTTTTTTTTTCGAGAATTTGAATTGTAGTTCTGGAGAAAAATACACAGATGAGAAATCTCCTTTCCCTTTTTAAAAATTGAATTTAATGTAGAATCAATTAACACCAAGATTCTCTCCTTAATTTTAGCGCGTTTTTCGGATATTCTGCCATTTTAATGCCTAATAGTCGAATGGTATATAAATTATAGTTAAAGTGTGGACTGGGTGGGTAATTAACAAACTATGCACATTTAGGGTAATAAGGTTTCATATATGGTATAGTTAAGAAAAAATCCTTTTTGTAAGTCGGCATCTTTATTTAGTCTTAAGCATACTAGAGAATAGTGTCCATGAAAAGAACATTTTAAATTAAAAATAGTTAAATTAATTAATTATGAATTTTAAAAGCGGAAATCTATATCTATATATATATTAAAGCAAGAAAGTTACCATATATAATTGACATTATAGTTAAGTCAAGTGGCAAGCTAATAAATATCAACAATATATGGTAACTTTATTCTATATTTGATTATTTTAGTTAAATTTAATATAATATAACATAACAATATATATATATATATATATATTTATGGGATTGGAGAAAGATAATAGTAAAACTTAAAATCTATATCTATATATATATATTAAAGCAAGAAAGTTACCATATATAATTGACATTATAGTTAAGCCAAGTGGCAAGTTAATAAATGTCAATAGTATATGGTAACTTTATTCTACATTTTAACTATTTTAGTTAAATATAATATAATATAATATAATATAATATAATATAACATAACATAATATAATATAATATATATGGAATTTGTATTTAAGATAATTTTTGAATTTATAGATAAAGTTCTAAAATTCGAATTAAAATTAAAAATAAAATTTATCTTTTTCATGTTATCATACTTAATTTGGTTAATGATCATATGCAATCATGTTAGGAACTTTTGTTATTTTCTCTAATTATTTAAATACTACTTCGCCTCTATAAAAAAAACTACTCCATATAATTATAAAACTCTTTCATATTTAAAATCTATAAGTATAGTTCTTTGAAACACTGTAGCTAGATTTGAATAAAATGAAATTCTTTTAAAATACAACAACAACAACAACAACAACCCAGTAAAATCCCACAAGTGAGGTTTGGGGAGGGTAGTATATACTATGGCTGTCCAACGGGACGGGACGCGTCCCGTCCCGGGTCCCGCGTCCCGTCCCGTCCCGTCCCGCTTCAAGTTAAATGGGATGGGCCAATGGTAAACGGGACACGGGATGGGACGGGACGACCATTTCGTCCCGTTTGTCCCGTCCCGTTTCGTCTCGTCCCGTCCCGTCCTGCCAGTTTTTTTTTTTAAAAAAAAACTAGTCGTTGGGCAACTGCTTAAATTGCAAAAAATAGTCGTTGCCAACGGTCCAAACAACCCCTACCCCCCGAAACACCCCCTAACCCCCCCCCCCCCAAAACTTTTAATATAACCCCTAAGTTTATTAAATTATACTTTGGCCCTATTTTCTACTATAAATACCCCCCATTCTTCTTCATTTTTTCCCACAAAAAATTAATCTTCTCTCTCAAATCTCTTACATTCTAATATTCTATATTGTTCTCTCAATTTTGTTACTATCAAGTATCAATTATCAAGTATTTGGGCAAATTTTTTGGAGCAACTTTCAAGCTTCAAATTAATTCGTCAAGTATTTGGAGCAATATTTTGGGCAATTTCTTCAAGTTTCAATATTTAATCACGGTGCACTCGTTCCATCCCCTAATTTTAATATATAATTTTTGCGTATCATTTTAGTGCTTAATTTTTGTGTTTACTTTACGTGTTATATTTTTGTATTTCATTTGTGTGTTTAATATTTGTGTTAGCTTTTTTAATTTAATTTCGTATTTAAATTATGGCACCTAAAAATGTATTTGGTATTTTTAAAAAAAGCAGTAAAAAAATAGTAAAGGTGAAAGTAGTAGTAATACTAATCATAACCCTTCTCCAAGACCTAGAATTAGAAAGCATATTGATGAAATGACTCATGTTGATGAAACTTCATTTTCCAACTCCCCACATTTTATGATGTTCATGTCGGGGAACAATTAGATCATGAAACTTTACAAAGACAATTTGGCAATGATATTTTTTTTGAGAATGAAGAAAATGAGGATGAAGAAAATGAGGAAGAAGGATTAGATGAAACACCCACTAGTCCCGCAACACAAGCTCCAACTCAGAGTCAATCTCAGTCTGGAGCTTTACCCCATATACCCCCTGTAAGGGGTAAGCCTAAGGCTGAACGTCCCAAAACATCACTTGTATGGAAATTTTTTAAACATGATAAAGTCAATCATCGTGTTATATGTGAAAAATGTAAGCAAGTATTTGCACACACAACAAGTGGTGGGACGGGGGGTTTAAGTAGACACTTAATAAGGGATCACAAATCTTTATGGATACAAGCTAACATAGAAGCCGGAAAAATTATAGATCCTACCATCAGTACTGACACACCTAGTGGATCTGGTTCTAATCAAATTCAACAACAACTTGACCCTGCTTCTGGTCATGTTTTACGCAAATATAACAAAGATAGAGATCGTGAGAACTTAGCAAAAATGGTGGCTGTCTGTGACTTACCTTTTACTTTCCCTTCTCACCCTGCTTTTGTGCATTATATATAAGAAACTTATAACCCTGCTTTTCAAGGTTTTCCTAAAACCACGGTTAGAAATGATGTTTTTAAATTTCAAACCGAATATCTTCAGTATATTCGTTGTGTATTTTTTCACTTAGATTGTGAAGTGTCTATCACATCTGATATAGGTCTAGTCCTAATGGTTGTGATTATTTAACTGTTACATGTCATTGGGTTGATCATCACTGGAACTTGCAAAAACGTATTATTGGTTATAAATTTGTTGATTTAAAACACACTGGAGCATATATTGCAACTACTGTTCTACAAATACTTGATTTTTATGGACTCATTAATAAAGTTTTAACTATCACCTTAGATAATGCTTCTTCTAACACAACCGCAGCAAATAGCTTAAAATCTAGACTTTGTCCAATTAATCCAACAATTTTTCATGTTAGATGTGCATGTCATATTTTTAACTTGGTTGTAAAAGATGGTCTTAATTTATTTTCTGATGCTTGTAGTAAAATACAACATGCTTGTGGCTATATTTTTCGTGCTCATAAACAAAGTAGAATTCGTGAATTTGCTCAACAATGTGCTAGTGCTAACCTTCCATTTAGAAAAGTTCCAAAAGATGTTTGTACTAGGTGGAATTCTACTTATGAAATGCTTAAAGTTGCTTATGATTATCGGGTGCCTATCCAAAAAGTATTTAATATGCATAATGCTCACCCTGTTGATCAAATTGTTGATTCTGATTGGGATGAGATTAGAGAGCTTACTAAATTTTTAGAAATTTTTTATTATGCTACAAAATAATTTTCTGGTATATATTATCCTACTTTCACACAAATATTATGGTATATTTGTGGAATTTCTGTTGTATTTGGTAAGTATAAAACAAATTCAACTTATGCACCGGCCATTAAAGAAATTATTTTAAAATTTAAAAAGTATTTTTTTCCCTATTCCCGAAGTTTATTTAATTTATACTCTACTTAACCCATTTTTAAAACTAAGAGGTGCAAAGGGACTTGTTCGTAAAATTTATGAGAATTTAGAAATTCAAGAAAATGAACAACCATCTCTCGAAAACTGCCAAGCTAGCATATATTCTTATGCTAGATCAATGTTTGATAAATATAAATCTATGGATACAACTGGTTGTGAAACTGCTCCTTCTACTTCTAAGTCTAGAGCAGAAGTTTTATGGGAAGATATGGATGATATAACAGGTTTTGATTCCTCTATTGATGATGAACTTGATTCTTATCTTAATCAAGGATTGGAAAATATTAAAGACGAAGAAGGCAAGGAACAACTTTTGTCATGGTGGAGGGAGCGTGGCAAGGCTTTTCCAACACTTTCAATTATCGTTTCCTGTATTTTCATCCCGTATTCCCCGTTAAATGCTTATTCATGTTTCAATATGTGTACTTGGTGAATTTGAGTCAATTCGGATCGAGTTTGGTATGAAATGGGACAATTAGTCTCTTTAAGGAAGAATTAGTTTGGAAAAGTCAACCGGACATTGACTTGTGAGTTAGAGGGCTCGGAATTGAATTCCGATGATTCGGTTAGTTTCGGGGGATGATTTAAGGCCTAGGAGCGCAATCGGAATTAATTTTGGAGGTCCGGTGAAGAAATTAGCTCATTTTGGCGAAGTTAGTATTTTGGCGATTTCCGGTTGATAGGTGAAATTTTGATCCGACGGTCGGAATGGAATTCCGAGAATTTCTGTAGCTTCGTTATGTCATTTTGGACTTGTGTGCAAAATTTGAAGTCAATCGGACGTGATTTGATAGGTTTCGGCATCGGAAATAGAAGTTGGAAATTCTAAAGTTCATAAAACTTGGATTGGAGGTTGATTCATGATTTTAGCATTGTTTGATGTGATTTGAGGCCTCGAGCAAGTCCGTAATGTATTTTGGGACTGGTTGGTATTATTGGTTGGGGTCCCGGGGGCTTCAGATGTGTTTCGGATGCCCAACGGGTCATTTTTGGAAGCTTTTTGCCGTTTTGAGCATAAATGTAATGATCTAAAGGTTCATTTTTAGTTCTAGAGATCCAAATTTGATTTCGAGACTTCCAGAATTTAAATAATGAATTATAGGACTGATCTGGAAATTTTGGTTTAATTTCATCAAGTCGCGATTGGGTTTTTGACGTGAAATGTGAGTTAATTGTTTAACGAGTGAAATGGGTATTGAACTGCGCAAACGAGCTCCGAATTGAGTTTTGATTAAAGGGTTGTGTTTGTATTATTATTTGTGACTCATAGGAACAAGAATCGTCTAATTCCGAGTTCGTATGATGGATTTAGAGCCATTTTAGTGAAAAATGGTTGTGCTGTAAATTTCTTAAAAGCTGTTGTATTTTCTGCAGCAG